>NC_039282.1:1647500-1960000 GCF_003368295.1 Carassius auratus
GTGTGTGTGGGGTTACTCCTCCACTCAGGTGTGTGTGGGGTTACTCCTCCACTCAGGTGTGTGTGGGGTTACTCCTCCAGTCAGGTGTGTGTAGGGTTACTCCTCCGCTCAGGTGTGTGTGTGGGGTTACTCCTCCACTCAGGTGTGTGTGGGGTTACTCCTCCACTCAGGTGTGTGTGGGGTTACTCCTCCAGTCAGGTGTGTGTAGGGTTACTCCTCCGCTCAGGTGTGTGTGGGGTTACTCCTCCAGTCAGGTGTGTGTAGGGTTACTCCTCCGCTCAGGTGTGTGTGTGGGGTTACTCCTCCACTCAGGTGTGTGTGGGGTTACTCCTCCACTCAGGTGTGTGTGGGGTTACTCCTCCGCTCAGGTGTGTGTGGGGTTACTCCTCCACTCAGGTGTGTGTGGGGTTACTCCTCCAGTCAGGTGTGTGTAGGGTTACTCCTCCGCTCAGGTGTGTGTGGGGTTACTCCTCCAGTCAGGTGTGTGTAGGGTTACTCCTCCGCTCAGGTGTGTGTGTGGGGTTACTCCTCCACTCAGGTGTGTGTGGGGTTACTCCTCCAGTCAGGTGTGTGTAGGGTTACTCCTCCACTCAGGTGTGTGTGGGGTTACTCCTCCGCTCAGGTGTGTGTGGGGTTACTCCTCCGCTCAGGTGTGTGTGTGGGGTTACTCCTCTGCTCAGGTGTGTGTGGGGTTACTCCTCCGCTCAGGTGTGTGTAGGGTTACTCCTCCAGTCAGGTGTGTGTGGGGCTACTCCTCCAGTCAGGTGTGTGTGGGGTTACTCCAGAAAGGTGTGTGTAGGGTTACTCCTCCGGTCAGGTGTGTGTAGGGTTACTCCTCCAGTGAGGTGTGTGTGTGGTTACTCCTCCGCTCAGGTGTGTGTGGAGTGTATAGGGTTACTCCTCCGCGCAGGTGTGTGTGGGGTCACTCCTCCAGTCAGGTGTGTGTGTGGGGTTACTCCTCCGCTCAGGTGTGTGTGGGGTTACTCCTCCGCTCAGGAGTGTGTGTGGTTACTCCTCCGCTCAGGTGTGTGTGGAGTGTATAGGGTTACTCCTCCGCGCAGGTGTGTGTGGGGTCACTCCTCCGCTCAGGTGTGTGTAGGGTTACTGCTCCGCTCAGGTGTGTGTGGGGTTACTCCTCCTGCTCAGGTGTGTGTGGGGTTAATCCTCCCGCTCAGGTGTGTGTGGGGTTACTCCACCCGTTGAGGTGTGTGTGGGGTTACTCCTCCGCTCAGGTGTGTGTGGGGTTACTCCACCCACTCAGGTGTGTGTGGGGTTACTCCACCCGCTGAGGTGTGTGGGGTTACTCCACCCGCTCAGGTGTGTGTGGGGTTACTCCTCTGCTCAGGTGTGTGTGTGGGGTTATTCCTCCGCTCAGGTGTGTGCGGGGTTACTCCACCCGCTCAGGTGTGTGTGGGGTTACTCCTCCAGTCAGGTGTGTGTGAAGTTACTCCTCCGCTCAGGTGTGTGTGTGGGGTTACTACTCCGCTCAGGTGTGTGTGGGGTTACTCCTCCCGCTCAGGTGTGTGTGGGGTTACTCCTCCCGCTCAGGTGTGTGTGGGGTTACTCCTCTGCTCAGGTGTGTGTGGGGTTACTCCTCCAGTCAGGTGTGTGTAGGGTTACTCCTCCACTCAGGTGTGTGTGGGGTTACTCCACCCGCTCAGGTGTGTGTGGGGTTACTCCTCCAGTCAGGTGTGTGTGGGATTACTCCTCCAGTCAGGTGTGTGTGAAGTTACTTCTCCGCTCAGGTGTGTGTGGGGTTACTCCTCCACTCAGATGTGTGTGTGGGGTTACTACTCCGCTCAGGTGTGTTGGGTTACTCCTCTGCTCAGGTGTGTGTGTGGGGTTAGTCCTCCAGTCAGGTGTGTGTGTGGGGTTAGTCCTCCAGTCAGGTGTGTGTGTGGGGTTACTCCTCCACTCAGGTGTGTGTGGGGTTACTCCTCCACTCAGGTGTGTGTGGGGTTACTCCTCCACTCAGGTGTGTGTGGGGTTACTCCTCCACTCAGGTGTGTGTGGGGTTACTCCTCCAGTCAGGTGTGTGTGGGGTTACTCCTCCGCTCAGGTGTGTGTGGGGTTACTCCTCCAGTCAGGTGTGTGTAGGGTTACTCCTCCGCTCAGGTGTGTGTGTGGGGTTACTCCTCCACTCAGGTGTGTGTGGGGTTACTCCTCCACTCAGGTGTGTGTGGGGTTACTCCTCCAGTCAGGTGTGTGTAGGGTTACTCCTCCGCTCAGGTGTGTGTGGGGTTACTCCTCCAGTCAGGTGTGTGTAGGGTTACTCCTCCGCTCAGGTGTGTGTGGGGTTACTCCTCCGCTCAGGTGTGTGTAGGGTTACTCCTCCGCTCAGGTGTGTGTGTGGGGTTACTCCTCCGCTCAGGTGTGTGTGTGGGGTTACTCCTCCACTCAGGTGTGTGTGGGGTTACTCCTCCGCTCAGGTGTGTGTGGGGTTACTCCTCCGCTCAGGTGTGTGTGGGGTTACTCCTCCACTCAGGTGTGTGTGGGGTTACTCCTCCAGTCAGGTGTGTGTAGGGTTACTCCTCCGCTCAGGTGTGTGTGGGGTTACTCCTCCAGTCAGGTGTGTGTAGGGTTACTCCTCCGCTCAGGTGTGTGTGTGGGGTTACTCCTCCACTCAGGTGTGTGTGGGGTTACTCCTCCAGTCAGGTGTGTGTAGGGTTACTCCTCCACTCAGGTGTGTGTAGGGTTACTCCTCCGCTCAGGTGTGTGTGGGGTTACTCCTCCGCTCAGGTGTGTGTGTGGGGTTACTCCTCCACTCAGGTGTGTGTGGGGTTACTCCTCCAGTCAGGTGTGTGTAGGGTTACTCCTCCACTCAGGTGTGTGTAGGGTTACTCCTCCGCTCAGGTGTGTGTGGGGTTACTCCTCCGCTCAGGTGTGTGTGTGGGGTTACTCCTCTGCTCAGGTGTGTGTGGGGTTACTCCTCCGCTCAGGTGTGTGTGTGGGGTTACTCCTCCAGTCAGGTGTGTGTGGGGCTACTCCTCCAGTCAGGTGTGTGTGGGGTTACTCCAGAAAGGTGTGTGTAGGGTTACTCCTCCGGTCAGGTGTGTGTAGGGTTACTCCTCCAGTGAGGTGTGTGTGTGGTTACTCCTCCGCTCAGGTGTGTGTGGAGTGTATAGGGTTACTCCTCCGCGCAGGTGTGTGTGGGGTCACTCCTCCAGTCAGGTGTGTATGTGGGGTTACTCCTCCGCTCAGGTGTGTGTGGGGTTACTCCTCCGCTCAGGAGTGTGTGTGGTTACTCCTCCGCTCAGGTGTGTGTGGAGTGTATAGGGTTACTCCTCCGCGCAGGTGTGTGTGGGGTCACTCCTCCGCTCAGGTGTGTGTAGGGTTACTGCTCCGCTCAGGTGTGTGTGGGGTTACTCCTCCTGCTCAGGTGTGTGTGGGGTTAATCCTCCCGCTCAGGTGTGTGTGGGGTTACTCCACCCGCTGAGGTGTGTGTGGGGTTACTCCTCCGCTCAGGTGTGTGTGGGGTTACTCCACCCACTCAGGTGTGTGTGGGGTTACTCCACCCGCTGAGGTGTGTGGGGTTACTCCACCCGCTCAGGTGTGTGTGGGGTTACTCCTCTGCTCAGGTGTGTGTGTGGGGTTATTCCTCCGCTCAGGTGTGTGCGGGGTTACTCCACCCGCTCAGGTGTGTGTGGGGTTACTCCTCCAGTCAGGTGTGTGTGAAGTTACTCCTCCGCTCAGGTGTGTGTGTGGGGTTACTACTCCGCTCAGGTGTGTGTGGGGTTACTCCTCCCGCTCAGGTGTGTGTGGGGTTACTCCTCCCGCTCAGGTGTGTGTGGGGTTACTCCTCCGCTCAGGTGTGTGTGGGGTTACTCCTCCAGTCAGGTGTGTGTAGGGTTACTCCTCCACTCAGGTGTGTGTGGGGTTACTCCACCCGCTCAGGTGTGTGTGGGGTTACTCCTCCACTCAGGTGTGTGTGGGGTTACTCCTCCAGTCAGGTGTGTGTGGGGTTACTCCTCTGCTCAGGTGTGTGTGGGGTTACTCCTCCAGTCAGGTGTGTGTAGGGTTACTCCTCCACTCAGGTGTGTGTGGGGTTACTCCACCCGCTCAGGTGTGTGTGGGGTTACTCCTCCAGTCAGGTGTGTGTGGGATTACTCCTCCAGTCAGGTGTGTGTGAAGTTACTTCTCCGCTCAGGTGTGTGTGGGGTTACTCCTCCACTCAGATGTGTGTGTGGGGTTACTACTCCGCTCAGGTGTGTTGGGTTACTCCTCTGCTCAGGTGTGTGTGGGGCTACTCCTCCGCTCAGGTTTGTGTGGGGCTACTCCTCCGCTCAGGTGTGTGGGGTTACTCCTCTGCTCAGGTGTGTGTGGGGCTACTCCTCCGCTCAGGTGTGTGTGTGGGGCTACTCCTCCGCTCAGGTGTGTGTGGGGCTACTCCTCCGCTCAGGTGTGTGTGGGGCTACTCCTCCGCTCAGGTGTGTGTGTGGGGTTACTCCTCTGCTCAGGTGTGTGTGGGGCTACTCCTCCGCTCAGGTGTGTGTGGGGCTACTCCTCCGCTCAGGTGTGTGTGTGGGGTTACTCCTCCGCTCAGGTGTGTGTGTGGGGTTACTCCTCTGCTCAGGTGTGTGTAGGGTTACTCCTCCGCTCAGGTGTGTGTGTGGGGTTACTCCTCCAGTCAGGTGTGTGTAGGGTTACTCCTCCCGCTCAGGTGTGTGTAGGGTTACTCCTCCCGCTCAGGTGTTTTTGGGGTTACTCCTCCGCTCAGGTGTGTGTGGGGTTACTCCTTTGCTCAGGTGTGTGTGGGGTTACTCCTTCGCTCAGGTGTGTGTGGGGTTACTCCTCCGCTCAGATGTGTGTGTGGGGTTACTCCTCCAGTCAGGTGTGTGTGGGGTTACTCCTCCACTCAGGTGTGTGTGGAGCACCGTCAAGTGTTGAGCCGATACTGTTTGCGGGTTCGAGAGGAGAGCGGTCTCTTTGAACTGTTGGTAGATTTCAAACAGCATCTGCTGAGCTCTTGAAACAAAACCTTGTATGTTCAAATCCAAATGGGATAATTTCTCTCTCTCTCTCTTCCTCCTTTCTAAGTCTTGATATTTACAAATTACCATAACAGAAAAAAGAGAATATTTTAATAATGTAATGGTATAAATAACATATGGTAAAAATAATTTTGATGCAAATATATGTGCTAATTATTTGCAGACGAGTTTCTAACGGGCCCGCGACTGAAGTGGAATGAAAGAAAATTTGCAGTCACCTTAAATTTTACTAACCATTTGCTGTCAAGTAAACTTTGCAAAGTAATTTAATTAGCTCGGCCGCCTGCTGGGATTACTGTGAGCGGCTGAAACATTGCTGCAGGAAAGAATATGCCATATTGATTCCCATGACAGCATTTATAATGGTCCCTCTAATTATATGAGATGTGATAAACCCCTCGCTGTCGTGGCTTTGAAACAGTTTGTGTTATGGCTAGTTTATAATCTCAGCTACAATATAAAAAATGAAATGTATATGCAGGGCTTTCAATGCAACCCTGTATTAATGTTCCTATTAATTAATTCAACACAAACTCATTTGAACTGTGTTAACTTGTCATTTGTCCAGTCTCTCTCTGTCTCTGTTCACATTTCTCAGCTAAGCAGTTAGTGTTGAATGTTTTATGCTATCCGCAGAGGGACATCTCCAGCCGTTAAGGAAACATGGCTTTTATTAAGCAGGCTGTGATGTTCTGTCGTTGAGGCTAGTCATGAATGATCAGAAAGTGATTTTCCTGTCCTCTAAGACAGTTGTTGACAGTTTGGCTGTGAGCCCTAACTAGCTCACCCACTGATTTCACTGATCCAGTGGACAGGAAGTGAAAAACAGCGTGGACTTGGCCGGGGTCTTGTATGCATCATCGCCGTTTAGTAAACGTTTTAAAAGACAATTTCACACCCACACTGTTATTTCCAGCAAGATTGAAGGGGAGGGTTTAAATTGAAGTAATAAAAACCTCTTTGTTTTAGTTTTTATTGGCTCATTCATCATGGCCTTATTTAATAGGAGAAAATGATCGTGCCATCCGCGGCTGCCACTAATGGCTGTATACTCTTGTATTTTCTTTTGTTGATCGCAATGAATGAAATTAGGATAAACAACCGTGTATAATCAAGGCCTGATTAATGGATGTGCCGTTTCAGCGCTGCTCCTTATTCCAGAACACCTGATATCTTTCTCATAAACAAGTGCTGTTTGTCTAAACGGATAGACGAAATGACGCATTTGATGAGTTTCTGATTGACCCTGTCCCACAGGCGGCCCATTCTTCTCTGTCTCTTAGCGAGCGCTTTGCGGTGAATAATGCTCTGTCAGAAAAGAGGCACGAGGATTTATTAGACATGCTGATTAATGAGGAACCCACCCCACCCTTCGACTTGGCTGCCCCAAACAACATTTTCATAATGACGTGAGCCGTCTATCGTCCAGCAGCGGACAGGACGAGTCGTTGGGTCTTCAGATCAGATAGTATAGATATTTTTTCTGTATTTCTGACTGACACGCTCCATATTTCTTATTTTCTCCCTGCTTTTAAGACCAAGCCTCCCATATTTAAAATGTGGGGTTGAAGAAAATAGACATTTAATTAATTCTCCCAAAGAAATTCTATACTTGCATATTTGTATTTAATTATCCCAGAAGCAATCAGGGCTGTGCGAGTATGCCCCCGATTCCCTCGTTTAAAATAAATAAATAGCAGAAATTACACCAGAGCTCTTTCATCTCCTGGAGAAAACACGGCGGGAGAATTAATGTTGGTGTTATTTATTTTCCCTGCTTGTGTATTTGCGTTCTTCAGGTATTCTCTCTCAGTACAGGAATGGCATCTACACTCCATCTGTATGTTTGCCTCTAATAAGGAGTGTGTGTGCATTTGCTGCAAAGACAGATAAAGAGTGGTTTTCTTAGCGTTTTGTTTAGGGATGCACTAATCATGATTGGTCATGGCTTTTGTGTTTTGTACAAGCTAATGGGCTGATTCCAGCTCATGTTATTTTTTTACTTTCTTTAAGCAAGAAGCAAAAAGAATGAAAGAGCACATGATTAAGATGTTTATAATAATCAAAATCCAAACAAAGACACTGCATGCAAGTAGCATAAACCTTTGATTTTTATTTAAAATATATTGTATCATTTCAAGATTTAAAGCAAAAGTCTGGCTATTTCAAAAAATGCATGTTCTCTCTCTGACAGTAGGTGGCGCTTGTGGAACAGCAGTATAGCGTTTCCTTTGTTTCCACTGTACAGAAAGATGTTCTGTGCTTATGATGCATTCAAGTCCTTAATTTTAATGTGTTTGCTATTAGTAATTACAAAGTCAGGTGTGTCCAAGTCATTTTGGTCGGAAAAAGATGGCAATGCACCTTTTCTACAAAAAAAAAAAAGATTATAAAGCTCTACATCTACAAAATAAGTAAAGAATGTGCATCAGTGTGTATTTTTATAGAGTTTATGAAGGTGCTGTAAATTGAATTATTATATATTCTATTACAATTGTACAATACTATTGAATTTTTTTATGAAAAAATACCAGAACAGTATCCATTTAACTCATGAATATGATCTTTTTGACATGTCTTGAATGCACCATAAACACTGCACTAATAGTTTATGATACAGAGGTGAGATTATAAGAAAGTGCCATTTGGAACTATTTCTGAAGCTTGCTGTGCCTTGTAAAGTATTTCCTCTGCTTTCCTCTTTTCGTCCGTCTTCACTCTATCCCAGCTCTGGCCTCTGTTTACACAGTTTGTGAAATTTCCACACAAATGACATTGTGGGAAAATAATGCAGTGCATTTTGTGTGGAAGTCCGGAACAGAGATCGGCCAAAAATGTAACAAAAAAAAAAAAAAAAAGTTTCTGATCACATGTTTTGAGCAAAATCCATTCATTTCCAATTGAGGTCATTGCTGACCAATCATCTGTGCTAAAGGCCTTTTCTACTGAAGGATGTATGTCAAACAAAAGAGCGCCAGAACTAAGAAAAGTCACTGAGAGAACACGCCAGAGACTTACAGCCTGTGCAGCTGCAAATCCTTGAGGATGGAGTTATCTTATTTGTAACATTGAACTGTAATTCCTAATCTCGCCATTCATTTTGCTGGAGTAATAGAGGAGTTAATGAGTGAGACTGGAACCCAATTCCTGTAGGCCTGATACATCTCTTGTAATACTTCCAGCTTTTCCTCCATTCACTCGTCAAATAGTGGATGAGCATCTTGACTGTAAATATATAATCTTTCTCTGCACGCAGCAGTAATCCTCCTGGATTACAGCCCGAGAGGAATTACCACTGGATTTCAGCGGCTTCCTTTTCTCTCGCACCTCGTCTGCTTGCCCTCGCCTTGTAAACATCAACTCTCTGCCCCGCTGCCAATGCTCCGCTTTGATAAAACTGTATTAGCCGCTTCCTTTGGCCGCCCAAAACGGATTGCTGAATAGAGAGAAGGCCATTATTGAATACACGGAGGAGAAACTATTTATGATTGTGTAAGTAATCTGTAACCCGTCCCTGGCTCGCCTCATTTTCTCGTTTGCCTTGCTCTACTTTGTGGTGCTTTATCTTCTATCCGCAGACATCTTTAGCAAGGGTTGCACCTGTTTTTTGGGTGTAATCGCTTATTCTTTAAGATCCTCTGATAGCAGAAGATCATCTTTGGCTCTCCACCACCGCTGTGACTCTCTGATTCTTCTGCTGGAGCGAGGACGAGGCTCTGCCAAGACATAATAATTGTCTATCAAATCATAATGCAGTGGAAGGGGGGAAATCATGGATTTGGCTCACTTAATCATGTGAAGCCAGGCCATAATAATTCTGCATTTGATCACAAAACAGTAGATGGGAAAAATCATAAACTGGGGCTCAGTTCTTTCTTTCTTTCTTTCTTTTTTTTTTGATCCATTTAATTGTTTAGCAGATGCAATCTGAAGTATTTGTTGTGTGTGGCTCGTTATGACTAAAATGCTTGTGTCTTGTGAGCACAAGATCCAAAATTCACAAAACTTTGAGTGGGACAAGCAGAAGACATGTAAAATTTCAAGTTCTGAATCTATTTGGGCCACTGGAAAGGAGAAGCCTTTCAAGTCATAATTATTTAGAATCATACTGTACATGTTATTAATAAATACACAGAAACCCATTTGAATAAACATAGTAAAATGTAACTACAGTAAATACAGTAGCTCACCTACAGTAAAGGTTACTGTAATGTTTTGTGTGTTGTTAATTTGTTGTCATTGCTGTATCACTGAATTATAATTACAGTTAGTGTTATTTATATATATATATATATAGCAATGACAACAAATTTTTCATTTTACTATGGTTATTCAAATGGGTTTCCAACTTCACAGAGATTCTCCTAAAATCAATGATATTCTGCTTATATTTAGTAAATTGTTTTGGATCTAATATGTGAAATGCATCTGTAATGTATATATTCCATATGTTACTAATGTGAGGCACCAAAAGCCACATTAAAGCACACACACACGCACCTGTGTGAGATCTCAGGTGTGTGTCTGGAGTCAAGCCTCTGGCTGGCCGTAGGGCCGCTGCATTATGCATGAGTGAAGGGGTGCTGGGTGGGGTGTCCCGGGACACCAATAAAGCAGCGGGGTCCATCCCTGGACACAGTCCACCAGAGCTCTGGCACACTTACCAAACCATCTGTGAAACAGCACTGATAATTCCAGTTACTCCCTGGACCAATATCTATTAGCAAACACCAAGAACTGTTGCTGCTGCATTCATTTAGAGATCTACAATGTACAACCAGATTATAACTGTTAGTAGTTATATTATATTAGTATATTATATGAATCATTGACTATCCAGTCTTTGATGACACACATACATCATTTATTCAAATTCAGACCAATTTTAGATCTTCTAATGTTTTAAAGGCCCAACATCACTACATCATGTTAAACTAGTGTTAAATGTGTCCTGGGAAATGAAAGCTGCCAGCTGAACACCGGTGACTTCTCAAAATACAGAGCCTGATGTACTACTCCTGCCTTGTTTATTTATTTATATAGGGATGACCATAGCTCTCTCAGTCCTGGTTAGATCCAGTTTGCATGCTTATTTAAAGATAGTAGTGCATTGAATATCCTTCATTGCTCAAAAGTACAACAGAACAATACATTTCTGTCGATCAGTGTGTGTTTGGCCATTTTTGTAACCAAAATGTTCAATTTGACAGTAAATGCAAGTGTATGAAGACCACATTGCAATTCAACCATTTTCAGCCGTGCTTCTAAGTCTGTGTTGTTGAATTATGGCAGCAGGTATATATAGTAAAGTTTCAAATTAGTGTTGTCAAAAGACCCTGTACTTCAGTACCAAGTCATGAAAATGTGACGGTATCAGGTTTCTTTAAGTACTGGTGGTACAGAGGACCCGTATAACCTGGTTCTTGATGCATGCAGCACTATAATTACCAAGAAGCAGAAAACTTCTCAAAATGCAGTCATGATAATGAAACAAAATTTTTATATGGACAGTCACGGAATTTGTCAGAGTAAGCTTAAATGAATCAAATCAAATCTCCGTATGGACCAGTACGGCATCTGTAAATGTTGGTTGAAATCTGAATCCTGTGTGTTCTGCACGTCTCTGTGTGAATGAATGAATGGTTTGTTTACTACAGAGACTGAAGTGTGTGACGCTTGCAGTAATTTCAGCATCTGCCGTCTCAATGAGGACATACATAAACAACATCACCAGAACTGTTCTGAGTCACTACACAAGCATTTGACCGTTTCATTTGAGTAAAACCAGTGTCAATTTAAAGGTATTCATGTCAACCCATCAAAATAAGTTGTTTTTCATAATTATATTACTTGTAGAAAAACTTTGAAACACAATTGTAAATAAGTATAAAGAATGGAATTGCTTTTATTTTTTAGTGAATACAATTTTTTTTTTTTTTAGCATATTTTTGTGTTTTGCTTTGGTACTGAAAATTGGTACCGAGAACCATGGATTTTCACTGGTATCGATACCGAATACTGAAATTTCCACTTCACTGTCCCATAATGCTGTTGATCAGTGATTTCCTTCAGTGCTGATGTAATTAGAGGGGTTTTAGCCATACCCCAGGCCCTGTCAGGCTTTTCTGCGGGACGGGGGGGGGGGGCTGGAGTTTATTATTCAGCCGTTTTAAAGGGGATTGATTGGGGCTGGTGGATCTTCAGAGGTTTAGGGCTCTGTGGAGTGCAGTCTTGGGGTACGACCCGCTTTTCCCTGGTCCCCTCACTCATATTCCATGGAGAATAGATGAACCAGTGATTCATTACAAGTGTTTAGAAGTTTTTCTCCCTTATGATATAATACCATTTAATATATGTTTGAATATATTGAATATATATATGGATAGATAGTTGATTTATTTTATTATAATTTTGGTAATGACCATACAGTAATTTATATAAGTAAATACGTACTGTACGTTTTCTCCATTTGTACATCATCTAATGCAGTGTTTGATCAAAGACAAACATATTGTGTATGGTGAAGTCCAGTATTTGAGATCAGTGTATGCGTTGGGTCAAGAAATCCAATCGACATGCGAGGAATGTATTGGTATTCTTAAAAAAGTTCTGGTTCGGGTTTGTTCTGAAATTCTAACTCTGTGCGTTAAATGATCTCATGAGGAGCAGAACTATTTTACAAGTGGGCAATTTCGTATGAATTTGTATGATGTGATCTGTTCAAAAACAAGCTTTATTTTAAGGGAGGAGAAACAAAAAAAAAAAAAAACATGAAGGTCTACCCCTAAACCAAACCATAGTCAGGTGTAATCAGATTTAACAGCTATATCATCACAAAATTACTTTTCCCGTTGACTTTGATTCCATTTCACAATCTAAGCAGCAGTCATACAGTTTGCATACTGAATTCTGATTGATCTTACTTTATTAAAAATGGTTGCTTTGTGCATTGGTTATTATTCACCCATGACAGAACACATAAATATCAAAAATAACAATGGCAACGCTTCTTTTCATTGACATGAAATCAAAACCTAAGCTTATCTAAAACTAATGCTTTCCCTTTGCTGCCTTGAAAGCTCAAATTGGAGAAAAACGGCTTTCTAGTGTTTCTAATGCAATTTCAGATGTAAACCTTTCCATATTCCCTCATTCCGCTCGGCCCTCATCCACAACCCCAGATCATGCGTTTCAGCTAATGTGGTATGTGTGTTTTATAAGCTTTAAACGTATTAATTTCTTTCACAAAAATACTTACCCCAACTGTTTAAATGGCAGTGTAAATTGTTGCAAATATCTCTATTTAAATTGCAATAATATTTCACAATATTTTTATCAAACAAATGCAATGCAAATCTTACCAAGCCCTAACTTTTGAACATCAGTGCACATTTCCAACTCCTAATACAGCTTACATTTATGTGACGATATAAACCACCAATACTGAGTTTTGGTTCAGTCCTCAATATAAAGCTATGCTTCGGCTCTAGCTAGAGGGGTCTGGTCCCATGTTAAATACTCCTAGTAAAACCCAAGCTGAGTGTATAAGAAAACAAAAAGCCCTGTGAATTAGCCACCTGCGTACCTCTCCTCTCATCCGTTTAACACATCCTCAGCCAGGACAAAAGAAAACATGCACTTCAGCAGATAAACGGAGAGGGAATTGTTCTTAATTGCACACAACAAACAATGGGGAGTCAGAGATGGGGGTTTTAAAGTGGAGCTCTTCCTAGGGTAGAATTGTGTAAGATCCTGTGTAGGTGTGAGGAGGAAAGCTCAACGGAGACGGGCTGAAGTGGGCGGCACAAACCAGCAGAACAAAAGGCCAGCGAGTTGGCACACAGAGCCTGAAACCAAACCACACAGCTAATTGCCTGCATGCATTGTGAAAAGAGAGGCCAAGAAACAAACAGGGATAAAGATTAATTTTATACTTCATCTTCCTTGCTTGAGAGAGATGCTGTGAAAGCTCTTACAAATTGAAAACACCCGGAGCGTTAAATAGCCCGAACATATGGACCAGATTTGGAGCAACGATGCCACATTTTACGGAACCAAAGTTGTTAGGTACATTTTTCTGTGGCTGCATGATTAAGCATCATAACTGAATTGCAATAAAGCTGTGATTTAATCAAATAAAAATATGTTCTGTGTTTCAGAGCAAAGCACAGCACTGTGTTCATTTACACGTGAGCAGCTCATTATGTGTCCGATCATATAAATGCTGCTCCATCACCACAACTCCTGAGTTGAGTTGCTGGGAATGCCACATAAACCAGTTATCTTCTTATTCTATATGTATGCTTTATATTGAGAAAAAAGTAAAGACTGACTGTGAATAGCAGATTTCTATCAGGCGTTAGTTGCTTGTAATCGTTGTGTGATGCAGCATCCACACCACTAGGTGTCAGCATTCCAAGATTCAGCTAGCAAAAACCCAAAATCACAGAGTGCACTTCCCAATATATGTGAATGTGTCCTTTTTTATATTATAACTGCCACTTGTTTGCCCTAAAGAGAAGCGCGGCTGTAGTTTGAGTGTTTGGTGTGTCAGCTTTGACTGGTTTCTGTGTAATCAACAGGCGGTGTTATCAAACATACCACTGCTGTAACCAGAGGACACTGTTCTTCCTCTACTTCTCTCTCTCTCTCTCTCTCTCAGTAGTGCACCGTTTGCTCCTCTCTCATGAGAGTCAGGATGAGGGAGGTTGAAATAATAGCCCTCAGCCAGAGAAAGAGAAAGAGCTTGGGACTGCTGCTGAGTGAGCCGGAGCGCGGTGATGGAGAGGAGGAGGAGGAGGAGGAAGAGCTGTTATTGTTGTTGCTTTGTTTTCTGATGGCTGCTGTAACGGCTCCTGACATGTTAGCTCTGCATTCAGACCGCAGTGCCGCTTTCACACACATTTTCTTTCATACATCACCCTTTCGCCTCAAATATACTTTTTGGATTTTGAAGAGGTGGACGATCATCTGTCATTCTCGTCTGTCCCTGAATATTTTTCCCTCTTTTCCAAAAATGTATGATTTCTTTTCTCTCGGCAGAGATGCTAGGAGCTAGCAGCCGTGTTTGGAAGATAAAAGGCTGGGATTCAAGCTAAATTTCTGCCCTGTGCTGAAAATCTCCAGTGCTCTGACAGGTCTGTCAGGCCTCATTTAGCTTTAAACTGCCACGGTAAACTTCGGCTGCCATTTGTAATAAAAAGGGTCTGACGCTGATTTCAGGCCCTGTCAAAACCCGCTGATAAGCACAGTTTTCACGCTCACTTTGCCTCGTTTTTTTAGCTCTGATATAAACTGTGTAATTAAGCTTGTTTCTCTTTTGATTGAACAAAGAGATAATAATTCAGATAGATTGGCTCAAAGGCCACACAAACAGATGTTTAAATGATTAGGTTAAACTTGAAGATTCGTTCACTTGCAGGATGGCAAAAAACAGCAGATGTTTTTTAATGAGTCACAAAACAGTTCTAATGACTGGACGGGTGTCTGCGGAGTTACAGCCTTGTTCCAGCTGACTTTACGCTTGGAAATATATCAGGGTTTTTGGATACTGAGCCTGAGCTTATGTTTTACAAATAAATGCATATTTAAAAAAATGCAGCCTTGGTTCCCAGAACGTCACTGTAAAAATATGGTAGCAACATTGTAGGTTTTTTTATTAATGCAGCATTCATGATTTTTCCTCTGCTCTTGTAAGGTCTTCCCTATCCATCCAAAGCAGCTCAAATGCTTATTTTCCAATCAAAAAACCTATTGATGAAGACATGTACAGTATCCCGATCAGGTGATTCTCCAAACTCATCCAAACCACTGATACTGTAAAGATGAGCAGATCTCTCTCGCCGTCGATTCTCTCATTAATTCTCTCACACTCTCCACCTTTTTGTCCCTTAATTCCAGCAGCATCATTTTAATTTGAAAGCCAAAAGGACAGGTTCCCTGAAGGTGGGGAATATTCACCCTGCTGCAGATGTTCATGAATAATGTCCATCTCTGAACCCCTGCGCCGCTCAGATGAGAGCAACTGGTGAAGGTGTGGTGGGGAGGAGATGAAGTACACGGAGGGGGAATCTGACAGCCTGTGCAGGGCTTTGTGATCATTCCAAAGTTTGAATAATCTCCCTCACCCGTCTCATCTCAGCCTAATGAAAGAGAATAGGGCGATTGCACCCCGGGCCATGTTCCTCACGCCTAATGACTGCTCCAAAGGCAGAGCGACCACGGATGAATGAACTCTGAGTGAGCTTTGAATTGGCTTTGACAGCCTGATAGACTTTGACACCAATTCTGTAACAAAACAGACGTAGCACTAATTGATTATCAATATTTTAAGTAAAGCAATGAAAGTAAGCATTAAACGATGACAGGGAGAAGTGGAGTCTTCAATGGTGAGACGCTTTCTCTCTCTTCTTCAACAGGTTATGATTTCACCTCCCTCAGATCATGTCCTCTTCTGATTTGCATCGCTCTGTTTATGTATAGCTCTCTGGTCTCGGTTCCCCGGACCTCTATGCTTTAATGTAACAGAAAAGAGATCTTTCCCCGGTCCTCCTGGTGCTTGACTAAGCACTGTCTCGGGGACCACCGTGTTTCTAGGCCTTTGTGCCAGGTGTTGAAGTGCTAGCCCCAGTCCAGCTGTGCCGCGTGGCTCTTTTTGTTTAATTGCCAAGTGTCTGTCAATCTATCAGCAGATGCTGGGTGGGTTTCATGGCAAGTAGCAGTTTTCTGGTGCACAGACACCGAGGGCTGGAGCATGATGTGCCATAACCAGATGTCATTATACATCTTCGATTCTCTTCAGGAAAGTCGAGTTGCACGGTGGATCCTGTCACTTTATTGCAGTGTTGCATCAATAAATTGATGGTATATTATGAGGATGTCAGCATAAACCTGAAATCATGATTATCTGCCTTATAGAAATGTATTCAAGTGAAATGGCTTCTTGATTAAGAAAATAACGTAGGATGGGACTTGATTTTTGTCCTTGCACTTGCTGTTATTTCATACGAGTGACTGGTTTCTGGAGGGAACAGATCTTACTCTGCTCTCGGCCGATGTTATTGTCCAGCTCTCACACCATTCGTTTTACACATCACCAGAGAAGAGTGTTGTACTGTATGTAGGGAGAGGGTCATGTTGAAGGGATAGTTCACTGAAAAATGAAAATTACTCCATGCGTACATCCTTAAGTACGTCATCCGCTGGACACCACTCTCTCTTGAACTCGCATACTAGTTAGCAGAGCCTTGTGAGGCACTTTTGATGATGGATTGGTGCAGTTTATTGGACTTCTTTTGGACTATTGAATATCACCCATGCACTGCCATTATAAAGCTGGGAAGAGCCAGAACGCTTTTTTATTATAACTCTGAATTATGACTCTGAAAGAATGAAGTAATGTACACCTAGGATGGCTTGAGGGTGAGTAAATCATGGGGTTAATTACATTTTACAAGGTGCACAGACAAACAATTTATAATAAATACTGCTGTGTTTGAAAAAAAAAAAAAAAAAAAAAAAGAGGAATTGACTATTTTGATTTCATGCTGACTTTAAAAATGTTTTCAAAAATTGTAAAGGTCATTGACGACCTCTTGTAGTTAACTTTACATTTCAGATTCAATTTGAATTGTAACATTTTGTGTATATTTTGTGACAACCCATTGAACATTCCTGCAGCAAGAGAATACAGACTTTGCTTTTTTGTTTCACCCATTCACTTTTCCTGTCACCTAATTTCTGTTAAACATTTGACATTGTCATTTTGACTGCTGAGGTGTGACTTTGTTGAGGATATGATCACGAGCAATCCTCACTGAGGTTTGAAATACCAGGATCGTGTTAAATGCAACAGATATACAATTCCATGCAGAAGTGATTCAGGTCTGTAAATGAGACTGGACAAGATTAAGCAGCGATTAGCTGATAATGATCTCTGTGGACAAGATGTTAAGCGATCATGTGTGTATAAGGAGGAGCTGGGGATGGAGGAGGTAAAGTGCATGTTTGTGTGACAGTCTGAGGCAAGTGTAAGTACGGATGAATGTGTAGATTTATTTAATTGTAGTGGGAGGAGTAACAGTCACCTGATGCTGTCTCCATTTGTCACTCAATCCACATCATGAGCTTCTCTTAAACCACTGTACTTCTACCACTTTTAGAGGCTTCAAGCAATATGTCCTCAGATCGCATCATGGCAGATACCTTCAAAAGAGACAGACAGGCCTACGCAGATTTCTCTCCAAATGCTCATGAATAAAACAAGCTTCATCAGGCAGAGTCTCCTGTGGACATGATGAACTCTCTCAGACTGTTTTGTTTCTGCAACCAAATCTCCAGTATTTACTCTTAAAATGAAAGAAATCATCTCTTATTATACTCAGAAAGATGCTGTTGGGACTTCAGGCGAAGTGCAGAAATGAGCCCACAGTTGTGTGGACAAGCGTCTGGTGGAATGTGCGGAAGTGGAATATTTGATCAGCGCTCAGGGTTTGATTGTGATGTTTGTGCGCTCTCTTCCCTCTCTGGGGACCGATTCAAAACAACACCACGCTATACACATGTAAGTTATTAATTACTCTTGGTGATGGTGGTTCTCATATCTTCATCACGCCTGTCTTCTCTTAAAAACATGCATGTTTTTGTCAGTGGCTGGAGAAGGGAAGAAGCAGGGCCTGGTCCGACCGCAGACATCTGACATCACAAAATTGAAATAGAAGCACTTTTTATGAATAATTGATCAAATTGATATGATAGCTCCCTTTTTAATGGTTTAGTTGTTAATATTTCATAAATATTATTTAAGTTTTACTCGAATGTGTCAGTGTTTGGTTGATCTCCATTTAAGCAAAGTGCTTTTCTGTTTTGTTTAGTTGTTGAGCTTCACTGAATTGCTTTCGTGAGCCACAGTGAAATAGGCTGTGGTTTCTATCTGCGAATGCAAATAACAACTAAATAACCTGACCGTTCTTTAGAAATATGTCAGAACACAAATTAAATCCTGTCAAAGTCAGATTTCCTTCATGCAAAAGATGATGTGAATGTAGTGGTTTTAATTGGGATGCTCACACCGGTTAGTTGTCATCGAATGCTTTACTATAAAAACACTCACACTTGTGTCTGTATATTTTACAGACTTGTGCGAGTGTGTAGGACTAAAGCTACAGCTCTGTGTGTGTAAGAGATAATGTGAGTGTATAGTAAATTCCTGATTCAAAGGGACATTTTTTAAATTGTGGGGTGCTACCACAAATATCATGTTTGTCGTTTGGCAAGCGGCTGATTTATCACATTTCCCCGAGCTCTGACATTCAGATTGCTTTTGATGGACGTGGACGCTCAGGACACTCATTTACGGATATTCATATTCCATGAGCATGCACTCCACACCAGTTCGTATTTAAAGACTACAGTACTTGTTTTGTTTTAAGACTTTTTTTTTTTTTTTTAAGTAACAACCAAGCTGCCAGCAACAGACAGTGAGCATATGTTCGATCAATTTAACCTTCTCAAATCATCACGACTTGTCTAAAATAAAATCTATAGATGTAAAACAGTTCAAGCATATAACAAGGTTTAAACGTTAGACCCAGATAAATGTGCGCTACTGTATAAGCAATAGTTTGTGCGGAGACGCTTCAGGACATTGAGACAGCATAATCTCATTTTTTTCCAGTGGATACAGTCATTTTTGCTCATAAATATAAGAGTAATACATAATTCAGAACTGCTAAAGGTCTGTTATTTAGGTCTTTAATTTGTGTGCACTCACAATATCAACAAAACGTTGTGCTTTTATAAAATAAAGAAAACAAACATGCCATGCCATGTCGTCTTTAACAGGAGTACAAAAATGAACTGAACCTCAGTGAAAACATGCCCCACAGACATGATAAATATATCTGTAGAAAGCTTTAAATGACTACTTTACGAAATAAAACAAATTGAAAACAAAAACTCTTTCATTATAATTGCAATCCGTAAAGAAAATGTCTTGTGTTGTATTCACCAGCTTTTTACATGACTTATTTATGGATGTCTAAAATATAAAATAACTTTTTAGTCTAAGACAGAAGGGAGGCCTGGCCTGCGTCTGAACCATGACGTGAAAATTGTCCCGAAGCTCGGCTCGAGGGGTTAAAAAAAAACGTAAAGCAGCTTGCAGCAATTAGGCTATTGTAGAACACTTAACTTTGAAACTGTCAGCGAATCTTTTCTGCATTTTTTATTGTTTTACATGTTCTTGTTTAGAAACACAGGCATGTAAACATGATCGGGGGAAAGTCGGCTCCTTAGTCTTTTAAGGCCGGCCGCGGAGAAAACGTGCTCTGACGGCACGGACGTTGGCGGGACTCACAAATAACGGTGTGCTAAGCGAATAAGTTTTGTGAAGCGCTTTGTGTTTTCGTTTCACCACTCAATGGGATCCTCATCTGGTGGAATACATGGCTCCAGCAAGAACTGTTCCCACTCGTCCCGGCTGGACTCTCTGTAATCATCGCTGAAGAACTGGCTCAGCCTTTCTCCGACGAGTGGGCATTGCATCCTCTTCATCCAGCTGCGGCTGCATCCACAACACTCGTATCAAAGAAAATGTTCTGATGTTCCAAAAATTTTTTTTTTCTTCTCTCATGTTTTCAACGAGAAACCTGAGATGTTTGTGCCAAGGGTCTAGGGCAGACGTGAGAAGAGGAGTTTTCACTGCATTCTCCAAGTTAGCGGTGTTTATTCGTTGCTGGAGAGATGTCGCAGCAATGTTCCTGAATTCGGTCACTTTCCGTGACTCTCCACGGCATATTTGAAGTACTGTAGAAGACCGCAGTTCTTAGGGGCCCTTCACATATCGCGTCTTTTGCACGCTCAAGTTCGTTATTTCCAATGTAGGCGTGCGGTATGCATGCTCATAGTGGATGTGACGCGGTCGCGATGTGCAAGTGGTGCAACACGCCCGTTTTATTCAGGCTCGTCCGCACCGCATCGAGTTAAAAACATCTCAACTTTTTGCAAGCGTGCACCACAGGTCATGTGACAAGAACTAAACATTCAGCTTCATCCTTTCCCATAACAACGTTGAAAGCTCAGCCAAGATGAAGGAACAGCTGATCGTAGCTGTATATGGATTGCCATTTTGAAATAAATTTAGGAGCAGAGCTACTGAAAGCGATTTTTAGTGCTGCAAATCCATTTATCCTTTGCTGAAATTTCCGCGTCTTCATTCCGCGTCTTCAGCATTGTTTCTTAGCAAAGGCAGACGCCTCAGGAGCACTTCTGCCCGAGCGCTTTGGAAAGGAGAACGCGGCGCACCTAGCGTTTTCCACGCGTTTGAAGGCCCAATGTGTGAACGGCCCCTTATTCATTCATTAATTATATCTTGCTTGCATACATCTTCAAATATGCCGTGGAGAATCACAGAAAGTGACCAAGTTAGGTTTTATTGTGAACTTTTTTTTTCGGCGAAAATTCGAATATCATTTTTATTTATCGAATAATTACAGCAGAACGAATATTTGAATGTTCGACTATCCATGCACACCCCTAGTGTGTGTGTGTGTGTGTGTGTGCGTGCGTTCGAGCAATTCAGTGTGACAAAAACAGTAATGTAGTGTTTTGTCAGACTGCACTGCTGCTCTTTGGAAGAGTTGCATGTTGATGAAAAATCAGTCTTCTGAAACTGCTGAGCTACGGTCACATTACTGAAAAATGCTACAACTTTTAGTTGCATTGATCTGTCAGTCTCTCATTAACACACACACACACACGAACAGATAACCTTTGTACATACAGTACTAATGCCCTTTTAACTTATTTATGAGCAGTATTTACTATGGTTTAAATCTATCTGTATTTAGTTGAAACGCTACAGCAGGTAGTGTGAGATCATGATTAATGATGATTGGACTGAGCGGGGACTGAGAGGCGCAGGAACGCAGCCATGGGTGTTTCTCCTGCTCCTCCGTGCCCTTCTCTCCTTCACTGCAGCGCTGTAAGAGATCACGGCTGGAGTAATTAATCACAGAGGATTATTACGGCTGTTGTGTGGTTTAATGCAGAGCCTGAGGCTGCAGATGAGGATTCTGCATGGGTTTGGGATCATTTGGTTTAAGGGTTTGTTTTAAGGAGGGAGAAGATGCGAGTATTGTTGTCTTTTATTGATGTGAAATCCCTCTCACACATGCCTCAGCGTTGTGTGTGATGCTGTATCATTCAGGATGTTTCCAGGATGAGTGTGTGGACCACTCTACTGAATTTATGGTACCATAGTAAACATTATTATTAAAATAAAATCTATTAAATATTCATGTATTGGGAATTTCATAAAGATGTTGTGATCCACTTAAACCCAAATCATTAATTGAAATAATAATAAAGCTAAATATATGCGAAATTAAATGTAGAGTACTTTCTATTATGAGGTGTGTGTGTTAGTTTTTAAAGATCTGTTTTATTTCTACAAAAGGACACCGCACATGATGTAGATACTCAGTATTTGATTTTTAAATAATAAATAAATTAAATTAAATAATATGAAAATAATGAAATACATTTAGATGATAATAATAGATGGTAACAATAAATAAAAAGGTGTAGACACTCAGTTTGATATTTAATAATATATATAATACACATATTTAAATAAATGAATGATAGAAAGGTAGTGAAAAACACTTTCATGTCACTACTGAAAGACAGAATATTTCAGCTCATTGGCAGAGCCTGGTTTTAGCTGTGTCCATCAATTTTTGGCCAGAAAGTCATGTGTTTATGATTAGATCTTATCGTTTTGAAGTACAGTAAATGTGCTTCAGAGCCTGAAAATCCTGTCTGTAACTTTAGAGCTGTCAATATTTTATGAAATGAACTAATAAACATTTTATTTTTTAAGTTATGCTCAAAACTACCTTACAAACATCACTGTGTTACCCAGTCGCTACTGGAGCAGTCACTAAACTTGAGTTTCAGTTGTGAATCGTGATGTATTTCAGAAGTTCAGAAGTACGGTTTATTTAACTCGCCTGTTTTAAAATGATAGTGATTTCGGTTTAATTGTGCAAAACTCAACGGTAGCGATTGACTTTCGAATACAGTAATGATGGAAACAATTGATTTCTTTAATACAATGGCTTTTTATTAAGATTGTTAACGTTTGAAAATCTTTTAGAAAAATCTGTTAAAACTTTTTTACAGGGAGGCCGAAAATAACAAAATAGATCATAGATAAATATAATCCTTTGTAATATAGTGAATACAAATGTGCATGTGGTGTTTTCCATAACAGTATGAAACTATTGTATGCAAATTGAGTGTACCAGGTTATGTCAAAAAAAAATCTTATTCTATTAAAGCAGTTCTGTAGAATGATCCGTATGCAGTGTTTTCCTCAGCCGTTCATCCTGAGATAAGAGTTTAGAGTTAAGTTAATTCTATTATGTGTTCATTGATGAGGCTAAAAGGTGACCAGTGTGTCTGGATCAATATTTTATCATTTCACACTTTTCTTTTTTTCCTTTCCTTCCATCAGTGCACTGTGATTCAGGTGTTTGTATCATTTAGTTTGAAGATCTCAAACCTGCTCAAATCACTGCTCCTCACCCTGCAGCAGCTCATGCGTCCTGCGTTCACGCGGCATCAGTTCAACACTCCTGCACGCTTCAATTCAATACATGTCTGCTTAATGTTATTTCAGGAGCCGCTAACCTCCTTCAGTCGGCGGTTTTATATCAATGAATTGCTGCTGTGTAAAGAGGGACATAGAGCTGCTTCTGCGTGTGTGTCTACGGTGGCAGATAAACCTGATAAAGCTGAAGCGCTTGAATCAATCTACATCGCAGGCCCCTCTGAGCCCCGTGTTCAACACACCAGCGCTCCATCAATCTCTGATAATGGGCCCCGGCCATTTCTCTCCGATGTTTGTCTCATTGCATCGGATTCTAACGAGCCATCACTGGATGAAGGAGACGGATGGATTTGATTCTGTGTGATCATTTCACTGAAAACATAGTCCAGCATGCCCAGAGCTGCAATTACACACATAATCACAACTGGATTTCAGCCGAGGGTCCATTATCCATCCTGCCGACCAAACTGGAATTAAGTGCAGATGAAGTGAAAGTCTTCAGCTTGCTGCGGATAGTGACGTGTCATCTAATGCTGTGATCATGATATATCTAATGTGTGCATCATCAGCTTCAGCTCCTAATGCACAGAGTAACATACAGACGGATGAACAAGGAAAATCAAGTGGCTTTGTTAAAACCCATTAACCCCATGCATGATAATTAACGATAGTAGTGTCCACACCAACAAACGCTGGAGTTTCAACAGAGTTTCAGCATGTCACGGTTCACTGTATGTAATGCTGCTATATACAGACTGTGAGGTTTACATGCATTTGTGGTGTGCTCCATTCCTCTTGGTTCATTTATGCATTCACACAATTTCCAGCATACTGTGTCTGTGGACAGAAGTTTTTGCATCAGTTGTCTGTCAAACTAAAAGCTTGAGGGGTACATTTTGTTGAGTGTTACAGCAAAATTAAATAATTTTTCATAATTATGAAATATATTTTTTTCAACTTCAGTTTACACCACCAATATATTTACGCCATTATTTTCATTATTACACTTAAAACTAATAATAATAAGTTTAAAGACCCTGCAAGTTGGTTTCATCAGCAGCAATATTGGACGTTTCCATGCAAGAAATTCCATGTTGCCATTAAAAGCACCATATATAACAAAATCGCAATATAATTTTTGGGCCAATTAGTGCTGTCAAATGATTAACCATGATTAATCACATCCAAAACAAAAGTTTTTGTTTAGAAAATATATGCGTGTGTACTGTATATTTATCATGTGTATATATATAAATACACACACAGACACAGACACACACACACATTTGTTTTTGTGTAAAGTGTACACTGTAAAAAGTAATCATTGAATCTACTTAAAAGAAGCTTGTAAATACAACTGATTTTGGCAAATTTGTTGGTTTTACTCGATTAGGCTGTGTAATATTAACTTTCAGTTAGATGCGGTAGTTAAACTAAATATCTTAAGTAATCCGAACTTTAGAACATCTAGTGTATTGGACTAGGCTGACACAACAATGTGGTTGGCACAAAAAACATAATGAATAACATATAGAGAAGTCAGTACATTTTCCATCAAATATATATATGTAAATGTATATGTATATATATATATATATATATATGTGTGTGTGTGTGTGTGTGTGTGTGTATGTATATATATGTATACGTATATGTATATATATATATATATATATATATGTGTGTGTGTGTGTGTGTGTATAAAGCAGCCATGTTTTATGGTACAATGGTTTATGGTTTGAATATATGAATATAAAAAATATTGTTCTTAATTTTCCCCATTGGTGGGGTGAAATAAATGAACAACCAATAAGATTTAAGCTTATTGGCAGGTCTGGACGAAACAATTAATATATGTTTAAGAACTGTTGCCATTTCTTCAACTCGGCCTGTAACCGCCAGAAAACTAAAGAAGAGGAAGAATTTTTCGTCAACTCGTTTTCATCCCGCTTGACGCAGTCTCTGCGCATGCGCAATGTTAAATGGACGCAGGTGTTCGGAATCGAGACGACGACGACGAACTTCAGATGTGTGGCAGCACAACTAGGTATGTTGATGACCTACTTATAAACTAAGTTCTCACCGTGTACGCTGTCGTCATTGTATTGAGCATAAAAACTTAAAATAATTTATTTTGCTCGATGTGTTGTAAGCGCAAAAGGTCCATTTTATTAACTTAGTTTAAACGAAGTATACGTTACTGTCTAACCATCAGTTGAGACCAGTTTCTTATTTGTTACATTACAGAAATCGATTTTCAGTAAACATTGTTTTGAATATACAGTTTGGAAGAGATTTTAATCAGTTGTAAGAGCTTTGTCATATGCCGTTAACTGTGAGGCCTGTAACTTACTCCGCTTCTAGAACATGCTCTTCACGTGGAAATGAACCGCGTGAGATAACTTATGCGTTACGATAGCTTCATTAAGTCATTTCTATATTCGATTTTGTGATTTATTCATGCAGTGGAAGTGTAAATTCACCTTTTTTGTGTGTGTGAAAAGAGTGCTCAGCTGCTAAAACACTACCGATTGAAATATGGAAGAAGTACTCCAATTCCATGTATCTATACCGATTGTCTATGTTCAAGTCATTTAATTCACTTAGAGTGCACTTAACGAAAAATCATTCACATCAGGTAACGTACATGGTAGCCAGACCAATGCACTTAAGAATACCCCTTTGATATTTCACTGCCTACTTCGCAGTTTTGAGGAGCCCTGCACAGAATCCATAGAGGCAGCACCTGAAAAATAATGAAATGGTGCAGTGTCCATACTGAAATTGCAATTTTAAGAGTAATGTCTACTCTACATTTAATTTATAATTAATATAATTAAAAATTTACTTTTTGTGTCTTTCTGATAATGTAGGTGCTCATTGATTGGCAGTGTCGGTTCTGCTTTGCCAAAAGGAGTGAAATCCAGGAGGAGGAGGAGGTGATCCAGTCGGAACATTTTCTATGCAGATTTAAAATCGAAATTCAACTTCATTTACCACTTTTGAGGTTGATGTTTAATTTATACTTGCATGTTTCAGTGACGTGATTAATTTTAGTCTGGCTTACCTTTTTTTTATTTATTTATTTTTTGATATTGGAGTTCAGTCGCATATCTGGCAAAAACCTGCAAACCGAATTTTCAAGAACTGGACAGATTCACTCAACGGTTCATTCATATCTTCAAGGCCAAAGGGGGAGACATTGGATGTAAGCTTAAGAAGATTCTGCAACAGATTGAAAATGAGGTAAGCTACACAGGCACACCCTATTTATTTATTTTCTGGTAAAACAACTGTTGCTCTGTGTTGTGTTTGTGCTATGAATGCTATTAACTCTTACTTTTTACAATGTTACATAACTTTACAGAAATCTGAAATCATTGGTAGGCGAACAGCCGTTCTTCATGGCCTTCCACTTCTCCTTAGAGCAGACCCGACTGATTTTTACAAGACATGTTTTGTAAGTAGCTTTGTCTGTGATTATTCTGGTTATTTAACTGTTGCAAACACTTCTTAAACCAATTTTGCGACCTGATAGGAAATGTAATTAAGAAATATGAAAAAAATTAGGATACAGAAAAAGTGAAAGATAAATTAAGAATTAATAGAAAATAAAAAATTAAAGCAAAAAAATATTAGTTAGATAAGAGAGTAAGATCATGAGAACGAAAAGAGGTAATAATGTTTAGGAAATTAGACAAAGGTTGGTACAATTAAGGACAACAGTCCGATAAGGAGAACAGAAAAGAGGAGGTATCTCATCAGAATTATCTTAATTTGTGTTCTGAAGATGAACAAAGGTCTTACTGGTTTAAAACAACATGACTGTGAGTAATTAATGACAGAATACTCACTTTTGGGCGAACTATCCCTTCAACAAGAACTAATCGCTAATAAGCAAATACTTAATATTTTATAATGTAATCATTATTGAAGTGATTGATGTTTCTTGCATGTTGTAGTTTGACAATAATTATTTGATCCCTAATTAATGCGGTGTGTAGCTTTTTATATTTTATATAAGTACTCCTGTCCATATGCCGAAATGACAATGTTGAGATTACATTGTTTTTTTTTTTTAATTTTTCATTGGGCTACCTATAGCTGTCGTCATTTTGTGCTTTCATTGAGACATTGTTTCAACAATGTTAGGAAACATTTATTTCCATCAAGAGTTGCATTAATTTTTGGCCAAAATCTTGTAATGACAATGGGAGAGTCAAGCCAACTCCAGCATATCCTAAAGGCTTTCAGTAGGGTGAAGATCAATTCAATTCATAAATGAAAATGATTCCTCATGCTCACTGAACCTTTTTTTTTCTTCACACTTTTGGTCCAAAGAATCTTGACACTGTCATCCTGAAATATATGGAGATGGGTGTTTCTTCTGACATAGTTGTGTAAATGGATAGTTCACCCAAAAATAAAAACAAAAATTGTCATTAATCACTCAGCCTTTTGTTGTTCCAAACCCGTAAGAGTTTCATCCATCTTCAGAATAAAAATGTACGCATTTTGAATGAAATCGAAGAGCTTCCTGATCCTGCATTGACAGCAATGTAACTAAAATGTTCCAAAAGCCAGAAATGTAGTAAGGACATCGTTAAAATATTCCATGGGACATCAGTGGTTCAAACTTAACTAAAAATAACTACAAGAATCCTTTTTTGCCCAAAGAAACCAAAAACATGGTTTGTAAAATGGATTCATGATGTACTGACTCATTATAGAAATTGTCAATTTTGAACACAAAACAAAAAGCTACGGACTGGAGCTTTTATTGTTTTGACCCATTTTGGTATCACCACAAAATCTACTATTTTAACTAAAAGTTCAGTGTTTATTCACAAGTCACCTTTATTTATATAGCGCTTTAAACAAAATACATTGCGTCAAAGCAATTGAACAACATTTATTATGAAAACAGTGTGTCAATAATGCAAAATGATAGTTAAAGGCAGTTCATCATTGAATTCAGTGATGTCATCTCTGTTCAGTTAAATAGTGTCTGTGCATTTATTTGCAATCAAGTCAACGATATTGCTGTAGATGAAGTGACCCCAACTAAGCAAACCAGAGGCGACAGCGGCAAGGAACCGAAACTTCATTGGTGACAGAATGGAGAAAAAAACCTTGGGAGAAACCAGGCTCAGTTGGGGTGCCAGTTCTCCTCTGACCAGACGAAACCAGTAGTTCAATTCCAGGCTGCAGCAAAGTCAGATTGTGCAGAAGAATCATCTGTTTCCTGTGGTCTTGTGGTAACAAGTAAACAGTCAGTAATAAAATAAGAACTAATGAACAAATCACAAGCACTAGCACCAAATAAATACACAACTACAAAGACACAAAATAAACGGGGGTTTACGTTTTTTGGGGTAGTTCTAACAATAGTATTTAGCTATAGAAATTACATTGCCTGGCCAAACAACAACAAAATAATCCTTGGAAATACTTAAGTGTTAGAATTTTATTTTGGCCAGACAATGTATATTTAATTTATGTAGTGAAGATAATTCAGTGTTGCTTTACATTTAATTATTCAATTTCTGCAGCTGAATTGTTAGAACTGCCTGAAACTTAAACCCCTGTTTATTTTGTGGCTTTGTTGTTGTGTATTTATTTGGTGCGACTGCTTGTGATTTGCTCATTAGTTCTTATTTTATTACTGACTGTTCACATGTCTTGAATAAACACTGAACTTAAGTTAAATTAGTAGATTTTTGTGATTTGTCAAAAAAACAAAACTTATTTTTAGTTTTATTCTTATCGACATAAAAAGTAGCTCCGGCTACAACGTTCTTATACAAGACACAGACAGTTCTGTTTATTAACCGCCTGAGCACCAAGTTATGGACTGCAGCTTAAATAAAAAGAATACATTTTATTTTGTGGCAGCTCAAGTAAAAAACAATTGTGGGAAATTCAAAATATATCGCAGGAAAACAAAATCATCCTCTGCATCTGCTGCTGTGTCAAATATGAAAAGAACTTTGCGTCATAATACGTTAATTTATTTGCATATTTTTAACATGAATATATGTTCTGAATGTATGATGTTACTTTCACTTCATTCTTGTCATATGCTGCTCATGTTTTTAGGACTGTGATGACAAAGGAGAGATGTCCGGAATTTCAATCGGAATATTGTTTGTGATACCTGAGGACTCTGCAACCGTGCCTTACTGTTTGCATCTGGATGCCACATTCACTGCAATTATTTTGGAAGGTAGAGTTGTAATGGATGATCTGGGAAACCTTCCCAAAGCAATGTGCCTGCTTTTTTGGCTCATTTATGCTCTGAATGTAGAGTATCCTGCTGTACTGAAGAACATGTTTGATTTCTTTCAAAGTGTGATTGTCACTCGGGGCAAGTCTCTCAAACCTGAAAAATCGCCTGTTGCTGTAACATTGTTGTGCCATGATTGACCATTTTTCAGTTTGTTCAGAATTGACCATTGCGGAGATAGAAAATAGTAATCAGGAATGTAATTTTATATTTTAGAATATAGTGTAGTCTTTAAAGAAACTTTTAAAATAAATAGGAAGGTTGTTCAGTACTAAAAAAACAGAAGAATCTTTTGTTTCCTGTAGGAAAACGTGCAATTTGCTTAACAGGGTTAAGTGGTTTGTTTTAGAAAAGGTGCTAATTTTAGAAAAAAATGCTGTATTTCACCACTGTGAGAAAAGGTAAAAATGTCAAAAAAGGTAGCATTGATTGTATGTAATTGCTGTATGTGAAAAAATGCAGTGTGCTGTGTTGATTTGAAGGCATGACATTGTTTTATGGAACAAATAAATGTCCCAGTGTTGTGTCAAAGATATTTTGTCTGTTTTAACTTAGAATTTTTAGTACAACTTACTTGAGAAATTTAAGGTAATCAGTTTCCACACTTTTTTCTAGTAATGTGAACAAGCAGACTTGTTAAGTTTACTCTTTTGATTGTACTAAAATTATCTTGAATGTGTAAGTTGGCTCAACTGGTCAGATTGAGTTACGAATACTCAAGTTTTCTAGTTACCACTACAAATACCCAAGTTAGATTTGCAAAGCTGCAATAAGTTGTATCAACTCAAAATTGATTAACTAATTTGCTTGAGAGATTTGAGGTAATCAGTTTCCACAGGTTTTCCAAGTAAATTCAACTAATTGCTTTTTACAGTGTATTCATCCCATAGGCGTAATGGTTTTTATTCTGTAGAAACTGTATATTCTATGGCCCTTCACCAACCCTACACCTAACGCTAACCCTCACAGGAAACTTTCTGCATTTTTAGTTTCTCAAAAAAACTCATTCTGTATGATTTATAAGTGTTTTGAAAAATGGGGACATGGGTTATGTCCTCATAAGTCACCCTCTCCTTGTGATACCTGTGTCATACCCATGGCATTGCACACACACACACACACACACACACATATATAAGTGTGTGTTTGTGTGTTTATAAGGCTGTGACAGAGGCAGATTTATACCACCGCGATGATAATGGACCAACAACCAGTGGTGGCAGGGCGTTGAGATGAATATTAATTATAAAAAAAATATATAAATTATAATTTGTGAATTACCATGAACTTATAGTCTAAATAAAACAATTAGCGTCTATTACTGTTATTAAACTTGCATACAAAACGTTTTATTATGCTTGCTATAAGAGTCCATGATGCCTCGTGCATTACTGCTGGAGGCAGCAACTGTCACAGTGTGCGTGTGTGTGTGTGTGTGTGTGTGTGTGTGTGTGTGTGTGTGTGTGTGTGTGAATATTTGTAAAATATATATGCATATATATTTGTGCATTTATATATACATAATAAATATACACAGTTCACAGATGTTATGTTAACAAAAACTTTTATTTTGGATGTGATTAATCGTGATTAATTATTTGAAAGCACTATTTTATATAGAAATGATTTAAAATTAAAAGAAGCAAAGAAAAAATGCTGTAAATAAATCAGTTTACCTGCATGTCATTTGACCATTAACCAGCATCAGAGAGCTGTTAAAATGTGAAATTACAGATATATTAACTCAGGGGTACTATGAGTGAATATTTAATGTCAAAGGTGTTTGGCTAAAACATTTGGGCGTCCCTGCCTTAGAGGAAAGATACACCGCAAATCAATAAAACATTGGTGTTCTGATGGAAGTGGTCTCTTATGAGATAACAGTGGCACAAGAGGTGACTCAATGACTGGATGAGGATGAAAATGATGTGTATGTCCTTCACAGTCACCAGAATATAATACATTTAAACACCTATGGAGGATTCTGGGCCAATATGACCGAAATCTCCACCACCATCATCAAAACCCCAAATGAAGGGATATCTTATGTACAGTTTGGTTTCCATCCCTCCAGTAGAGATACAGAGTATTTTAGATAAGTGGCACCGAGGAGAGAAGCAGAGAGACAAACTGAGCTGGAGAAGAGTTAAATATGCCGGTTAAAAGACTTGTGGAGCATTGGTAGACAAAAACAGAGGGTTGTTCCCTTCCAGCATGCCAAACACATTGTGTCTTTTCCCTAATGTCCACTCAAACCACACTCAAACAATCACATTATCCACTTGAATTTGGACTAAACTGTACAACTTGCGTTTCTTAATGACTGTGATTACCCTCCCATCTCCTTTTACTTGAAAGCTGAAACTCATAGAAGGTAATGTTATGAGGGACTCCTCTCATCAGCGAGTGAAACAGCAATAAAGGCAAATTGCTCCTGGGAGACGTGAACGCTTTAGAATAAATTACGTGCGGGAACAGAGGTGTAATTAATTTACAGGCTGTATTGATAGTCCCCCTTCAGTGCTCACTATACGTCTTCATCTCGGCTAACGTCTTCATTATTTGGAGGGCAGGAGAGAAGCCAGTCAACAGACTAAATGAATTGCCATAAGACTTGTACACACACTGTTTCCACCAGGCAAGGATTTCTCTCAGGCTTTTAATTAGCTCGCTGAAAAAGTGTTTGATAAGTATGAGCTTAAGCAGTGCAAACAGGGAGACGTGTACACATGCAGAGAGATGTTAAAGAATAAAAGACGTCCCATCGATGAATGAAATGTGCTGTTTAGAACTCATTACTAATATTGCAATCTGCTGTTTTTCTTATTTCAGCTAAAACCGATGAAGTGCTGAAAGCAAAGGAGAGTTTGAGAGAGGGACAGACAAAGGAGGAAGGTGAGCCCAACTTTAAGATGTTTAACCTGCAGCTAACAGAGGAAACATATTACAGCCTCGCAAAGAATGCAAAAAGGAAATAGAATGGAAACGTTTTATCTCACAATTCAGAGTTATTCTGGTTGTTTTCATTAATAGATAATTCACGGTTTGTGTATTGTAATTCTGACTTTATGTCCTTAATTCTTAGAAAAAGTGTCAGAATTGTGAGATATATATATATATATTAGTGAGATAAAAAGTCACAAGTTCACAAGTTAGTTTTTTACCATTTTCTTTTCTTTCTTTTTTTCTTTTTGTTGTGTATAAGTGTGGTCATATTTTCCATTGGCAGAATCCAGTCAGTCACAAATTTCACTGTCTACTTCCAATAAATCAAATAAAGATTTGCCAGACACCAGTAAATGTGAACACATCTTAAAGGGTAGTTATATTAGAATGATTTGATGATGAAGATCATGTGACGCTGAAGATGCTGAAAATACAGCTTTAATTAACAGGAATAAATTTAATTTTAACAGATATTCACATAGAAAACAAATATTTTAATTTGAAATACTGTTTCACAACGTCACTGTATTTTGATCAAATAAATACAGTCTTGGTGAGCAGAAGAGACCTAAAAGAAAAACGATGTTTCCAAACCTTTAACAAGTACTATATGTATTTCATATAGCCCCAGTTTAATTATTGCAATGTTCTTGATTTTTGATGGTCTTTAGCCACCAAAAACTGAGTCTCTGTCCTCCCGATGTGGAAGTGACACAGTGAAAGCAGGTTTTGGTCTTGATGAACAGGCTCTGCTCACACATCCCTCAGGAAACTTCAGCTCTACGACAACAAACCAGCTGAACTGTGAGAATGAAACCAATCAAATGAAGAAAACAAGTGTATACTGCTGGACAGCTGAGATCTGTGACTGTGATCTGTGCCTGTATTATATCAGCACTCTTTCCTGCTAAATAAATCAGTTCTCCTTGTTTAACTGGGGATTTCACACAACATACCTCCTAATAGAGCCCATCTATTGTTTAAAATCAAACTACAAGAAAGATTTAGGTTTTTATTAGGGCTGTGAAGCAATTCTTTAAAAAAATTTTTTATCTAAATTACATGATATGCTGATAAATAGCAAATTGATCACACATCGGTTTGGGCTGATAAATTAGCCCCTAAATGATAAAGTCATTGTTGTATTTAATGAGAAAACCATTGAATAGACGAAAAAAAAAAAAGTCGCTTTAGAAATAATTGGATTCATCATATGTATTACACATACACTTTTTTGGCTACAATGTGGGCATAACATTGTTTTCACAAGCTGCATTTGAAGTGGCATTTAGGTATTTTTACACAAAGACAGCATAAATGCATTTACACTGTAATTATGTGAGATTAATGGTGTTTAAATAAAAATATTAAAATATGAATTGGTTTTCAAAAACATGAGATGATGATCTAAATAGGGATATAAAACTGTCAGTAGGTAACTGTCAGACTTGAGTCATTGAATCATTCATTCAACCGATTCATTCAAATAGCTGATTCATTCAGAAACAAAGCAAATAACAACAGTTGTATTTTAATGTGCCAAACTGAGCAAAAACAGACAATATGATATCTAAATTGTAACAATATTAACTTAATTTATTGAACTGTTTAATTGGTAGTCCTAATTTTCTTTTGTTCAGTTTAATTGTCTTGTACAAGATTTCCCTTTGTTGTTGTTTTTTTCTGACTCTTTCAGTCCGGTCACTATACTTGGCTGTCACTTTCACTTTCACTGCTTTCACTACTTCAGTCTGTAACTGTTTTTCTCTGACACAGACCTGCCTCCTGTCCAGATTCATGCAGATCATATATTTTAATGAGCCGTTTAACAGCATTTAACCCATATCATTTAGAGCAGCTTGCTCTTTCACCATGGAGAAGCCAAAGACTTTTCCTTAATTATGCTGTGTCATGCGGGTCACCTGTGTACCTCTCTGTGTGTGACCGTATTAGAGAATGATACCATCATTAAACGTTTAGATGGAATTAAACACACACACACACACAGAGAGAGAGAATGCCCCCCATATCCATTAATTTCTAATCTGAATATAACGAGCTGTGTTGTCATTCACCAGAGCTGTCTGAGAGCTGATCAAGCCCGTGTGCATGAGAGAAAATCAGACCAGTGACCAACAGAGAGCTGTGTTTAATCACAGACATTTGCTGAATTTGATTGAATCTCCACTGCAAACTTAATTAGAGGCCTGATTCAATACGGATTATCTGGTAAATGGCCCCTAAATATGATAACTATTGCCTAATTAGTACTTTTTTAGGTGGAAGTTGCATGTTACTGAGTGTTTAATTGGACTTTCCTATTTGCCAAGATTTAAATATTGTGAATTTTGGGATATTGTGTTAAAAGTTGTGTGTATAGTGAAAAGACATACGCTCATTGGGTCTTTGCCATTCATAAATCCCCTCCTGTTGCCTCATGGGATAGTGAAATGTCCATCTAATGCACACTTGTAGGTCACCCGAGTAATTTTCACCTACTGTCTGCTGTTTTATATATATATATATATATATATGTCACCTTTTCTATATTCGGTAGTTCAATAAAAATTTGTCAGGTAAAATTAGGGGTGGGAGATATTGACAAAAATGAACATCTCAATATTTTTTTTCAATATCTCGATATCGATATTCATGCGATAATTTTTGCAATCCTTCAAAGAAATGTGTGCAAACTGGCAAAGAAGGTCGAGTTGGTCTTTTGACATACTGCATTTTACATATTATTGTAAAGAATTACTAGTATATAAAGATATGGGACATTATTGATTTAAACATGAACCAAGTTACTGTACTAAATACTTGTTTTAATACAAGAACAGTGCTTTTTCAGTACAATATATGTACGTAATTAACTTTGTGCTTTGCAACAGTACTCTTAATAGTAACAGACTAACAACGTCACTACCTCTTTAAAAAAAATGTGTTTTGCAAAATGTAAACTTAAGAACACTGTAATCACGTAAGACGTCAGGGGCACTGAGACATTATAGGCAGTTCACCGTATTAATCTTTTTTTTTTAGTTTGTACTAAAAAAAAAAAAAAAAAAAAAAAAGTTTTTTCTAGAAGATAAAAGAAGCCCTGTTTGTATTTGGAGACTATTCCTGTGGATCTCTTGGGAAAAATGTATTGCATCTTTTGGACTCATCATTATACAATGCAACTTGAGGACGCCACAGACATTTAAGTAAAACCTTTTAACTTCAGACTTCAGTTTTCCAAAAACAACGCATATTTTGCCTTTTCTAGCAGCTATTTTATTAATCGTACATCAGCTTTACTCTTTAAATTTTTGGATTGTTGCTTCAACCTAAGAAACGTCATAACACACAGGTAAAAACTCTGTGGTTTTATTGCAAATTAGTAGCAGCTTACTCTCATGCAGTTGAAGAACGATCGTGATTTTGTACAAAAAAAAAAAAAAACCAATACAGTCAAACAAACCCCTACATTATTAAAATCACTACATATAATTGTTGAGAATGATATAGTGTGCGTTATTTGTTTTCTCTTTAACTTCCTTTAGCTCTTTTCATGTTTGGGGGGGTCGGATTGTACAAATTATGAAATATTCGATATCCCAGTTTTGCATATCATCCAGACAACAATTTGGATATTATCATCTAACTATATATCGACCACCGCTAGGTAAAATTAATATTTTTATTTTGTGCTTAAGAAACCAATGGCTTGGGTGGCAATGTTTTTAAAGTATAGTGCCTGCTTACAGTACGAGTGCATTCACTTATCTAAAAAAAACTCCAGTTGATTTCTGCTTTTCCTTTAGGGGACACTTACTAGTTATTAGATTTGCAAACCAGACATTAGTTATTGGATGTTTTTTTGTGTGTGTCTGAAATCTACATGCAAAAATTCAACAAAAACAGCCTCCTTTGAGAAACAAGATTGTGTTTCTAGAAGCTGCTAAGGGTCAGAGGTAAAAAGAAATGTGTGAATCAAAGTTTATTTCTAACATCATCTTACGGGTGAGATTCATCAATGCAAGCCCAATGTAACTGTAATGCTGAAGTAAAATGTGTCTGTCATCCAAAGGAATGCGTTTGTGTACTCCAGTGATTAGTTATGCATGGCTTATAACTAGTGAATCAGTATTGTAGACCCAGGGGAAATAAAATTGGCAGAAAATCAGTGTGAGAAGATTTAATTATCACGCGGAGACCTTTTCCGTCGACCGGTCCACTGAACTCAAAAAACCTAATACAACCGGACATCAGCCTCCTCCTTATAAATAGTTTCCCATGCAATCATATGCTAAGCAATTACTGTTTATTAATTTTTCATGCAGGTTGAACATAAAGAAACAATAGTGCTTTGCGCAACCTTTCATTCACCAGTTTTGACACATGACCAGTGTTTGCAGCTGGAATCTCTCTCTAAATGCATGGAGAACTACTCATCCAGCTGTTCTCCTGTGCATGTTAAATGATGGATGATTGACAGCCGTTCCTCCGTTCTGTTATTGGTGTCAGACTAGCCAAGAGCTGCACTGCTAGAAATCTGTTCTTGTTTTGTTTCATTATTCTATAATATATGCACATTTTGTTTATCGAACCATTTTACCATCTCATTTTATTTTGAATATCAAAACTTAACATTAAACTTCACTATACTAAAAAATCAATTACTGATTATTCAAGTGTGCACACAGGTGAAATAAAATTATGGAATTGGTGTAAATATGGGGTAACAAATATAGTATAAAACACAATTTAAAGACAGCAGAGGAGAGGACGAATGGCCAATAATTTGTGCTAAAAAAAACATTTTCTCCAACAAATGCACACTCAAGCATCTTCCAATGCAAACTTCACAAATAACTGACAGTCATGTCCTACATCTGATTTTCATTTATAAGCAATACTAAGGTTCAGCATTAGTGTACTCCTCCTCACTCTTCAGTTACGTTCACGTTCAGTCTCTGGCAGTATCCTGGCTCTCTTGACTGGATCAATAAATCAGTGAGTTGCTGACTCAAGAACAGCTGCAGTCGAATCAGTTTGATTCACTAATGAATCTTTCAGTGCAATCTGTGAACTGAGCCAACAGGTTCTTTGGAAAGATTCAACTCGTTCATGAATCAGACGTGGCTCTAGAGTCTCCAGTCTCTTCAGTTCAAAGTAATGAGGAACGATATGTTTTAATGAAAAGTAGTAGAGTAAAAATTAGAAAATAGAAAATAGAAAACTACCTACTTGAAAAACGTACTTACTGCATCTATCCCATGTTCATATGATAACCATTCAGTTTGTATATTTGTTGAGTATTATTGACACAGTATTTTTATTTCTGTGAAGCTTGTCTGAGTAAAGGCTTCATTACTTATTTCACATGCATGTCCACTGTTAGAAATGTGCTGATAGAGGTTTGGGAGCTCTGTAAACAGCTGTTTGTGTTGCACATGTTCTCATGGGAGCCTGTGTGTTTTAGGGACCATCCCACACACACACACACAGCACGGTCTCACAGAATGACTTCATTAAGCGGTGCTCATGGAAAACTGTTAGCTTGTTATATGCTGATACGTGAGAAGGTGTGTTGGCCTGTGTAATGTGAGACAGTGTGTATGTGTTTATGTTGTGGGACAGGGAGGAAATCCTCGGGGGGGGGGGGGGGGGGAGTGTTGAGCGTTGCATGTGTGTGGTTGGGTCGTTTGCACCTCATCAAGTCGGGACTGGTGGTATCGGACACACACCGGGAACAGAGCCTCACTGATGGGGTGCAGGATGGGTCACTCTGTGGTCGACCAATCGTCAGTGTGACCAGATCTTTAGACTCTGGATATCTATGATTTGCTTCTATTATTATTCACAATATGTGTTGTCACTGTAGCTGATTTACTTTTACTGGAACAAACGCCATCGATTTTTCTGTTTGCATGTGTAATCACGATTGATCTAGGGCTGGGAAACATTCATTTGTGTGATATATATTGTATAATAAGTGATAATAATAATTAAATATAAATGTAAGTAAAATAAAAATGTTACATTTTGATTTAGCACTACTAAAGTCATTTTTTGTATATATTTTCTCAAGAAAAAAATATCTTTAGAAAGTGTGGTAATAAGTATGAATTTTTGTTATGCTGAAAAGATTGATCTATAGATTACAAAAATCTCTGTACCAATATACAGTATATACATATAATAATAATAATTATTATTATTTTTATTATTATTTATTTTTACAGGTAATTATATTAATTATGTGTTGTGAAAAATAAATGCAAAAAAAAAATACTTCAATGTAGTGAACTGAGAGCTTTCAAACACTTCTGAAAGGCACAGATAAATGTGACATTTCTCAAAATGGGTTCATGTAAATATTGTTTTGCATGCAAAAATTTAAATTAAATAAATATAACAGATGTTAGTTCACCCATAAATTTCTCACCCTCAATCAGTCTTAGGTGTATATGACTTAATTCTTTCAGACGAATCCAGTCGGTGTTATATAAAAATTGTCTCACAAAACAAAAAAAACTTGTTTTGGTCAAAATTATAGATTTCTTAAAAGTATTTTTATTTTTTATGGCAATATCATTAGAATATTAATTGAAGATCATGTTCCATGAAGATATTTTGTAAATTTCCTACTGTAAATATATCAAAACTGAATTTTTGATTAGTAATATGTGTTTCTAAGAATGTAATTTGGACAACTTTAAATTTTTCTCAATATTTGTATTTCTTTGCACCCCCAGATTCCAGATTTTTAAATGGTTGTATCTCTGTCAAATATCATTCTATCCTAACAAAGCTTATTTACTCAGCTTTTAGATGATATATAAATCTCAGTTTGAAAAATTGACACTTGAGACTAGTTTTGTGGTCCAGAGTCACAATTGTCTCTGATCTTTCGTGCTGTTTCATGGCACTGAGCGGGTGTTACATGCATCAGTCCTAAAGAAGTGAAATAAAAAGCGTCCCATCCTTAAAGAAAAAAAGTGTCAACAGTTGTACGTGGAAGCAGTTCCAGGAGCATGACGTATGGAGGTCGGCGTTGAGCATGAGTCTTGTGAAAACCAACGTTTGTTAACAGGAGCAAAGGAAGCAAAGTTTCCTTACTTTAGCAAAGGAAAACCAGTCTCTTCTTGGTTTATATGAAACTTCTCTGACATTCTTCTTTACAAATACTCATTTTGTACTTCTAATTAGTGATCTTTGTTTTGTTCTCTCCGCTGCGTTTCTGCATTCATCACTTATGAGCGGTGCATACACAAAGCACACCTCATACGTCATTCCTTCACAACTGCTTCCGTGTACAACCGTGAGCTCAAGCTAAATTAAAATGATTATTACATTTAAATATGGTTATGCTTCTTGCAAGAAAGCATCAATTCGCTACAGGAGGACTTTGTTCACCCCCCAGAGCCATGTGAGACACTTTTTTTTTTTGGATGGGCGCTTTTTATTTCACTTCTTTTGGACTGATGCAATGTAACAAGCCATTAAACTGCTTGAAAGACCAAAGACATTTTTTTATTTAACTCCAACTGGATTGGCCTGAAAGAAGAAAGTCATATACACCTAGGATGCCTTAAGGGGGAGTAATTTATGGCCTGATTTTCATTTTTGGGTGAACTAAGCCTTTAAGTTCACTTAAATTAGGTGAGTTAAGGAAATTAAGTTATCCAATTATAATATTAGTTCTGTGATGCCAAAAGAAAGTTTAGCGAGCCATGACTAAATTTAACTGTAATGCTAAATAGAATTACAAATGTTAACCCAAAAATAAAATTTAAAAGTGAAAAACAGTCAGTTTAATAAAGGCATCAATATAATTGATTCTAGCCATCATTCATGGTAAAAAGATGTCATAAACAAATATTGAAAACATTAATTTGGAGAAAATGAATTTCTGGTTATAACTTTCAATATTATTTGTGATTAATATTGATAAATTACAGAAACCTGTGGGATTATTTAATTTATTTAACCTGATGGGGAATCTTTACCTAGTATTCTTTTCTTTTTTTGATATAAAAGGAGCATCAACAGTTGCTGTATGTTTTGTTCAAATCTCACAAACGGTGAAGTCAGACTCCTTTATTTGCTCTCAATAAAGCAGAGTGCAGGGTTTAAATACTCTGGGGTGATTTGGCCCAGACAGAGGTCACCGGGGCACTGTTCTTAATTAGCTAAATGAGTCCGTCTGCATTGTGGCAGTGACCTTCTCTGCAGTCAATTACGTGAAAACCACCGTCTGAGTTACACTACAGCGCTGAGAAATAATGCTGATCACACATATCTGGGAATCGGATTGGTTTGTCTGGCAGATGAGAATGAAGGAGAGTTACAGTCTCGTGAATGGAGAGGCTCTTAGTCCGTTTTAACTCGGATTACATCATTAGTGCTTTAAAGGCTAGCTCCAGTGACGTAATCAGTCGGGTGTTTCCTTATGTTTGACAGCAAAACCTGAGAATACTGCACTTTTTCCCTTCCTCATTCCTTTATACTCTTAATTGTGCTGTTTACACATCTGTGCTGTATCTCTCTCTCTCACACACACACACTCACAGTAAACAGAGCTTTGCTTTGTCACTACAGGTTTTATTTGTTACGGGTCAGTTCTGACATCATAACGGGAACCTTATAGATGACGTTTGCCAGTGTGCATTTGTATCGACAAGAACTGTACATTATTTATACCAAAGAAAGATTTATTAATAAATCATGGATATGTTTGTTTGAGCAGTAACTAATGTTAATGTATGCATACTACCTCTGGCATTAGGCAAGAACATACATCTGTCATTGTTTGCCTGTGCAACAGGGTTTTTGGATAGTCAAGTTAAGTCTCCATCTCTCATGTAATGCTGTGTGATATAAACTGTTACGATCTCGATCTTTTGGAGCATGCACACAGCACCAAAGCAATTGTAGTCTGAATAGCAAGTATATTTGATGGACAAAACTGAGCTACAAATGTCTAAGTCTGTTACTCTTTCTTAAACTGGTGTTTACATGACATTTCAACTTGATCATCTGTTACATTAATCTGTATAAAACTTGTAAAGTGCATGTAAATGAGTGGTCCTCTACATTTTGGGCCCCCCGTTTTCCACGATGATATTCAAAGGCATCATGGTTTTCCAGTTGTTTGTGATGTACAGGAGAAGGATTTGTACGTTTTTACTCACATTTTCTCCCCTCGGAAATATTCAGTCTTGTAGATGACACTTAAGAAGTGAGGCACATTTCAGACTGCGTCTTGTGAAGTGTGATCTGCTCCAAACCTGGATCGGTGCATGTTACTAGATGAAGACGCTGGCCATGATTGCAAACTCTCTTTGTTTATTGAGATCTCATTTGTCAGACAGAGAGCCGAGAGGGTATTAGTTAGTTAGCAAATATTGACATGCCACTTTGTTCTGGGAACTATCAACTGAAATCAGCAAATCAATGCTCCTAATAGCTGCTCATTACGCACTTGATGTATTTTCAGCTTTAAAAGTCAATGCAGTCAAGGACTGTTCCTCGACCAGAGCCCTGATGTGTTGCTCATGCCTGCTGCTGTGTTTAAAGACATCTTCTCAAGCGTTGCATGTGGAAATCTTCCAGTCTTTTAGGAGGCTGTTTCGCTTGAACGAGGTGTTTCTTAAATGTCTAGTGTCTCACTGACATGCTGTATTTAAAAACAATCAATGGCAGTTTTTGCTGTCAGACGTGTAATTAAGTTAAAGCAAGGTTTCTTCTGTGACACGCATGCTTGTGTGATGGAGATCACAAAGACTCGAGCCGTCTGTAGCGCCCACACAGAGTCAAGCGGCGTTCGTCAGGAGAGGATCTTCATTTAGACACCAGATCTTCCTAGATAAATAAAGACAGTGTTAATGGAAGAGGGGCGAGTCGGATGCGTGTCAGGGGTTTGCCCAGATAAATCATTAGATGAAGGTTATTGGAAATGCAGGGAGATAAAAGACTGAAGAAGCCAGTAATTGCCTTAAAGATCAGACTACAAAGCATTAGCCCGGCTTTTACAAGGCCAGTCGGCAACAAAAGAGTCCTAATTTATGAGCTCAGCGTAAAAGAATAGCATAATTGCATTAAAAATGAATGCTAATGAGGTCTAAAATTGGGGAAGGTGGTTATTATGAAAGTTTGTATTTATCTTCTTTGGCCTGAATGATGGTTAGCGGCTTGATTAATGGCTTAATTTCTATCAATTAGCAGTGCCAGAAATAAATAAATGAATCTATCCACCGAGCCAGGGCTAAAGTGAGGATTGAATTACACATCGTCGCTCGATACTGAGGTCGGGCCGGGTTCCCAATGGTTTATCTTGTGTGTTTAACGATTAGTTTAGCTTTTTGCGTGTTTGAGAGTGCACAAGTATGTTGATGCATGTATTTAATGTAATGCAAAGTATGTGCAGTAGGGGGCCTGGAGTTAAAACAGAAACTCTATAATAGTAAACACAGCTGGTCTGCAGGTTTCTCCGTGTATTGTACTGTGTTTTCTTGTCTCTATGAACTTTTCATTCTCAGTCAGTGCGGTGTGATCATTAGGTCTTGTTTGGCTCTCACTTCTGTATACACGGCCGTTTGAGACGAGCACCTGATGATGGCCAGCTACTGCTTTAATTATTCCATCAGTGATGAGAGCCGCTGTGATTTAGCTCATGGAAGTAAGGCATTGAATTATGGGAATGAATCAGGCGTTCACTTTCCTCTGATATCCTTGAGCGTGGTGCTGCAGTGGCTTGAGTTGTTGAACATCGCCCTCTTCTGCTGTTCTCTTGTTCCTGTCTGCTGGAGACGAGCTTTCCTTTGACTTGAACACGCTTGTAAAGAAGAGAAACTTCTACTGAGAGTGTTTCAAGATGCTGCACAAATTTCTTCACACCTAAATATGCATTCATTCATGTTTAATAGAGAACGGAGTCAGTTTAGTCCTTCAGGATGGCAGGGAAAGACAAGCATCAGAATCATATCTTCATCATGTCTCTCTCGGTCGGTGGAGAAGACTGCTATAAGACTTGTGTAACGCAGCGACAATGGCTCTAAATTAATTTTGTGGATAATGTGTCAGTATTAAATGTCAACTTTGACCTGGTCTTGTGCTGATCGTGTCTCTCCGACAGTGCTATCGGTTTTCTGCTATCGGCTCGGCACAGGCCCCTCTCTAAAAATCCATTATTTGAGCTTTTCCTATGAAATACATATCTTTCCTCTCTGACATCTGACAAACAGCATATGGAAGTCATTGTATCTACCAATAATGTGTTTGTCAAAAAGCATGAGGCACTAATGGAAGTCCGGACAAAGGATAGGTTGTCACTGATATATCTGGGTGCATGGGCTTGTGTGTTTGTGTGTGTGTAGCAGTCATTAAGATGTCACACACACACACACAGGAGCAGTAATAAGTGTGTGATTGAGAGCCAGTGGACTGCTGTCATCTTAAGGACGGTCTGTAGGCTCCTAGAGGATATTGCGCCTCTGTTTGGCTGTGTGTGTGTGTTTTTGGGAAGCCAAACTGTTGTCACTATGTGTGAAATTGTTTGTCTTATTTTATTACAAGTTTGGTTCCAGAGCAGGTGTGTCATGACATCATCAGTTAGCTCTGACACGTTTGTGTGTGTGTGTGTGTGTGTGTGTGTGTGTGTGTGTGTGTGTGTGTTTGTGTGTGTGTGTGTGTGTGTGTGAACTTAGTGTCAAATCAAGGTCTATGTATATTATTTGAATGAAGCTAGATATTCATAAGAATGAGTGTTTTGCTTTAAGGGAAAAAAAAATCAGCTGTTTGCCAAAAAGAAATTACAGTGCTAGTGTTTGTTCATGAGCCTCATAAGACAAACACTAAAAGCTGAGTGTGTGTGTGAGAGAGAGAGAGAGAGAGAGAGAGAGAGAGAGTTAGCAGACTTAGCAGAGAGAAAACCAGAGCAAATATTCATTTATTCATTAATGAGCAGAGTGAGAAGATGTGTTGTGACAGTTCCTCCCTGGCAGTTAATGGATTCAATTAATTCCTCTCATTAGCGCAGGGATCTGTGTGTGTGTGTGTGAGAGAGAGAGAGAGGGCATGCTTCCCACCTAACAGTGTTTGTTTCTGAGCACTTGTGTGGCTAGAGATAGGATTGTGGGTGAATCTGAGTATCAGTAATACATTGTGTTTTATGTTTTAGGAAGTCTTAAATTAGCAGGATCACACAGACAGCCGTGCTGATGTTGTGAATAACAGCACACCTGTGACTGTAGGTAATCTCGGCTTATAGTTCAGAAAACAAGGTTTATATGGAGTAGCTTTAATATTAGACACAATATAGCCAGCTGCTCTTATTTGTGTAAGTAGTATCAAACAGTATCAGTAATTTTATTAATTTTTTATATGTAGAGTGAGTGAAATTTGCATATGAATTCATAAAAGATCGCTTTACAGTAAAGAACCTTAGAATTTATTTATTTTCTTGAAATCTCCTTGAAATTCTGTCTCTTGATAATTGTGCAGGCAGTGCACAGCCAGCATACAGATATTCTGTTAAACCACTGATCTCTGTATGAGACCGGACTTACTGGTTCACTTTAGATATTCTGCTAACTGCAGTAACTCTCATTAGAGTATTTGTGGACTGTAAGTAGAACAGGTTGATAGAGTTGCACAGTAACTTACAGTCAGTAGAATGTGGAATATCAAAATAAAACGTTACCTTCTAAACTATCAGCAATCGTTGAAGCCATTTAGTGTTCATATTAATAAGCTGAACCACCAGAGGGCATCAAAGAAGGACAGCTGATAGCTTGAATCAAAATTATAAGATGGATATGACAAGAATATTTCTGTATGTTAGTATGCAGGACAATTCCTGTCATTAGCATATGTATCTCCTGATATGATTATAAGGAGAAACTAAATACAATATACAGAAATACCGGAATAAGAGCCTGATACTAAATTTGAGTTTGTGTCCCATGCATCATTTTGTTCAGAGCATGCTTCACATCTTCAAGCCAAACACAACGCTCCTGAATGAGTGTACTCATCCACCAACATCCACTTCACAAAACTGAAGAAGAATTGAAGAGCGACTGACTGGACAAAAACAAATTAGTTTATTAGTATTTTTTTTATGTAATTGCTGTTTTACATATTGTTTAATTAGGTAAATTTTCCAAACCAACCAACTCATTCCAATATATATATTTTTTTTTTTTCTTAATACAAATCAGTAAAGTTACAACAGAACTGCATAAAGCACAGTGAATACACAATGAACTTGTTAGAAAATATAAATCTGTCTTCAGAATAAATCAGCTGATCTGGTTTTCACTTCAATGCTGTGATGAACATCACTGGCTTTCGCTTTCATTAACAGGAACAATTCTCAGCTATTAAATAGATAAATAATCATTTGCATGCTTGGCGAGTCTGGAACCGTATAGAGAGACTTCTGATTTAAAAGCTGTGTAAGGTTGAGTAATGTTTACTCTGGTGATTTCAGAAGACTGTGAGGGATGTGTGCACCGAGTCACCAAGAAATCGAAATGGACACTTTTTTTTAAATGGAATATTGCATTGTGAGCCAATAGATTCTCATTGGACCAAATTAAATCTTTTCTTCATGTAAGAAGCAGTTTTACTGTGATTTACCTCACAGTTGGGAAGTAAACAGGATCACAACTTCCATTTCATGCAGACTGTAATTACTGATCCACATACAGTACAGACCAAAGGTTTGGACACAGCTTCTCATTTAAAGAGTTTTCTTTATTTTCATGACTATGAAAATTGTAGATTCACACTGAAGGCATCAAAACTATGAATTAACACATGTGGAATTATACACATAACAAAAAAGTGTGAAACAACTGAAAATATGTCATATTGTAGGTTCTTCAAAGTAGCCATCTTTTGCTTTGATTACTGCTTTGCACACTCTTGGCTTTCTCTTGATGAGCTTCAAGAGGTAGTCACCTGAAATGGTCTTCCAACAGTCTTGAAGGAGTTCCCCGAGAGATGCTTAGCACTTGTTGGCCCTTTTGCCTTCTGTCTGCGGTCCAGCTCACCCCTAAACCATCTGGATTGGGTTCAGGTCCAGTGACTGTGGAGGCCAGGTCATCTGGAGCAGCACCCCATCACTCTCCTTCTTGGTCAAATAGCCCTTGATGCCTTCAGTGTGACAACACAATTTTCATAGTCACGAAAATAAAGAAAACTCTTTGAATGAGAAGGTGTGTCCAAACTTTTGGTCTGTACTGTGTATATATATATCAAACTAAAGATGATCTTCTGAGACCAGCACCAAACTCCTAGACGGTTTGTCTGTTCGGACTTGACTAGTAGTGACTACAGAGGACACCAAACACAACTGTCAAACCAGTCTTATTTTCTTGTGCTGTGTTCTTGCTTGTTTGGTCGGTGTGTTGTTCTGACAGTGAAAGGGATCGGGACACAGCCTGCTTCAGTGTGTCATGTGCACTTCATGTGTCCAGTAGACAGACACCGATATCCACTAAAGTGATGTTTGTTTTCCTCTTCCGTGGTTTGTGACCGTCTGACCTGTCCCGCTGACCTCTCGTCTGTCCACTCACCGCTCTGTTTTCTCTTCCTCTAGAGGAAGTGTCTCTGGCCGAGCAGGTGAGGAGGATAAAGGATATCGAGGCCATTGAGAGCGACTCCTTTGTTCCTCAGGCTTTCAAATCATCCCGGACCACCCAGGTACATCTCTCTATTCTCTTTCCCTTCCTTCTCATATATAGATATATTCTTTTATTGTATTTCTTTTCGCTGGATTACTCTCCGTCTGTCTGCTAATGAAATGATTGCCATTCTATTCTCGTTTGGTCTGTGGCACATCGGTGGGCCGTCGTTCACCCTGAATCCGGTCCGCCAGCGTTCACATTCACCGCTCAAATCAGATTACTAACAAATGCTCACAGATCTCTGTGTCCTGAGACAAAAGGTGGCAGCTGAAATGAGTCTGTATGATAGATGACAGCTCTCCTGTGCTGATCTCAGGTCTGTCTGTAGGACTTCAGCGCTGCACTCACTCACAGCAAACACGCAGGACATTCTTTGGACAAACACAAATACATTCATTCACGCACAATTGATTTTTCAGTACTCTCCAGATAAAACCTCACTTAACAGGGTTTGGTGCACTACACGTTAAACACAGGAGTGTGCTTAGCCCGGATACAGATGTTATAAAGGACAAGAGTGAGCTCTGTTATCATTATACTGCCCTCAGTTCAACATCTCTCACACTGAACTCAGCTGCAGATAAGTGTTTGCTCAACTTTGCTGTGCTTCAAGAATGACTCGTTATCAGCTGCAAATCTGAAGCAAGGTGCAAAAATATCTCAGTGTCTGCAATCGACTAATGTCACACAGATAAAAGAAGAAAAAACAGCAGCAAAGAGTGTGTGGCATAGTTTACCCATAAAGGAAAATTCAATTTTGAGTGGATTTGACTATAATGAATAAGAGGACTGTCTGGAATGATGGAAGGATCAGTGCTCGGTGTGATTTCTTGATGTTTTTGTAAATAGCATAACTTTTTATTTGTAGGTGACTGAAGCTGTAGAGATGAAGAACGAGGCCGAGACTATAAAAGAGGAAGTGTCCCTTCTGCCCAGCTCCATCACCTACAATGAGAGCAACACCCTGGCTCACCCGAACGTAAGACCGCTTTATCTGCTTCAGCGTATGTCAGACACACAGCTGTGCCAGACGTGAGCTGTATCTGACAGAACCTTGTCTTAGGAACATCTCCGTTTGTAAAAACACTGAAGATGAGGTATTTTTAATTGTAAAAATGCTGAACATGTTCTGTTATGGTTCGATTACAGTATTTATACCTAGCTGTAAATGAAACAATAGAAGTCTATTGAATTCCCCAGTTAAATGACAAGATAATATATATATATGGGTCTAAGACGTTAAGATGTCCGCATCAAAAGAAATGAACAAAAGTGATTTTGTGTCCATAGAAAGCACATTAAATGTAAGTAAAATGTCTACTTTTAAGGTTTCAAATAAGTTTTTGGAGAATAAAATGTCAAAATTTGGTTGAAATAATGATACATTGTCATTCAGTTTAACACCGTATTTATGCTAAAATTCAAACAACATGCTTATTCTGACGTGCACATATTAAAATATCTAAAAGAATAATGGAGCATACTAAATTTTATTGTTTTAAATTAGTAAAAAATTCTTACTGACAAATGGGCAAAACATAGGGTAGTGGTGGCAAATGTTAAAAATGTAAAATTACAACTCATTAGTATTTTGGGTGAAAGTAATTAGTCTTTTAATATGTCATAAATAGATTTTTGTTGTAAATATGCCTGACAAGAATGTTACACTCAATGACATTTTACTGGGTGTCTTCTGTAAATCAGGGGAAAATGTATGATATTTATTTTTTGCTCAGAAAAACAAAAACAAAATTGCAATTAAATAAAACAGAAAACTTTAAGAATTTTTTTTTTTTTTTGAGGAAAAACTACAACAGTTTAAAGCAGTATTAAACTTTTTTTTTTATGGTTGAACACTTTTTCGTCTTTGACCCATATATATATATATATATATATATATAGTATGTGTGCTCCCTGAGAATCAAACCCACAACCTTTTGCGCTAGTAACGCAGTGCTCCACCACTGAGCCACAGGAAGGTGTACAGTCTAAAAATGTCTGTGTAGAGTCCTCCTAAAACACAAAAACCCAAAGTGTGTGTGTTAGAATCTCAAGTTAATCTCTCCGCTTCAGCATGAAACTCTCTAATTCTTTCAAAGAAAAAAATATATATTTTATTACCATCATACATTAAATAAGAATTTTGTGTCACAGCATCTGAAGTTCCACATAATCTTCCCAAAAGGCCTCCGATCAATAATTCTCCTCTCCCAAGACTCATTTCCCCCCACCTTGTAGAAATTGCTGCACTTCTTGACAAGCCTCTCAGGGCTCTTCTTATGCAGCCTCGGTAATATTAGCAGACAGAATTTCCTACGAAAGCGCGCTCCATCTCTCTCGCTCAGCAAACTGGGTTAGGTGTGACTGATGCAGATGAGCTCGACAGGCTGATCTATTGCAGCAATATGCCCAAGGCGAGAGAGCCCTGATCACCAGCAATGATGCAATCATTTAGCCACCTCCACTTACTGTATCTACTGTAATTTCAAACCCGTTAGCCGCGCTTCGCTAGGTGCGTTAGGAGTCAGAGGAGGCTTGTTGTCGTGTCGCTGAATCGCCTACGAAACGAAAAGGCACCATACACCCTCAGTCGTGTTTCCCGGGCTAACACAGAGCCGGATGAGCGCTACGGGCGGACCCTAACCCGATGTAAATGACACGTTTATAATGCACACACACATCCGCGTGCGGCGGGATGGGAGCTATCAGTCTCCACTGCCTAGATTTGATTTGGTGCCTCTCGTGTTTTTTGGATGAAGGAAATGAGTGATGAGTGTTGGAGAAGAATCCAGAACTTCCAAACTTAAGGAACTCATGAGCACAACTAATGTGGGAATCACTCAAATTCTGCCTTTCCGCTGACATCCGAATCAACCGCGCGTATTACCCTGTCTGATGTGTTTATGATGCAATGCCATTTACACTTGCTCCAAATCTAATCGCAGCTGTCATCGTCCTATATTAAGACAACCCAGACAATTAGAGCGCAGGCTTGGAACCCATTAGAAACCAATAGGAAAGATTTGTTTCAAACGGGTTACTTTTCAGATCTATAGCATCAGGGCGTTAGTAGACCTCGGCCAAATCCAGGCTTCTTCATTCCCCTGAGAGGAGTAAACCACCAGGGGATGTGAAACGGTAGCAGACAGTCACAGATTTCCTGCTGTGGGCGCAGATTATCTGATCTCACTTCTCTCTGTAGGAGGACTCGTTAATGTTCACTTGAACTGCACAGAAACGGATCACGGCGTTTACTGTAATAATATCCAATGCATTATGCATTTATAAACCAATATACAGTTCTTAAAAAAAAACACCTCCTCAGTATACTTCAGTCACTGCATTTGTAGTTGTTAAATTTAGGTATGAGGTTTAGGATTAAAGGATCTAAAATATGGTCATGCAGAATAAAACCTGAATTGGTGCTTTATTAATACTAATAAACAGCCTATATTCTAGTCAAATGCATTCTAATAAGCAACTAGTTAAGTAATATTGAGAACTGATCCTTAAAGTGAAGTGTTACTGAATAATTGTACATAATATTTGTTATATTGATGAGTTGGTTGTCAGTTTATGTTGTTTTTCCATCACTGCTGTGCTTACAACTTAATAGTATTTGTTTCTTTTAAATATTGATCTTCCCATAAAAGTAGCCATAGATGCAGGTTTGGTCATAAAAATAAAGAAAGGAAACATCTTTATAGAAAAAGTCTTAGACCACTGGTATCTTCATTCTCTCGGCTCTCTGTGGATGATTCAGAGTTTGGCACAGTGGGGTTTGGGCTGTTCCTGTAGTGATGCTGTAGTATAATGGACGACACAAGTAAAGTTCTTTGGAAGTTCATTGTAATGTAATAGTCTGAATGAATGAAGTTAACTGGCTCTCTTCATCTCCTGCAGCTCTTCATGGATAAAGAGGAAGCAGAGAGCTTGTGGTTGAACAGACTGATCTCTCTGCGTCAGGAGAGGCTCATGGGAAGTCCAGTTCCCTGACCAGATCCAGCTTCCTCCAAACCCCTGTGGATGATGACTTACTGAGCGGAGCCTCTCTAGTTCCAGCATCTCTCAAAAAGAGCAAGTGCTCCACCTTCTGGTTTCTGTGGGGAGTCTGATCCAGAATTCAGCATGTGATTATTCTCAATCTTTGACCGATTGTTTATTTTAGTTCATACTAACTGATAATGGTAGTATTAAGGTTTTAGGAGTAATTTACACAAAGCTTTTTTTTCACTATGAATGATGGTTGTATTTAGAGTGTGTTGGGTTTTGTTGTTATTGTTTTTTCTTTTTTTTTCAAAATAAATGATTGATGATCAAACTTAGTATTACATTTTTTATAGTAAAGAATGGCTAGATGAAAACCTTTTGAGGAATTAGTGTACAGTTTCTGTCATTAAAAACTATATAAAGTAAGCAGCACTAAACAACAGTGTGAGTGCTGGTCGCTGCCTAATTAGTAACAGAAGTAGATAAGTATGAATTGTGCTTTTTAAAACCGTATGAGACAACAGAGAGAAACTATTTATATTAATGCAGTGTGTGCATGTCAAAAGATTAAATCTGATCAAATGCTAGTGACATATAAACACACATATAAACCTGATCACTTTATTTAGCAATCATGTAAACACTACGTTCAGATTCATCAATCATGCAAATGGATGGCAAAAGGGTCCATGTAAAGTACCTGTCAGAAAATGATCATAGGCTATCTCTGGTTGCAAGACCGTGACATCGGCTGTCTTTGAACATCTCTCACTGTAAGATGTAGGACCACCGTTTAGGAGCCACGATCACAGAATTTGCCACAATTGTTTTACAATGTCAATCATTCATCTGGGACAGCCAAAAAATGTGCATTGTGTCTCTTTGTCTTTTATTCAGATTAAACTTGGCACTAGAATCAAATTAAAACTGGCAAATTAAGTGAACTTTAGTAAAAGAAGTAAAAGACCTACACCCAGTGTACTTTTGACCATGCCATTGGATTCCACCCTTGGTTCAGTGGGTGGTCTTTACAAAGGAGGGAAATATGTTTGTACATGTTTGTCATGTATGAGGGATTTCCATTAGTTAGGTGTACATTTAAGACATTTTCACTTTTAATTTAAGCCTACTGGCACATTGTTTGAAATCAGTCAGTTTCATAATGCTGCTATTATAACATATCTTCAAATTAAAGAAAAGAGTCCAAAATCTAACAATATCGGGGCAAAAATGCCACTGTATGAAATACTAAAGCCTCTGTATAAATAAATAAAAAATGACAACATATTATATTTATGTTCCCTTGCTGTCTGTCACATTAGACATTGTTGAATGTCATTAGGGTCTCACTTGGGATCCCCAATCACCTCTGAGTAGTTAAAAAATGGCCAATGAGATTGGGCGAATGGCTCCACTCCATTGCTTTGGAGCCATAACTGACGGCATAAAAGCAGTCAATCCTCCATTGCCTCAAGAGAAAGAAAGGCGAGGAGCTGTCTTGGCTGGATTTCGACAGCACATTCAGTGGTGCTTCACCAGTGTGCTGGAACAGTTAACTGCAGCGTCTCACTTTTGGGTGCTTCAGTTAAAAAAGCAGTTTCTCTAAAAGAGCAATACAAAAAAAATAAAAATAAAATGTATCTTCCCCTGTGCGTTTCTAGAAGCGGTCATTTCCTTTTTGTGAATGGTTCATTTCCTCATTGCAAGAATATGACAATGGCGATGCTGTGATCACTCCTCATAAGTGGTGGATTTCCCTCTGCTGCTACTCTTGCCAGTCCCTCTGCATCACACATGACCTCTTTGCTTAGCACTCAGGGAGATCTGAGGGGGACAGTGAGAGCTATTCCTCCCAGGCTAGTTCTCACAGACCTCCCACTCCTCTAGCAGGTCAAGTGCCATCATGGTGGCCCTTCTGTCTCTTTCAGGGCTCCAGATGAGGATTATATGCCAATAGCCACATGAGGGGCTGGCGTCCTCAAAAGATGACAGTTTTCTGAGATTCCCCCTTCCAGGGTGGCTGCTAATTCAGAGTCAGACCCTCAGATGACAGTCATGCTTTTCAAGGCAGCCGCAATTATCTATCCTGAGTGGAATCCTCCACCCTGATCAGAATGTTTGCGGCTGGGCGATTTGTTTTTGGCAGTGGGGCACAATGCTCAGCCATGTTTTGCCTAAGTCCCTTTCTTCCTGGAAATGCATGAGGAGATCACAAAGTCATTGAAGGCACCTTTCACTGCTCAACACTACCTTTAACAACAGGGCTTCCAAGAGTTACTCAGAGATTCCCCAGGCTGAGGGTGCAAATGTGGTAGTTCTAAACTGGGGCTAAAGCAGGAACTGCGCATAGCAACCTACTTCATTCTCCAGGTGACCAAGGTCTCGGCGCGGGCTTTCAGCAAGACAATGTCCACCTTGTTGGTCCAGGAATGTCATCTCTGACTGAACCTTTTGGAGATGTAGGACGCAGACAAATTACCCTTTCTCGATGCCCCCATCTGACAAGCAGTCCTCTTCAGCGACACTTAAGGAGTTGAAGCAGATGGAGGCCGTCAAGCAGATCTTGCCCTGTTGAGGTACCACTGCCAGGCAATAACAGCCCTGCCCCTGGTCTGGGCAAAGATTGCTGTCTTGTTGGCAAAGGATGCATAAGAGCCTATTCTACAGTACTTACTTCATCGTACCAAAGAAAAGAGTGGGGTTACGGGTTATCTTTGATCTGTGAGACTTGAACCAGTATGCTGTTAAAGATTCTGACACAGAAATGCATTCTGACATGTGTCTGCTCCCCAGATTGGTTCACAGAAATCAACCTGAAGGTTGCATACTTCCATGTCTCCACTTTTCTTTGACACAGGCCTTATTATATTTCTGATATAAAAGTATATGAACAGTGGCTATGTCCCTCCCAATGGTAAGTTATGTCCATTCTGTCCCAAAGGACTATGGGGCTTACATGGGGTGCTAGGTAGGTTACAATCTTGTGTATGCATTTGTCACTGGCATGCTGTTGCTTGCCAACATCTGCATCACCAATCCACATATCACAGTTCAGCAGTTACCATAGGGACCTCTAATGTCATTAGGAATAATGTTGAACATGACCGATAGAAAAGTGAATGTCTCTGTTGCTGATGTAACCTCAAGCCCTGGTTGAGGGAATTGAGATGAGGTCAGCTGACTTCAGCACAAACCTGAATGAGTAAAGCACACCGACTGCTTTATAAACCCATTTTTACTCATTCCCTGTGATTTTTCTGGACTCATATTTTGTAGTTTCCATATTTCTTTCGTTCTGAATTCACTCCTTGTGTTTAGTCCCTGACTGTCTTGTTTGTTGCCCTAGTGTTTCACTTGTTTCTTTGTCAGTTGTTGAATGTATTGGTACCATTACCATTGGGTAAAAATTTGACTTGACACCACTTAAGACCATTTACAGCCTTCAAATTAAGTGTGATTGGAAAATTAGTCTTAAGAGGTACTCTTATTGTGGTACCACAGTCACTCTATGCTAGAGCTCATAAGTTAATTTGGACATGATAGATACCAAACAGAATCTTTGAACTAAAGTGCTGGTCTGTCATGGAGAAAGATGCAGAGAGGTATGTCACATTGTGCCATGGATGCCAATTAGTGACCTGACAGGCCAGAGCAACTGAGAATAACATTTCTGCTCAAAGGCCATTGGCAGGACACTGATATACTAGCTTCTCTGCCACCTGGAGAGTCTAAACTAGTGCTAGTTGATTATAACAGACACTATAATTAATATGCAGTACTCAAATTCACTGCAGCTGATAAAATCATTGATGGCTTGATCGTCAGATTAGATTGTGGCCCACATTTTATGTCTGCTCAATTTAAACAATTCTGTGAGACAAATAACATCCAGTATGTGAAAACAACCCCACAAAGGGCACAGGCAAATGATGAGGTTGAGAAACAGAATGGGTTCAAATTGAAACACATAATAATAGCTCAGGCGGGGGGCTATACGGGAAACAGAAGCTCCACAGTATTACTGAAAAAAAAAACACCACTGAGTTGCTTTTCATGAGCAAAATTAAGAGAAGCTGTCAGATTTCATCATGCCATGTATGACCACATCATGATGCGGAGTAAAAAAAACGGTCGAGAAAATATTTACACAGATCACTACAGCTGAGCAAAAGCTTCACAGCTAGAGACCGCTTCACTTTACTTGTGACAAGTAAAAACTGACAAACTGAAAACTCCATCCAACTAAATTTCCTATTGTGGAAGGGGAAAATTTTGTAACCTTCAAAGACTCTAGTGGAGCACAATACGAGTGCATCTCAATAAATATTATAATGTCATGGAAAAGTTCATTTATTACAGAAATTCAACTCAAATTGTGAAATAAATTGAACGCACACAGAATGAAGTAGTTTTAGTCTTTGGTTCTTTTGTGATGAATTTGGCTTACATTTAACAAAAACCCACCAATTCAATCTCAAATAATACTTCATAAGACCAATAATAAAAAAAAAGTGAAGTCTTGGCCTTCTGGAATGTATGTTTATTTACTGCACATATACTCAATACTTTATAGGGGCTCCTTTTGGTTTAATTACTGCCTCAGTTCACCGTGGCATGGAGGTGATCAGTTTGTGGCACTGCTGAGGTGGTCTGGAAGCACAGGATTCTTTGACAGTGTCCTTCAGCTCATCTGCATTGTCTGGTCTCTTGTTTCTCATCTTCTTTTTGACAATAGCCCATAGATTCTCTCTGGGGTTCAGGTCTGGTGAATTTGCTGGCCAGTCAAGCACACCAACACCATGATCATTTAACCAACTTTTTGGTGCTTTTGGCAGTGTGGGCAGGTGCCAAATCCTGCTGGAAAGTGAAATCAGCATCTTCAAAAGCTGGTCAGCAGAAGGATGCATGAAGTGCTCCAAGATTTCTTTGTAAATGGGTGCAGTGACTTTGGTTTCCAAAAAACACAATGGACCAACACAGCTGTTGATATTGCAGCTCAAATCATCACATACTTTGGAAACTTAACACTGGACTTCAAGCAACTTGGGCTATGAGCTTCTAAACCCTTCCTCCAGACTCTAAGACCTTGGTTTCCAAATTAAATACAAAACTTGCTCTCATCTGAAAAGAGGAGTTTTCGACCAATGGGCAACAGTCCAGTTCTTTTTCTCCTTAGCCCAGGTAAGATGCCTCTGATGTTGCTGTGGTTCAGGAGTGACTTAACAAGAGGAATACGAAAACTGTAGCCATATTCCTTGACACGTCTGTGTGTGGTGGCTCTTGAATTGATTTTGTTTGACAATTCTCATAAGGCTGTATAGCATATCATAGTATCATAGGGTTCCTGTAGCTAAAGTGGTAGAGCATTGCGTTAGCAAGCAAGCAAGCGCAAGGTTGGGGGTTTGATTCTCCGGGAACACATGATAGGTAAAAATGTATAGCCTGAATGCACTGTAAGTCGCTTTGGACAAAAGCTTCTGCTAAATGCATACATTTAATTTTTTATTTAATTTAATAAGGCTGCAGTTCTCTCGGTTGGTTGTGCATCTTTTTCTTCCACACTTTTTCCTTCCACTCAACTTTCTGTTAGCATGCTTGGATACAGCACTCTGTGAACAACCAGCCTCTTTGGCAATGTCTGTGTCTTACCCTCCTTGTGATTGTCTTCTGGACAACTGTCTGATCAGCAGTCTTCCCCATGATTGCGTAGCCTAGTGAACCAAACTGAGAGACTGTTTTGAAGGCTCAGGAAACCTTTGCAGGTGTTTTGAGTTGATTAGCTGATTGGCATGTAACCATATTCTAATTTGTTGAGATAGTGGATTGGTGGGTTTTTGTTAAATGTGAGCCAAAGTCATCACAATTAAAAGAAGAAAAGACTTAAACTACTTCAGTCTGTGTGCACTGAATTTATTTAATACATGGGTTTCACAATTTGAGTTGAATTACTGAAATAAATGAACTTTCCACAACATTCTAATTTATTGAGATTCATAACTGTATTTGGGTACAGTTATTGACGATAAGCTTAGTTGGGTGGAAAACACAAATCTTGTTGTATCAAAAGCACAAAACGGTTATATTTATAGAGGAAGCTTGAGTCCTTTGATGTGGATCTATATTGATATTGTTTAATAGATCTTTTATTGAAACTGTTTTATCTTTTGCTATGATCTGTTGGTTTTATGGATTAAATGTAGATCCCAGCTGTGGAGCATTGTTAATTTAGGGTCAAAGATTACAGGCTCCGTACAGCTGAGTTTGCCTGCTCTATGTTAGAGGAACGTTCTCAGGAAGACTTTGATTATCTTGGACGATTCATCCCACACTTTGTATTTAGAATTAGAACTACTCTGCTCAGGCAGATGATATAGATTACCCAGGTGGAGGACTGTTAAAGCTTTTAGGTCTTTTGTTTCAAATGCAGTCTTGAGTGTAAATACTAGCTGAAACATAAATATAAAGGTGTACCAGGATTTTAACATTTTTATATATAAATTTGTATGTTTGTGAGGTGTGATGCTGCATAAATTGCCCTGTAAAGGGACAAATAAAGATTTTACTACTACTACTACTACTACTACTACTACTACTACCATAAAAGAGATACAAGTCAGTGATAGAATAATAAACAAATAATTGCTGATATAATGCCGGTCCAGAGTGAGCCACTAGGTGATGGTGTTGCTCAACAGATGCAACCACAGAGACAAATAAGCCTGCCAAAGAGATTTAAACACTTCATGTTGAGTGTTTCTGTTTGAGGAAATGCCATGCACTGATATGTTATGCACATATATTTCACTGTGTTTCTCAAAGTACCAAAATCAATCTGTTTTCAGGTTAACAGTGAAATTAGGGGAAAGTTATTTGTCTATTATTATGCAGTAAAAAGGTAAGCTTACTGTATTTTGTCAGTTAGCACTTGTGTTGATGCTTTGATACATCATGTTGAATATGACAACATGTTCATTATAAACACCAAAAGCATGTTTAGTGTAATGTGTGTGTAAAGAAGCAAACAGAGGTCAGGGGTGTATTCCAGAAAGCACGGTTAACTTACCGTCAGCTATAACCTGAACTTTCAGTGGATAAAACCCAAACCTTGCTAACTCAAGGTACCTGGTTCCAAAAATGTGTCCTGGAGTAAGTTCATTCAACTCAGAGTATGTTCCTCAGAGACATTCTCATCAGAGACAAATCGACAAGTCACCATGGAAATGGATGCGAAGAAAAAGCACACCCTGCTGTTTCTTTCTTCTTTTGTTCGATGGTCATTTACATGTTAAGTGCATATCGCCACCTAATCGATGGTTGTGCAATCATTATTTTTATTTTTTAATTTTAATCCTTAATCCCTAAGAATATTAATTATATTGTTTGTTTGATGCTAATTATATATAAAGTCATATCAGATATGTATTTTGATTTAGAATTTAGACATTATAGAAAATGCAGATCCAAGTGTGAGATGATAATATAAAATGTAATAAACATATATAATATAATAAATTAAACATTACATTGTCATAGTGTTTTATAATTTATATAGATAACGGCTATGTATGCAAATAAAATAAATATAACCATATCAGAATAATATATTACCTTATTTATTACTCATATTAGCACTTCATCATTAATATATATATATATATATATATATATATATATATATATATATATATATATATATATATATATATACATATATAAAAAGGTTCAAACGTTGACTGATGCTACAGAAAGAAACAAGATGCTTTAAGAGCTGTGGGGTGAAAACTTTTTGAATTTGAAGAATTATTGTACTTAATTTTTTTTCGGGAAACATACAAGTATCTTCTGTTGCTCACGGAGGGCAGAACTAAATGGGAAAAAATATATATTTCAACAAAATATTTCAACAACTCTTCATCGTGTTCAAAAGTTTTCACCCCCCCCCCCCCCCAAACTCTTAATGCATCTTGTTTGAACCTTTTTTTTACATTGTTACTACACGCCAGGTGTTTTATTGTTAATTATATACAGGCCACCAAGGTACTCTCAAGCACTTTTCAGATGCTTTTACTCTCAAGCTCTGAAATTAACACTGAATTGAAATGTTGTGTCATTCCTGCAACTTTCATATACAAGAATGTATGCCCCAAAAGGCTCAGATCTAATGTGTGCCTATGATTGTGGGTGGGTCCTTCCACATGTTGGGTGAGATCAAAGGTGCTAGGAATAGATAAAGCTAAAATGTTTTTGGAGCTAGTATTAAGACTTGTTGAAACGTTTAGCTCATCTATTCTAATCACCATTGTCCTCACCCAGCGTGTGCAAGGACCCACCCACAACCATGGACACACTTAGATCTGTTATAAAGGGTGCAGCTCTGTTTGAAACGGTACATAGATGAGAACACTAGGGTTTTGTTCATAAGGCTATATTTATGTTACCACTCTGTTGATGTGGTCTTTGAGAAGAGTAACTTTAAAATGAATGCATTCATTACCAGCAGGATAGATTAAACCAGGATCTGCACCAAACTGAACAACCAGCTCTTAGGTTATAACACCGGCTTCAAGTCAAACAAATGTTAATCACTAATCACCATTAAGGTGACTTCAACACAATTACGGCAGTAAAAAACTACATTTCTCTCAGTGGCACAGTTAACTTTATAATGTGATCTCACAGTAAAACAAGAGCAGTAAATGACTGTGATCATTCTGCTGTTCATCCACGGTAGTTTGTAAGAAAATGACCAGCATGCATTGATTTCACAGTTCATTTCTGACTACAGTAATTTATTGTAAAATAATACTCTTTACTCCTTAAAAATTCCTGGCAATATTTGACAGTGTAGCTCTTACCCAGATGACCTCCTGTGCAGCTTCTATCACACGGGACACAAAAGCCAGTGTGTGAGGAGGAGGATCCCAACCCCCCCCCCCCGAGCTCCAGCTCCTCAGAGCCCAGACCCCCACCTGCTCCTGCACTGCTTGTTCTGTACCTCACCAGATTCCAGAAGTTAAGTACTTCTAATTAGATTAAATCACATTTTTAAATACAAGTAATAAGACTACAGTTGTTTTTTTTAAAGATTACATTATTGCATATTCAATAGCAACAAATTGATCACAATTTAATGATTTTCTTTTTCATTTTTACATTTTTCTTTCTAAAATAGCCTAGTGCTGTTCATATTCAGAAAGTACTCTAGATTTGTGGACATTCACACAAAGACCAGTCACTAGTCTGGAAGCTACACGGCATTTGACCACTGGACTAACAGAAAGCATTTCAACATCGGCGTTAACTAGAGATGGACACATTCATTGTTATTTGAATTATCACTCAGTTGGCTATTTAATAATGCAGTTCAAGTTAATTAATTTATTTATTTATTGGTAATGTATTACTATGTCTTTGGAACGTTTCTGTCTTTCAAACACATTAAAATACATTCTTATTTATATTTATATGAAATACAGGGTAATATTTATTTCTTTATTTTTTTTCTCATCTGCTGAACCTCTTTCGTGTTATATTTTTAAGTACCCCTGAGATGATTTTAAAATAAATATTTTAAAAATTAAATCACATTTGCATGTTCATGGTACTCTAGTATTGATAAATGGTCACATGACATGCAGGTAAATGAATTTTATTTTCAAATCGTTTATTTTAATATGACATGTTTTATGATATCTTTATTTATTAGCTTTTTATCAAACTCACAACCCCCCATGCTGTTCATTTATGAAACCCAGTGCCAGAATGCATTTTATTTTCTTTGCATTTTTAAATCAATATGGTACAAAAGTATCCTATTTAAATTTAAATTAACGTGATAAACGAGTTAGGTTAAACGTAATCTAAAATTATATATATTAATTAACATTTATATATATTAACATTGATTTGCATATTTATGTATAGTACTACATATTGTATAGTTTTACATATTATCTTAATAATTATACAGTGTTATTTAGGTTTAGAAGTGGATTGGCATTCTGACTCATTATAATATGTTATTATTATTATTATTATTATTATTATTATTATTAAAGCTAGGTTCCAACAACAGTCACACACACACACACACACAAGGTAGTTTCACATCCATTTTTCGTGATTTGTTTTCCATAACACGCAATTTAAATAATAAGTGCAACAGTTTTCCAGGAGGGGATTGAATGTGAGGAACAGAGTTACTATTCTGGATGCTACGCAGATGATTCTAGAGGGAAGCTTAGACTTGAGGTTAAAGTTAAGGTGAAGTAGAGTAATTCTCATAGCAGTTAGTCCACACTGTAGATTCCGCACAGCCTCCCGGGTGTTGTGCCCAGTTACACCCCCCGCAGATTAATAGCCCCCAGTGGACCTAATGGTAGGTTTAGGAGTAGTTGGGGGTGAGGATTGGGTAATCAGGTAGCGATCTGAACGAGGGGGGTAATCTTTTGTCAGGGGGTCAGGATTTGGGAACAACACTGTCACTGTGTAGGCTGCGTTTACCAGCAAACGGCGGGAAATTAAGCATATTTTAAAGAAAGCTGGCACGTTTCTTTAAGATTTTAGACCTAGGTTTTAGATTGTTTGAGAGAGCTGTCGAAACACCGGCCACACAAGCCCATGCTCCAGCAGCGGCGCGCGTCGGAAGCAGCGGAGCGCGTCGTCATCGCGTCCGCTCATGCGTTCCGTTCATCGGGCCGCTGTCTGTGAAGGATACAGCTGAGTTTCACTTCTCTCTGAAAGAACTAGTTCATCGGGAACGCCCGTGGATCAAGCAGCAGATTAAACTTTCAGTTTCGATATTAGCCGATAACAGCTGCACTTACGACAGATTTGTTTGTGCCACATAGCTTCAGTTCGCAGAGGCATTTGAGATCGTTAATGCGCGTCTCTTCTCCGACTGGCTTGGAAATCGGTTTTACATGTTGGATTTGTTCAGATAAGCGATGAAGTCTGTGCTGTTTGCTTTAATGACGGCCGTGATCGCGCTTCAGCGGGCCGAATGTCTCACGAGGACTTATTATATTGCCATAAATGAAGAAAACTGGAATTACGCGCCCAGCGGTCGAAACCTGATCAATAACCTGAGCATTGATCGAGATGAGTAAGTTCCTTTACAAACAGGAAAAAATGACGCATGACTATTTAGGCTACCAGTAACAGTTAAAGCCCTTAACAGGTGACATTTTCATTGTGATAGACTAGACCAGTATGTGGGGGTGCTAATACAATTAATGATATTGATGACGTCAGAGTTATTTCATAAAGATTTAGGGCTAAACCGGGGCTATAGCCCCCTAACACAGGTGTAGTGCCTCTCTGATATGTGGATAAAGCTTCTTGTAACTGCATGGTGCTGTAGGCTAACACTATATTATTGTTATTGACAATTGTAACACTAAATCTAATTGTATGATTGACCTTACTGATAAACGAATAACCACTATTTACGTATTTCTCTCTCTAAATTCCCCTTTAACAGACATGCGTCAGGTTTTCTGGTGAATGGCGCTACCCGGATAGGGAGTATTTATAAAAAAGCTTTATACAGGCAGTACACAGATGAGACTTACTCCAGTGAGATACCTAAACCTGCGTGGCTCGGCTTCCTCGGACCAATCATACGGGCCGAGGTCGGTGACGTCATAGAGGTGCACATGAAGAACAATGCCAGCAAGCATTACTCTCTCCACCCTCATGGAGTTTTCTATGAGAAGAATTCAGAAGGTTGGACATGCATTATCTCTCTATCAATTCTTTTACCCCCATCCCTTCCTTTCTGTTAATTTTGCAGTCTTTTTATGTTTATCTTTGGATTACAACAGCAATTCAGTGTTTCTTGACACACATCCCATAAATCAATAACAGCCATAAACGAATAGCTTGCAGCAAAGTGTCAAAAAACAAGTTGTTTCAGAGCAGTTCAAAGGCCAGTCCACCAATTACACGGGACGACAGGAACCTTTAAAAAATGGCTACTTGAAGAAACCACTTCCATTGCTCAGATTTGTAGTCTGTAATTTAAAAAAATGTGTGTATATTTCAAATGTTTCTGAAATGTCTGTCTATCTTAAATGTCACATGCATATGTACACTGAAACAACTTGGTACACAATACACAATGACGGTAACAATCAGTGGATCGTGTTTGAGAATGAACGGGTCATTCTGAGTAATAAATGAACTCCAGATGTCACAAAACAACAAGTTACTCAGCCTAACAATGAAAGCAATGACAAAACACTGTAAATAGAACGAGAAAACAGTGACAGAGAAAACAAATGTTACCTTAATAATTTTTCATGCACCAGTGCATGATGAAAACAAAAGGATATTTACTTGAGGAATCCTTGTAAACATAAACACTTTCATGTAAAATATACTTATAAGTTTAAACTTTAATTTATGCACATGTAAAGTCAGTAATACTATTGAATTGAGTCTCTTTATTTAATTATCGCCTGAACTAAATTATTAAATGTTGTTTTTCCGTAGTATTTACTTCACCACAAAATCATTGTTGTCAGTGTACCGTATGATTGGATACACACACAAAAAAAGATTTTGGTCTAAATTTAAATTTTTATCTATTTCAATTGCATGGAAATTTTACATCCAGTTGGATTTACATAGTTATATAATAAACTAATAAACTTAATGTGGTTCTTGTTCAGTCATACATAAATGAAACCGGTTAGTCCCCAGTGTTAAACTCTGCTCAGTGTTCATGTGTATTATCATATACAGTTGAATCAGTATTTGGATTAATGACATAATTATGTGACAATAGAGGATCAGTGATGGACAGCTGCTGTCCACAAGCAGAATTACATTACATTTTATCCAAAGCCACTTAACACTGAGGTGAGTGGAAGCAATCAAAACCAAAAAGAGCAATGAAATATAAGTGCTAGAACAAGTCTCAGTTAGCTTAACACAGCACACGTAGCATGGGATTTTAAATAATATAATGAATAAAAACAAAACAGATTGAGTAGAAAATAATAGAACAAGCTAGTGTTGGAGGGCTTTTTTTATACTGAAGGAAAGAAAAACAACGCGAACAGAAGAAAGAGAATCAGATTCAGAAAGAGCTTTGTTGTTGGGAAACGCATCCCAGATTTACTTTATTTCTGTTATATGTCCACAAAAGCTCTTATTGAGAAGTACAGAGGTTTAGATGTTGATGATTTATTACAAATGTTTTGTTTGAAATCACCATCAAGGAGATCAGTGTTTGCTTTTTCTTGGCTCGTGACTCTTTGACATTAGCTTTTATGTGGCTGTTTTGTGAGTGTTTGTAAGACCCGCTTAGAATGAAAGTAAAAAAATAAAATGCTGATGCTTATGTATGATGACATAATCATAATCATCTAATTTGGTGGTATAGTTTAATCTCTGATCATATGGGTGATTTATTATTTTTGTGACTATAGTTTGAGATGTAGCACTATTATCCAGTATGAAGAGTTTACAAGAGACTATGATATTTTACTTTTTTTTTATTTATTTATTTATTTATTTTTTTATTTGAGTGTAACCTTGGTGCAACATCATTGTTTTAATCCACTTAACAATTTAACAATAACTTTCACTGTTATTTATATTAGACTTTTAGTGTTTTCAGTTTTTTTTTTTATGAGGTTAAGTTTAATTTACCCTGTCTACTTCCTGCTTTACTGTGTCTGCTTTCCATAGAAAGCCGAGTTACTGAATAGGCATTATTGTGTAAATGTGTGCTAATCATACTTCTGATACCAGTTCCGCAAATATTTCCAAATGAGTGTAGCTTCTTTAAAATCTGGTTGGACTTGAAGAAAAAAATAAATTTTATACTAAAAGAGGGAAATCCAGATAAGATAAAGCGTTTTACTGTATTTAAAGTCCTTGATTTGTTGCAATTTGCCAAATTATGATATGACTCCTCTTTTGCTTTTACTTGAATTCCTTACTTTGTATTTTAGGAGCGTTGTATCCAGACGGCACGGCTGGTGGTGATAAGAGTGATGATGCGGTGGCTCCAGGTGAGAGCTACACATACACCTGGCAGGTCAAACCAGAGTACGCTCCTACTGAAGCAGATGCCCGCTGTCTCACCTGGATCTACCATTCACATGTAGATGCACCAAAAGACATCGCATCAGGGCTTATAGGAGCTCTGCTCACCTGCAAGAAAGGTAAGGTACACACACAAGCCCTAATAAACTGTTCATGTCTGATAATTTAGTTACAATAGTCTACTATAGAATGTAAAGTATCTCACAGTATCAACTACTTCTTGGCATCAAGCACTAATTCCTCCTAATTTTGATAATTTTTTACCCTTTCTTTCTCTTTCTCAGGCACTCTGGACTCTAAGCAAAAGCGCTCCGATGTGGATGAAGATTTCATTTTGATGTTCAGTGTGGTGGATGAGAACTTGAGCTGGTACTTGGAGGAGAATATTGAAAAGTTCTGCTCTGATCCAGATGCAACAAACGAACTTAATAATAGCACAGACGAGGAGTTTAGAGAATCCAACCTCATGCACTGTAAGTCTCAGGATGTCTAACTTTCGCTTAGAAAAACTGGGTTTCTTCTAGTGTTCTGATGAGGATTGTTATTTATTTCATAGAAAATAAAAACGTTTTATTTAAATCATCTTAAACATTTATATTTATGCACTGTATATATATATATATATATATATATATATATATATATATATATATATATATATATATATATATATATAAAAAAGAATCTGAATTTGTCCTAATCCTAATTTTGCTGAAAATAACTGTGATTTCAATCAGGTTGTTTTCTTTTGTTTTTAATTATAGTCAAAATTCTGTAATTATCTCTAAATTAACTCCTGGACTGTTATTTTAAGTATTATGACATTAATGACAAATTACAGTAATTCTGTTTTTTTTTTTTTTTTTTTTTATACAGACAAAAAAAATTAGCAATGTTTTTTTTTTTTACAAAACATTTAAGAAATATAAGGACAAAAGTTATGATATTTTACCTTAATTAATTTTTTTTTTTTGCTTGGCAGCCATTTCTGCCAGTCATTGACCAGTCATAAAAAAAAAAAGAAGAAAAAAAAGATCTTTAATCATTATTAACATTCATGTTAAATGACTGGCACCCTGTGCCTCCATGCAATCATCACTTTTTTAAGTTTATTTTTCTTTACAGTGTGTATTATTCAAATATACTATACACATCTATTCAAAGCAGCTAACATTACACTGTAGCAGTTAAACAGTTAAAATGTGATTCATATCATTTTTATTTTTAGTATTTTACTGGGTTTGGGACTGACTACTGAAATGATGGTATTGTGTTACCAAATCGTGGCACTGCTCACTACTGAGTATCAAAACCATATCATTGGCCAATGCTATGCTCTATTGTTACAGATACAGTAATGTCTGAAACCTAGGGCAATGTCAATTTTAGCAGCTGTCACATAACCAGATTTTTTTTTTTTTTTTTGCATGCTCTAATGGAAAGTACCTTGTAACGTTCCACTTTGACACAAAGCCATTCAGAAAAGTTTAGTTTTTCTTTTGATATCTAAAGTACTTTGCACTCTAAAATTCTATCACGGCTGTCTGTGTTTTTAATATCCAAACCTGACATTTTATCAGTTAAATGAATAATAAACAGGATTATTGTTTTCCTTGTATTTATTAATATGTCTAATTATAAAGCTTGTGTCATTTCAAGTCCTATATTTCTCAGTGTCACTCGTTCATTCGTTCTCGTTCTCCTCTTCTCCCGTTAGCAATCAATGGCTATGTTTATGGGAATTTGCCTGCACTGAAAGTGTGTGTCGGACGTCCCGTGTCCTGGCATCTCTTCGGCATTGGTAACGAGGTGGACATTCATTCGGCTTATTTCCATGGGCACACCCTCGTGGATCGCTTGCACCGCACAGATGTGCTTAGTCTGTTTCCTGCCACTTTTGTCACCGCAACAATGATCCCGAAAACTGAAGGAAAATGGTTGTTAAGCTGCCAAGTCAATGATCATGTACAAGGTAACTGCTCAGTTCTCTTTCTCTCAATCAATGCTTATAATCTCTTTTAGTTTAGTTAACTCTTGAGTTTACCCAACGGAAGCAAGTTCTTTTATGATTTCTAGATATCTTCCCTCTCTTTGTTCCCGTGAGCAGCAGGTATGCAGAGTTTCTATGAGGTCTCGGCCTGTGGCTCCACAGCCTCTGTAACCCTTGCTCCTGGCAAAGAGAGACCTTTCTACATCGCTGCTGAGGAGATGCTTTGGGACTACGCCCCTTCAGGGGTGAACTACATGACAAATAAACCACTTACTGAACCAGACAGGTAAAACTCAGATTTGCAGATACTTTAATGCATGACTGAGTAACTCAAAACAGCTAGAAGGGCTGATCTGAATTACAGATAAATGAGTTTATTTATGTATTTATTTATTATGTAATTACTGTAATTATTACATATAATTGCTGCTTGCGGGTCTGGTATCATCTCTTATTTATACCAAATTTTACTTTTATTTTTTATTTATAATATGCAGGTTAATGTTGTCCTCGTATTAAGTTTTTACGTCTTTCTTTTTCCTGCAGTGACTCTGAATCATATTTCAGTCGTGATGGTGGTAAGCTGGGTGGAAAATACCTGAAGGCCAGATACATTTCATACACTGATGACACATTTACTACCAAAACACATATTGTGGGCTCAGATGTGCATCTTGGAATTCTGGGTAAAATCCTTACTTGTGTCTTACATGCTTTAGAACACTGCTATGTGTTTGATAATATTTTAAAGTTGGCATGAATTGTAATTTGCAACAGACCTGAATAGCTTAACTGCAACGTGGCCTTGCAAATGTCAGCAAATAGGATTCAACTCATATAAAGAAAAATATGGTTAATTTTGATTTCCTGCCAACTTTAAAGTTTTTGAATGAGAAGTATGGGGATATGTCCTAGAGGTAATATCATGCTGTGATGTATGAGTGCTTTTCCCTGTTATTGGTGTAGTTTAAATGATCCTCTACACCGCTTCCCCCCTCCCACTGTAGGTCCAGTCATCAAAGCAGAGACTGGTGATGTTATCATTGTGACATTCTTTAACAATGCCACACATGACTACAGCATTCAGCCACACGGTCTGCACTATGATAAGACCTATGAAGGAGCAAAGTATCAGGACGGTAAGTCATTTACAGCTACAGCTACATACACACAGATACACACATAGATCTTCATTTTAGGGTTTCTAAATGAGGCGAAAGCAAAGAAGAGGGGGCATTCACACAAACAAACCTTAAGAACCTCTGCTGTGAGATTTTATTTGGAAACTTAATAGCAAACAACACAAGGAATAATATTTGACAGCTTCATTAAGACACATTGCACATCATTTGTCTACAATAGTGAGAATACAAAGCATCATAACTCGAAGTTTTAAGTTATAAGTCTAAGATTTCAGAATCTTTTTTGTCCACAGGTACTGAGAAAGCTGGAGCTTCTGTGGCTCCTGGTAAAAAGTTCACCTACCGTTGGAAAGTATTGGAAGGTCCCTCCAGCAGTGATCCTCCTTGTCTTTCATATCTCTACTTTTCTGCTGTTGATCCTGTTCGGGACACTAACTCTGGTTTATTTGGGCCCATACAAGTGTGCAAGAAAGGTGTTCTTGATGGAAGTGGCCATCAGGTAATGAACTTACAAAGAACTGCACAGACAATTTGGTACAAAATAGGACAAATATTAAAGTGAAAAGTTGCATTTATTTGATCAAAAATACAGAACTGTAATATTGTGAAATATTATTACAACTTAAAATAATAGTTTTCTATTTGAATATACTTTTTAAAAAAGCATCAGCATCATTCCTCCAGTCTTCAGTGTCACATGTAACATCAGTCGATCACATGATCATTTAGAAATCATTCTAATATTCTGATTTATTATGAGTGTTGGAAACAGTTCTGCTGTCTAATATATTTGATCAATAAAAGGTTCAAAAGAACTGCATTTATTCATAATAATAAAAGAAAAAAAGTCTAATAATATATATTCTAATAATGTATTTTCTTTACTATCACTTTTTATCAATTTAACACAATTTAACACAAAAATTACTGACCCCAAATTACTGATCAGTAATGTATATTGTTGTTACAAAATATTTATATTTTAAAAACACAGCTTCTTTTTCTTTTCTTTTTTTTTTTACTTTTTATTCATCAAAGTATCCTAAAAAGGTATCAGATGTTCTGAAGAAATATTAAGCAGCAGAACTGTTTCCAGCTTTGATAATGAAGCATCATATTAGAATGATTTCTAAAGGATCATGTGATAATGATCCTAAAAATTCAGCTTTGCATCACAGAAATTAATGATAATTTAAAGTATAATAATTTTAAAAACAATTATTTTAAATTGTAATAATATATCACAATATTCTATTTTTTTTTCTGTTGTTTTTTTTAATAAATTAATGCAGGCTTGATGAGCAGAAGAAACTTCTTTCAAAAACATTAAAAATAGTAATGTTTCCAAACTTTTGGTCTGTACTATATATATATATATATATATATATACACTTTACTATACTGCAGTTTGTAGACAAGTCAAATGTATTTGTCTTTTTAGCATCAGTTTAAACAGAAAATCATGTACGGATGTGCACAGCTAGGTATCGTATTCAATAGCTAATAACTATAAAAATGTTTTACTACAGATTGAATGATTTTTACTATAGACTGTGCAAAAATTATGGTGTTGCTGAAGAATTTTTATATTATGTTACATGGGACTTTCCAAAAAACCTGTTTTGATGCTATGATACAGATATCGTATGTGTTTGAAAATAATGATTTTTCATATTAAAAAAATTATATGTTAAATTACAGTTTTATCTAAAAGGTCTCTGAAAAATAAAAATAAAAATATTTGTGCCTTTAATGCTTTAAAAAAAAACAAAAAAAAAACATGGGACACCAAAGTGTACCTTATTCTTGGAATGTGCCACATATGTAATGCACCTGTTGCTTTTCAGACTATGAATGACTATAATGACTTATGTGTTTGTGTGTGTGTGTAATGTTTCTCCATGTTGTGTGTGTGTCTCTTAAGCATGCTGACCAAATTCAGCATGAGTTTTTTCTGCTGTTCTCTGTGATGGATGAGAATGAAAGCTGGTATCTGAAAGAGAACATTAAAAGGTTTGGCAGCAGTGATTCAGATGAAGCTAATGAAGAGTTTCAGGAGAGCAATAAAATGCATGGTATGTGTTTGTGTGCGTTTAATCACACAGTCATGTGCATTTACATCCACACTTTGTGAATACGCTAATTTATGGTTTGACCATATTCCAGTTATGTGTGTGTTCCTTCTCAGCGGTGAATGGCTTAATGTATGGAAACCTCAAAGGTCTGGACTTGTGTATGTGGGAACACGTTATGTGGCACATACTTGGCTTGGGCTCTGAGGTGGATATCCATGGGGTCTATTTCGAGGGTAACACGTTTCGACGAGATGGGATGAACCGTGACACTCTCAGTGTCTTCCCTCATACCACAGTGACTGTGACCATGACACCTGACAATAATGGTAAGTCACAGCGCTTCTACATCAGGGATATGTAGGTGTGTAAATGCCTTTACACTCATATGACTAACTTTGAAACATAACTTGTAATGCTTTTAATAATAATGATTTTAGTGTTGTGCCAGATCCTAACCCAACCAACAATGTTTGTTTCCAAGAATGTTCTGGAAAACGTCCATTTCCAGAACAGACACTGCAAGTACAGAGCACAAGTACATGATGAATGCAATAAAAAACAACAATACTGGAGGAAATAAATGGAAAATGAATACAAATACATACATATATAATTGCTAAATTGATGATAATGAAATCAGGGACCTGAAACACTGTTCCCAATGAGTAAATCATAAATATCCCAAAATTCAAGTATTCAGCAATCTAATTTGATGGTTTCAAGGTTTATAGAGTTTACTGAATATTAATTGAGCAAAGGTGACTGTCTTGGAACAGAAACTCTATCAGGTGATAGCAGTGAAGAAGACAAACCTCTGGCCAAATAGATGGAATGAACAAATAAACCGAACACAACATGATTAATGAGTCCAAGCACAAGTCTAAGTTTCTCTATGGTATTCGAAATTGGAAGCAGCTCATTTGCTTAGAGACTGGCATGGGCAACAACAAGACTTGTGAGAGATGATCGAGGCAGGGGTTGCAGTCGAGCTGCAGAGACTGGTTTATAAATGAGTGATCCTGCTAGTCATTTAGGTCTTCTTTGAAATCCTCGCTGGTCCTGGCATGATGTGTTACGGCCTTAGTTGGAAATAGGGGTCTGCATAAAGGGATTGTCTGGTTGTAGAGGTCTGTGTAGATGTTCACTGAACATGAAGGGCTGTTTTTTGTTATTTGCTGGGCACAAGTCCAACATCTGGCCGGATACAGGCTGACTGTGGTGACCTTGCGATAAGAGTGACACAGACAAAGTAATAACTTCCAGCTTCAAAGTTTGTAGTACTAATGATAATAATGAATTAACAATATTGAGACGCATTCTTGACCCCAAGCTGCAATACAAAATTACAATTTTGGCAACACTTTACAATTTCTACAGTTTAAAGTGAGTAGCACATTAAAACAATGGACATTTTGAGCACATTATGATATTGTTAAACTGTTTTTTTTTTTTTGGATACTGTGGGATTTTGCAGTCAAAATGTTTAATGGTGTATATGCTACAAAAATGGAAAAATGATGTGCCTAGGGTACTTGTAACACAAATTCCAGTTATCCTAAGAGGATCTCTAGCTAAAACTAGCTAACGTTAGCTTTAAAGTTAGTAAGTCCATGCTAATGTGTAAACCTAAATAGTGAACTGTTCTCACGTCATGTACCGTGCAGTTTAAGTCAAAAACAAATAAACAAAGGTCTATATGTCAGGACAATTGTGCGAGAGAAGAGGCAGAACTCACTGTTGATGTGACATTGGATATCAGAACACCTAAGAACTATCGAACTAATCATTAAAATGCAATCTGAGAGTGTTTAACTAGTCTGTAGGTGCTTATACCCGCTCTACTCTCTTTGCTGCGCTTCTTGCCAAGTGGCTGGATTTGGAATGCTGTTCCCAACAAAGCGGTCTATGTCTTGTGGGAACTCCAGAGGGTATTGAGCCCCTCCAAACCAACAAAACTTGTTACAGAGGCACTGCTGAATGATTTGATGTCTGTGAATGCCTGTTTCTTGCCCAAACTTATTGAATGCTGGCTGCGAGACCAGCAAAGGGTAAGCAACTGTTGCCATTTGTCACTTGTTTTTACTGATTCAGTGTCAAAGAGGAAATATGCAGAAGGCCATCCAAGTCAAACAGTTCAAATACAAGGACAAACATATTTACATCTTACAGGACTTTCCTTCAGAAATCGCAAAAAAAAGTGAGGAGCATACTATGATCTGAACCGAAAGCTGAAGTCCCGGGCTGATGTGAGATATGGGTTAGAAGAGGTCTAACCAGATTTCGGATTTCCCCATAGTTGAGCAAAAGCTAAGGCCAGTTCACACTGCACTGACAGACAATGCAGTGTGTTGCAACCAGTAAAACAGTCATCTGCTATTTGTAAACATTATATCATTATATTAATCCAAGTACCATTCAGAATGTATACCATTCTTGACATTCACTGCTTTATTTTCTCTCTGGTCATCCAGTGTTGTGCCCATTTGTCATTTCCTCATCACCGTACTGTACTGCTGAACCTGCACTGAGTAACAATAACTGTGTTCATCACTGCTCTACCACTACTCCAAACTGTTGTCTGCGGTTACCCACTCAGACGGGGATTATTACAAAACAAGCTCCCTTAATGGGTTAATGGGAGTCTGTAATAAGCATAGTGCTTGCAGAAAATATTTGGTACTCAATCCTTGTCTGAATACACACATCATCACTTTATGCCAGACATACTCAGTTCAGTTCAGGGTGGTGCAAAGGACTCACTTGTCCAGAGCTAAACTAAACAAAATGTTTCCTGACCTCGATTTAACCTGCCTTCACTGAAGCATCAACATTTCTAATCTCTTTCTAGTTCTGTTCCAACTTGTGTTGTTTCTGGGGGAGTCTTTTTTTCTGTTTCTCAACAGACCCTATTACCTCCTAACAGCATTTTGGTATTCTTTTTTAACTTACCACTTTGACAGTACAGCCTTTGAAACTTCACTGGCTAGACAATTTAATGACAGAAAGTCAGCAGTCCTTCCTGTTTATTGCCACTGGGTTTTAGATTTATTTAAAAGCTCCTAAATGAAGTAACAGTGAGAGGAAAAACTAATCACTTTTTGTACATTTGGAACCTGTTATTAGAATACTTTCAGGAGACTAAATGTTATCCTCACTAACTTGCCACATAATATCAAATATATGACAATACTGTTATATTTAGCAATTTACACAGCAAAAAGTGGTTTCACAAACACTAAATGCTCAGCAGCAATGCAGACAGGAAAATAATTGTTTTGAGCTGTCACAATAAGAAAAATATTGCCACTAATGGAACATCCAGACAAACAATATCAAACATACTGTAGTATCTATATTGAATTAGTTTAATCATGACTTGATTATGAATAATTTGATGGCCCAATCCTAATTCTATCCCTTAGCCCTTCCCCTTTCCCCTACCCCTCCGTTTCGCGTGTTCACATGAAGGGGTAGGGGTGTCTCGATTCTCTTTTGGTTGGAGGGGTAGGGGTAAGGGAAGATTCACTTCAAACAAAGGGGTATGAATTATCTCAGAAACATGGCTGCTACAGCGAACAAAAATACACATAAATGTAAGCTTTTTTTGCATAAAAAAGATTTTAACAAAAAGTAATCATTTGTTTTATATGTTACATTCAATTGTGAGTTCGTATTAATGGTCATGTAACTCAAAGAAATGTTTGCAAAAAATCGCTGATATTTGCTAACGTAATATCATTACAGACTGCATGATAGTGCCACAGCATACGCTGTAAAAAATTGTGCCGTTAAATAACAGTTATTTACTGGCAGCAGGGGTGCCAGTAAAGTACTGTTAATTTACAGCTCTCAACCATTAATTTTTTTTTTTACTCTTATTTTTTTTTACAGTATTTTACCGTAAATTCTACCATGGAATTTAACTCCACTCCCACTGCTTCAAACAGTTCAAGTTTAAAACATTAGCATTCCTACGATGTTAGTACTATGAACTTATTTCATTTGATTTCACTGAGAAGGAATATATCTTAATATAACGATGCAAACACTTAGGGCCCTATCTTGCACCCAGCGCAATTGACTTTGTACACCGACGCATGTGTCATTCCTATTTTGCACCCGCGCAAAGCGCGCTTTTCCCTCCACAGAAGCACGTCGCTAAACTAGTGAAGGAACTTGCGCTCCCTGGGCGTTTCAGCGCAAAAAAGGAGGCGTGTTCCGGCGCAAACAATCCCTGGTGCTATTTTGCTGTTCCATTAAACAATTGCGCCACTGACCAGAAAAAACCTAGTCTAAAGTCAGTGGCGCGTTGCGCATTGTTCATTATGCTATTTTAAGGGCGCATGCTTGACCATAATGTATAGCGTGCACAACGCGCATACACTTTGCTCTTGTAATCTACACAGATGCAACAGTTATTTTTGCAAATCATAAACTGTTACACTGAAAAAATATTAACACATGAGATGACGGAAATCATTGTGGTGTGCCACGAAGATGTGAAAAAATAGGCATAAATCTAGCTTACACATTATTCAGGCTAATTGTAGTAGTTAAGGATCAGACCTGTTTGCCCTATAGTGGCAAGACATATATGTATATAAGGACATCTTATAAACATCCAGGAAAAAAAATCGATGAAACAATTGTGGCTATTTCCTCCCACGCCTGTTTAACCGACGCAATTTTGGGTGGGTTTCTCCCATCCCCATACAACACAACTTCTCTGTCTTTCACTGCTCTTACAAGAACATCAGTCTCCTCGGCTGTGAACCGCTCCTGGCGTGCGCCTGGTAAATACGCCATAATAATAGCAATCCATAATGGAACTTGCGCACCTGCTTTTAAAGGGAATGTTGGATGACGCTCTGATTGGTTTATTTCACATTACGGCCAAACCACACCTATGAATAATGAAGCTACATCAGACCAACCCATTTTAGATTTGCGCCGGGCGCAAGAGCCATTTATCCCACCGGGAAAATAGCAACAGCGCCGAGACCCGCCCACAAACTTACTTGCGCTTCGCGCTTTGACACTTGCGTTTCAGATCGTTAAAATAGGGCCCTTAATGTGCAGTAATAAAGTAACTAAATACATGACTTTTACTCAAATCACTGCAGCTCATTGTCAGCTGTAGCACACATGTATGTGCTGAAGTACTCAACACAGAGGTCACCACTGTATCAGTGACTCCACATTTACTGTCTTTATATAAAGCAGTAGGAGATCAGAAATTGTGGCTCATCATTGACTGAAGCACCAGCTCTACTCTCCAGCACAATGGTGAACAACCAAACTACATTAAACTAAACGATCTCTCTTGTGCAAACACACATTAATACAGTCAAGTTCAGTATTTACTCTCATTATCAGTGTATGACTTTGCATACATTTTTTTCTATGGATGTCCACAAATATTTTATTTAAATTAACTTTTTTTTTTCATTTGATAAATCTGACCTTTACATTTTACAGTATATTACTGTTTTTCCTTGACTTAACAGCAATAAACTGTAGAAAAACACTTTTTTTTGCTGGCAACCATTAATTTACGGCAAGAAACAGTAGAAAAACAGTTATTTACTGGCAGCAGGGGTGCCAGTAAATAACTGTTTTTCTACAGTTTGTTTCCTGTAAATTAATTACAGTTTATTACTGTTAAATTATGTTACATGGTGTTTTTTCTTCACCTTAAATCTTTAACTCTTTAAACCCCACAACAAAATCCTCAGTTTTAAATGAACACTTATAATGTGTGCACACTACAGAGTGTTTAAGTAACACTAAATTAGTGAAGTTAATGAGATAATTCGGTGATTAATTGATGATTGAGCATTAGTGATAAACACCTGCAGAATCACTGAAGGAAAGAGAAACACAAGAACTACAAATTACTTCAACCACAGCCTTAAATGAAATCAACTGAATAAAAGAATACATCAAATCTCTCAAGATCTGATTAAACAACTACTAAAACAGCTTCACCAGATTCACATTAATAACCAGACTGACTTTATTTCTGTCAGATGTCTACAGAAGAACTTATGGAGAGTTAAATAGGTTTAGGTGTTTTTTTTTTCATTACCATGATGGAGATCAGTGTTTACTTTAGTTGGGCTCTTGAACGTGACTTTTCAACAACTAAGGTTTTTTTTTTTTTTACATGTTATAACAATGCGCCTTTGGAAATTGTTATAGCAAAACAAATCTGATATTGTTGTTTATAGATTGACAAGAACAAACACTATTATCTCTGAACTAATCCCATGTCTCTTCTCTTATTGATACTACAGCATAAGAAGGAACACTGCTGAGCCATAAGTCATGAAAGACTGTTAAGAAAATTTCACTCATAATAAAAAAAAAAAAACCTTTGCTGATATTTAGACAGAAAGATCAAGAATCAGCGTATGAATCACAGCAATGGTGACAATCCATAAAATAAATGAACAGATCAGTTCTGAACATCACAACAAATGCTACTAAAACTTAAAACAAATGCAAAATGATAAGCACATAATAATTCAAGAAAATAAGTGAACAATTCAGGGGCATAATTTATTCATGCCGCAATGCATGCTGGGAGTCATGGATGAGTTTTATCCTGTGCTGGTACCCAGCATGCATTGCATCATGAACCTTTTGATTGTCACCATTGTTGAGATTCATATGCTGATTGTTGATTTCTCTCTTTGAGTGTTGTGGGGACTGCTGCCCGAAATACTTTTTTTACTAAAACTGTCGTTAAAGCCATAAGTTTAGACCAACTAAAGGAAACACTGATCTCCACAATGGTAACGTCAAACGAAACAGTAACATTATCATCTAAATCTCTGTAATTCTCAATAAGATCTTTCGATCTCTGATCTGACAGAAATAAAGTCAGTCTGGTTAGTAATGAGTGAAGTTGGTAAATCTTCAGTTGATTTCGTCTAAGGCTGTGGCTGAAGTCAGTTGTATTTCATGTGTTTGTCTTGTTTCTCTTTTCTTCAGTGATTCTACTCATTAACAGCAGCTGTTGATCATTGTCTGAATTCACTCATTAGTGTTCATTCTCTCTGTCAGGTGGACTATATTAGTAAACTCATGTAGGGAATAGTGAATGAGGGTGTAGGGTGTGATTTGAAACACAGCCGCTGAGTGTTGAATTTGAACGTTGTTAATTTACGAAATATAGCAGGAGGCTACCTTCTCGAAAATGATCAATATTACCCAGAATGCACCGTTTTAATGAAAAACAGTATGTTACTGTCAAAATTTGGCCGTATTTTTTACAGCGATTTTTAACAGTGTATGTCTGATCAGGGTGATAACTGCCATAGACACTAATGGGGGCTTATCCCCCAATAATTAGAAATCGCTAAACCCTTTTCTCAAATATTGCCTATTCGATAGAGACAGAGAGAGAGAGAGAGAGAGAGAGAGAGAGAGAGAGAGAGAGATGGAGATTGTATCCCCTCGTAGCTGGAAAATATAATGTAGCGATTCAGTATTTAAACTGTATTTAATAAAAGTCATGGGGCAGCATTGACAAGTTTCTTTTCTTCTGGATGTGTGAGCTGCGCGATTTCCGATATGTGTGTGTGTGTCAGTAAGCAGATCATTAATACAGAACGATAATTAAAGGCTCTAATGCACACCAGTATATGTGTGTATTGTAAGAGCTAGACGACGAATGATGGCGTGTGATGTCATGGTAGTGGTGTCCCAATCCTGTAGTGGATTGGTGTATTGGTGTAGGATTTGGCACAACAATGGTGTAACAAAGTTAGGGAAGATTATGCCAGTTTTCTGCTTCCATATACAGTTGCTGCTAGGTATAAAATGTATAATGTATGAAAAGCTTTTTATTTTGTTAAATTATTAAAATATATAAACAAAATGCAGATGATATTATTCTTTTGACAGTAAACATTTGCTCATCAGTATGCTCTTCTCCTGTCAGGCCAGTTTGAGCTGAGCTGTCGTACAGGTGATCACTATGAAGCCGGCATGCGTCAACATTACAATGTCAAGGCCTGTTCGACAGTGACTCCTGCACCAGAACATTTCCCCTCCACAGTGCACTACTATATAGCAGCAGAGGAAATGGAGTGGGATTATGCCCCAGACCGCACATGGGAATTGGAGAAACACAAATTTACAATGCTGAAAAGGTATTCACACAAACTTAAAAGCATATGTGTGCTTGAGACTCTATATTTCACACAAAGCTAGCCACACAGATTTACCTATTTATTGTTATTTTTGGATTACTAGAATGTGTACACATTTAGACACATTACTGCACACATTATCTTTTTTTTTTCTTTCTTTTCCTGATTTTCTCAGCCCTGGAAGTATTTTCCTTGAACAATCAGGAAATCAGATTGGTGGTAAATATAAGAAGGTGGTGTTTCGTGAATACACAGATGACACATTTAACACAAGGAAACCCAGGCGTCCAGAGGAGGAGCACTTGGAAATAATGGGTATGGCACATCTGATTTTGGAAGTGTGAATTGTAAATTGCTTTTTTCTTCTTCTTCTAAAAAACACTCCTTAAGATTAAATTGTAAATCTTGCATTTATGTAAGTCGTTTTGAAACCTGCTTCTCTATAATCATTAATGTATACATATAAATGTGTGTGTATATGTGTGTATATGAGATGTAATTAGTAACAAAAACAATAAGCATCACACATTTAAAGATGAGTGTTAGATGAATATTCCCTATTGTTAGAGCTTTGTTTAGCTCATTACCTTTGCTTTTGTGAATCTATAGTGAGTCTCATTTTATCTGCAGGACCCATCATTAGAGCTGAGGTTGGTGAGACGATTCAAGTTGTGTTTAAAAACAACGCCACAAAGCCATATTCTATTCATGCCCATGGAGTGAAGACCAGTAAAACCCATCAGGATGGTGTTCAGCCAGGTGTGTTATTACACAGATTTCTCTCATTTGTCTTTTTATTTGGGAACTAGTGATTTAATAGTATACCAATAAGTAAACCTCTCTGTGTTCATGTGTTACATGTGTTATAGGTGATACGATGACATACACCTGGACCATTCCAAAACGATCAGGTCCGGGTCCCAGTGATCCAAACTGTATAACGTTTGCCTACTACTCCTCGGTCAGCTTAGTTGAGGTATGAAGATGAAACCTGAAAGTGAAGTTGATAATGTGAGTTTTTACAGATTTACAGCTCTACATTGTGAATGTTCTTCAGGACTTGATGAGTGGTTTGGTGGGTCCACTGATAGTGTGCCGCAAAAAAACCCTGGACACCAAAAGACGCAGAAAAGACATTGATAAAGAGTTTGCCCTCCTCTTTTTGGTGTTTGATGAAAATAAGTCCCACTACCTGGATGAAAACATAGAAACTTACATGAAGGCAGACCCAGAAGAGTTTGACAAATATGATGGGGAATTTATGGAGAGCAACAAAATGCATGGTAATTGTGTGTGTGTGTGTGTGTGTGTGTGTGTGTGTGTGCGCGCGCGCGTGTGCATTATCTATGTTACAAATTCACTGGAGTACATGGTGCCTTCAGATTGACTTTTTTGAAGAACTTGATATTCTCTCTCTCTTCCACAGGCATTAATGGAAAGTTGTATGCTAATCTCCATGGGTTGAATATGACAGAGAATGACAGGACCGAGTGGTACTTGATAGGACTGGGGAATGAAGTGGACATGCACACTGTGCATTTCCATGCTCAGAGCTTCATTTACAAAGTATATACATAAACACACCAGATGAAAAAAAAAAAAAAAAATTATGGAGTGGCTAAGGGGTGGCATGAGGACAATGAGGAGTGCTGATGCCAAAGCAAGCATATTTCTTGTGAATTTATGACCTGACATACACATTCATGTCTGTATATATGTGAATCAGGTGCATTTCCTCAGAGGAACCACAAAGCTATAATTGTATTGTTAAAAAAAAAAAATAATAATAATAATAATAATAAAAAAAAAATGTATATATATATATATATAATTTTTCTTTTTCTTTTTTTTCCGAATGGTAAAAATATCTGTCTGAATAATAAAAGCAGAGATCAGTGAAGAGCAGAGGCAGTCCTTGAATTCAAACTTAGTGTTTGTAAGTCTTTTTGCATCATTCAATAAAAACTATAACTTGGCTATAAGAAGCGTTATTCATTAGTTGGGCTCTGCTGTTTGCACTTTCTGTTTTTGATTTACTATAAGCATTTGTTTTTTCTTATGAAAACCAAGTAATAGAATGACATTTTACCATTCCTTTGCATTACATCGTCTTTTTATCTCATCATATTGAAGCTCTGCTGATAAAGGCAGACTAGGAGACACTGCTTACATTTAGATTTTATACATTGAGATACCGAATGCTAGGGTGATCTCCCCTCCGTGCCACCCTCGTAGATCCACTCCCAAAACACACGAATGCATAAATACAGCTTAAGTGTTCAAATGTCTCTCAAACACTGATTTTCTCTCCCTCAGATGAATCATTCTCATCGAGCTGATGTATACGACCTGTTCCCAGGAACATTTCAGACCATTGAGCTGACTGCAGGAAGTCCTGGGCAGTGGCTGCTTCACTGCCATGTGACCGACCACATCCATGCGGGCATGGAGGCCATTTTCACTGTTCATCCTAAAGGTTAGTAGTAAAAGTTTTCAAATAGGCCTGCAGAGCACCTTTCACATGCTTTCACAATTAAACTCAAGTCTGTTTTTCCCCTTAGAGTTCAAGTTGTTTGGTTGGTGTCAAATCCTTCTTCCAAACTCTTGCATTAGTGCATTAGTGTCCAGTACTGCCTCGGCTTTCTAGTATGTGTGTGTGTAGATGGTAAACCCAATATGACAAAAACATCAATAACGAAATAGTGGCCCGAAAAGTTGGCATTTTCTGGAGTGAAGCTGGATTTTTGTTAATCTTTTGTTCACAGACACTGCAACAAATGCACATGTAAATCCAGGAATGCGCAGGGTGATTGACAAAAGCAAGAATCAATGCGTAATAAGAAGCTTATATAGATTTTAAAATGTACAGTATAATCCACTAATACACAAGGAGCATTTGTATATATTTATGCAATAATGTATTTATGTGGCAAAAATAGAGAGCCGACTGCAGTAGTATATTGTGAATGTTCTTCTGCATTTGTGAATCTTTTATTCACATACAATAGAGAGATGATCTACAAAGTATTTGCATTACCTCCACGTTGCTTTAAAAACGAATGATAACATAAATCAGGGTTCCCCAAATGTGTTTGTGAGGGAACTACAGGGGGTTCTTGGTATTTTTAATAAGTTTCTGTTTTTAAAGCAGTTTGCTCACGGACAATAACCTTATTTTTGGTCGTTGCTGTTACTGCGTCAGAATCTAGCTGGAGACTCTGTGATAAATAGTTAATGGATATTATCACAAGCTTTCCAATTGGTCATTCTGTATGTGATCTGTATGGACATATTCAGTAATGTGTTCAGGTTCCGGTATGCATGGAAGTCCTTATGTTTCATAACAGTGCCAGAAAAGGGGTAATAGTTCAGGTGATCGCATATACCCTTGTTGATTGAAGACCATGCTCAGGTTTAAGTTCATGAAAAGTTTGGCAATGTGCAGATCATCTATTCCATGGTGAAGGAAGCAGAGAGTGCAGTATTTAAATTGTCTGCGTTCGATAATGATGACTACAAGGAAAACTATGAAGTAGTGATTCAGACATTTGACCAGCACTTCATTCCTTTGAAAGAATTTTATATACACAAATTAGCAGACTTTCATCAGAGTCACAGAGTAGGGGAGACGATGGAGGCAATTTGTTAGGGGACTATATGGGGACTATATATAAGATGAATATATCCAAGATAGGATTCTGATCAGATTGAGAGATGAATCTCAGCAAAGAAGCAGCTTGCTAGAACACTGACAAACATTGACAAATTGTGCAAAATTCTGAGCAAAGTAATACTAAAATGGAAAAAAAAATGAGAAGGAAGGGGGGATGAAATTGCACAAGAGACAACAAAATACATAACCAGAGAGAATAGGTGTGCCACAGAGATGATGATACAAATAAAATATGTCATAAAAATGCAGTGATGTTTCCTTTGCTCTGTGAACATCCATTCTACCACAAACAACCAAATTAAACAAGCCTGAACCAGCTGATGAAGAACTTGTAAATTACAGGGAGGTTTGTTTGAGATGGGCTCATTGAAATCACTTCTCAAACAGGAAAAAATTTGGGACTTTTTTTTTTTTTTTTTTTTTGTCGGGAATTGATTTGATTATTGGGTCATTGTTGTTTGTTAATTGCTACAATTTTACATGAGTGAGAGGTTGCTAGAGGGGAGGGGTTAGTGTCCAGCCCTCACGCTGGTGCACATAATCATCATAGAAGAGTTGTTGTGAGAGGAGGGAACCTAGTGAAAAATAAACATACTAAAAGTTACTTTTTTTGCATGCCAAGTATATTACAAATACATTTACATTTTATGTGCTTAATAAAAATACCATGCAATTGTACTTTTAGTATACTCAACTGGTATACTTAAAGATTGCTTAAGGATTAAGTTTGAACTTAATGCACTTTTTTATGGTGCTGAAGTAGTGCTGAAGTCCAACTAAAGATATACTGAAGTATATTTGATTGTGTTAAAGCGGTACTATTGCAAATATACTTCAGGTATACCTCAAATATCCTGCATTTAAAGACACATATTATACAGAGATCATAGAACCTTCATCATTAGTGAGATTAAAACTCATTTTAGGATTAAAATTAAGAAATGGACATTGTCCACAAGTAGTAATCCAAATGATGTTTAATTATAATTTTTATATCAGTAAGCCTCATTTGATATTTCAGTTAATATGTTAATAGATTTGAACTATATTAAGAATGAAATGCATTTTAAATACAATGGGAAGTTAATGTTTTTGATTTAAGATAACACTGGCACATTCATTTTTAAAATCAAATAATGATGTGCACAGAGAAATCATTCCATAAAAAATAAAAAATATAATTTTTGACTTCATGGTGACATTCTGTTCAGCTAAAACATTTAAAGAGTCTGTTTGTGTATTTATGTGTGTCAGATTATACACATTCAGTACGGTTGCTACAGATGCATCTCATAAATCACAATGTCGTGGAAAAGTTCATTTATTTCATTTATTCAACTCAATTTGTGAAACTTGTCTATTAAATAAATTCAGTGCACACACACTGAAGTAGTCTTTGGTTCTTTTAATTGTGACGATTTGGCTCACATTTAACAAAAACCCACCAATTCACAATCTCTACAAGTTAGAATACTTCATGAATCCAATAAAAAATATATATTTTTGTGAATTGTTGGCTTTCTGGAAAGTATGTTAATTTACTGTACATGTACACAATACTTGGTAGAGGCTCCTTTTGCTTTAATGACTGCCTCAGTTCAGTGTGGCGTGGAGGTGATCAGTTTGTGGCTCTGCTGAGGTTGTCTGAAGCACAGGTTTCTTTGACAGTGATAGATTCTCTATGGAACTATTAGCAATGTTAGTTAATAACTAACAATAAGCAATACATTTGTTACAGTATTTATTCATTTTTATATTAAGATTTGTTAATAAAAACTACAACTGTTAATTGTTAGTTCATGTTAGCGCAGGTTTTCAAATAAACTAAAGAAGGTCTGATACAGGGAGAGGAGGAGGAGTTGATTTAGACATTTAGGGGAAAAAAGTGAGCTTTAGAAAACTTTGTAGTTGTTGTATACAAATGATAGAATTACTTTTTTATTATGTAAATGGTGTCAGTGTGTAACAGCTCATGATATATATGTGCATATTAAATGAATATGGTGTAGTTTTCTTAATTTACAGTCCAAAATGTACAGACTTTATTAGTATTGAAGGAGCTGCCAGTAGATTCACAAGGGAAGCAATTTCCAGGATATTTGCAGTTCACAAAAGCTGCCAGTGTAAGAGAAAAGCTCAGAAGGGATTGACCTGCTTACAGCAAAAGCACAAAACTGCTTTATACTGTATGCCATGCCTGCTTTTCTCAAATGAACTTAAAGAGGCTCCCAGAGTGTTGTAAGCAATAGAGATGGATACAAGATTTCAAGATGACAGCTTCCAAATGAAGAAAGCAACAAAGTCCACTCAACTTGTGGAAAAACCTAAAAAACTCAATGTTCACAGGAAGTGGTATTAATAAGTAGATGAACCAAAAACTTTAGATTTTGTGTGGATGTGGTAACATACAGACAGACCACAGCAAAGGCAATCTTATGGTGTTGATTGTGGTTAGGATTAATTTTATTAATGGAATGACCTGAATGCCTGAGTTCAGGTTTATTTACTGTGTTCATAAATTAGGTGGAAAAAAAGTGATCCAACATTTTTGCCATAACATGACATTTTTAAGTTAGTTCTACAAAAAAAAGCATGTTGTAGCCAATAAAAACTCATCCATGGCTCCCATCATGCATTGCGGCATAACTAAATTATGAGCTGAACTGTCTTTTTAACTTTTTATTCAAACTATATTTTATTTTTGCTGTTTTTATGTTCATTTTTTGTATCTAGTTTTGTGATGTTCAGAGTTGGTCTGTTTATCTGAATATGTTGTTTGTCACCGTTGTTGAGATTCATACGTTGATTATTGTTATCTGTGTGTGCCCAAAATTAGAATTCTTTAATAAAAAAATTAATAAAAATCTGAATCACTTACAAGAGATGCCTACAAAATGTATAGAGAAGACAAACTCTTTCATTGTGGAATCAAAGCCATTACAATCAATAACGATTGATAATCTTAATGAAGAGACTGTAAATGAGTTCAGTGTTTAAGGTCAAGCAACAATTACATTAAAACATAATCATTAACACCCAATGATTTTTGCCCAGATCCCAACTAAAGCAAACACTGAACACTATAATGGTGACACACAAATTGTGATTTTCTCGTTTGGTGATTCTGCTTGTTAACATCATGTTTCTTCAATAATGGTCAATCATAACTCAATTAACTTCTTAATTATCTCATTAACTTCAACTCTGCTTCAGTGTTACTTTTAACACTGCTTCAGTGTTTATATGTGTCCACACTCAGAGTGTTAAATTAAAACTGGGGATTTTGCTGTGTAGTTTTATCTTTCATATTTGCTTTGGTTTAAAAGAAATGCTGATATCTTACCGTTACTTGGATAAGAGTTGTTCCACAAATGTTAATTTTAATTGCCTTTATTGGAATGACAAATAATCGACTTTTTATTGCAAATATTCAAATATAGTTATATATATATATATATATATATATATATATATATATATATATATATATATATATATATATACCTATATATATATATATATATATATATATATATATATATATATATATATATAAAACTATACAAAATGCAAAACAACATGCATTAAAGGGATAGGTTACCAAGAAATTAAACTGAAATAATTGTTTCCTCACACTGGTCTTTATCTAATGGCCATAACCTTTTCTTTTTTCAGAACACAAAAGGAGAATTAAAAAAAAAATCTTCCTTTCAAGTTTGCAAAAATGTAAAACTTTTGATAAATTAAGATTAATAAACACAGCATGAAACATGATGCCTATAAACCATATGCATATCATTTCTGTTCTGAGTTCTCTGTTGTGTCAAGAATAATTCCTCTCTCACTTAGGGTTTTGGGATTTTATTATCCACTTTTTTAATGTAAACAACTCTTTAGAGAGGATGAATGACTAAACTGGTTAAAGTGATTGACAATATCTTATATGAATTTATATACATTCATTGTTTTTATTTCTATTTTACTTAGAGTCAACAAAGTCACCAGGATCATCAAGGATTGGTGACAATATTCCAGCCAATGGTAAATAAACTTTTATATTGACACCACTACCATGACATCACACGTCATCATTCGTGGTCTAGTTCTTACAATACATACATATACTGGTGTGCATTAGAGCCTTTAATTATCATTCTGTATTAATGAGCTCCTTACTGACACACACACAATATTGGAAATCACGCAGCTCACACATCCAGAAGAAAAGAAACTTGTCAATGCTGCCCCACAACTTTTTTTAAATACAGTTGAAATACTGATTTGCTACATTATATTTTCCAGCAACGAGAGGATACAATCGCTGTTTTTAAGTAAACTCACTCTAAAAAGATAAACGCACAGATATACGCAACCTCCATATCTCTCTCTCTCTCTCTCTCTCTCTCTCTCTCTCTCTCTCTCTTTCTCTCTCGAATAGGCAATATTTGAGAAAAGGGTTTTTGCAATTTGTAATTTTTTGGGGGACTAGCCCCCATCAATGTCTAAGGTGGTTATCGCCCTGATCAGACATGAAAAATTGTTGTGGTACTGTTGCGCAGTCTATAATGATATGACATCAGCAAATATTAGCGATTATTTGCATACATTTCTTTGAGTTAAATGACCGTTAATATGAAGTCATGATTGAATGTAACTGTAACGATATTCAAATCTCCATATTGATCGGGAAGAAGGAGGCGGGAACCGGCGCACAATCAAAACCCATTTTAATATTCAAAATAAACACAAAGCAGCGCGTCAGCCCCTCACGGCGACTGACGCGCACAAATAAAAAGCAAACATAAATAATATCCCAGGCCTGGTCCTCTCTCGTCCTTCACGGTCGTCACTCCAGTTTTATATCCTTCCATCTCCTACGTGGGACTCAAGACCGGCGGTGGGGCGCAGGTGTAGCCCATCTCCAATCACTACACCTGGCCTCACTCCTCGTTCCCACGCCTCTCGGCCCCGCCCCACTCGCCACATACCCCCATCGCCCCTCGCAGGCCGGGGGGTACCCTCGAGACTGCGCTCTACTCCCCCCCCCCCCCCTTCCCTCCGGGGGGGACCGCTCACGGGGACCTGCAGGAACCTGGGGATAGGACAGACGAGGCGAGAGAAAAGGAGATGGAAGGAGGAGCGACAAGGACGAGAGAGGGGAGAGAGGAAAAAAAAAAAAAATCCGGTTCCCAGACGCACTGCTGCTCGGCCCTCCACCAGCTGGGTGATCTCCTCGGCGGTGCCTGGCGGTGGCACTGGACGGCCCTCGGCGGACGGCGCGACACTCCTCCGCCGCCCGATGGACGGCGACGGCTCCTCCGGTTTTGGGCAGCCGGCAGGAGTCCCCCGTTCCCTGCCCCTCCGGATTCCTTCGCGGAGGCGGCAGGCTCCGGCCCCCTGGCGAACGGCGCCGACTCCTCCGCTCCCTCACGGACGGCAGCCGCCCCTCCATATCGTGGGCGGCCAGCAGCGAGCTCGCCCGTCCCCGGCAACTCGCTCCAGCCCACCGCCTCGAGCATCCCTGGCGGCACATACCTCGCCAGCTCGAGGGCACCGCGGATTCACCACAGCGGCGAGGGATCTTCAGCAGCGCGTCCCTCCTTCTCCCGGGCTTCGGCACCACTGTAACATACAAACTTCCTATACATCAGGAAGAAGGAGGCGGGGAAAGGCGCACAATCAAAACATAATTTTAATATTCAAAAATAAACACAAAACAGCGCGTCAGCCCCTCACGGCGACTGACGCGCACAAATAAAAAGCAAACACATAAACTAATGTCCCAGGCCTGGTCCTCTCTCGTCCTTCACGGTCGTCACTCCAGTTTTATATCCTTCCATCTCCTACGTGGGACTCAAGACCGGCGGTGGGGCGCAGGTGTAGCTCATCTCCAATCACTACACCTGGCCTCACTCCTCGTTCCCACGCCTCTCGGCCCCGCCCCACTCGCCACAGTAACATAAAACAAATTATTACTTTTCGTTAAAATCTTTGTTAATGCCAAAAAAAGCTTACATTTATGTGTCTTTTTGTTCGCTGAAGCAGCCATGTTGCCGAGATATTTCATACCCCTTCGTTTGAAGTGTGGTCCTGAAAAATCTTCGTTTGAAGGGCTATCTGGCCCTTCCCCTTACCCCTAGCCCTCCAACCAAAAGAGAATCGAGACACCTCTACCCCTTCATGTGAACATGCTAAACGGAATGGGGAAGGGCTTAGGCAGGGATAGACAACTCCGGTCCTGGAGGGCCACTATCCTGCAGAGTTTAGCTTCAGCCCTCATAAAAACTCACCTGCCTGTATCTATCTAGCAGAGGTGGACACTCGAGGAGTTCAGAAAGTAAAAGTCCTGCCATAAGTTTATTCCACCCATGAACTCAGCAGCTGATTTCAGCAGAGGAGGAATCAAGTCATTCCCTCCAAGTCACCAACAAGTCTTAAGTAAAATCCCAAGTCCTCAAAGAGATAAAGTTAATTTGATAATTAAGTGACTAATTAAATGAAGATTGTGCATTAGTGATGAACACCTACTGTTAACAATCAACATCACTGAAGAAAAGAGAAACACAAGAGCTATAAAAATATCTTTGTCACCATAATTGTGGTCAGTATTTACTTCCTTTGGGCTCTGGAGCCTTTAGCAGTTTTAATAAGTTTGCTTCTAAGCAAATGCATAACTGTTTTACTGCAAACTTATGTGCAATTCAAGAACAAACTAGCAGGTAACTTATGCTTTTGATGACTGTATGATCTTGATTCAGATTTATTTTTCTTAAAAAAATAAACACTATTTTATTATATATGACCACCATAATAGTTCAATATTAAGAGGAACAAAATTTTTTTTTTAGGATTTATGCATTAAGTCATGATCATTTATCTTATGATCCTCAATAGTGGTGACAAATAATTATTCATACTGCAGTGCATTATGGGTGTTTTCATGTATTGCAACATGAAGCATTTTGTTCATTGTCACCATTGCAGAGATTCATATGCTGGTTCTTGATATATGTGTGTGTCTAAAAAGCACTGGAGTTCAAATTCTTGTATGTAGCACACAGATTTAAAGTCTATTCTCTGTAAATAATGTAGTGCCTTTTTTGCGTGCTGTAGTTTCACTGGGACAATTATTCAAAATGTAAACTTATGAAAAATACATTATTTTGAATATATTCACCAGCTACTTGTGCCCATATGTTTATTGTACACCACTGAGCTCTCGTTTCTACAACATCACTTATAGGGCTACAGAGAAAGATCTAGCACAGCAAATCAAGGGTCAAGAGCACAACTAAATCAAACACTTATTTCCATGATGGTGGCATCATTTTAACCAATAAGACATCTGATCCTCTGTAATTCTCAATAACAGCAGGTGTTCATCACTAATGCACAATCTTCATTTAATTAGTCACTTAATTAGCTCATTAACTTTAACTCTTTGAGAACTTGGGATTTAACTTGAGACTTGTTGGTGACTTGAAAGGAATGACTTGATTCCTTCTCTGGTGAAATCAGCTGCTGAGTTCATGGGTGGAATAAACATATGGCAGGACTTTTACTTTCTGACTCCTGGAGTGTCCACTTCTGCTATCTAGCAATCCCGAAAACACTGATTGCCTTGTTCAGGTGTGTTTAATTAGGGTTGGAGCTAAACTCTGCAGGAGAGTGGCCCTCCAGGACCGGAATTGTCTATCCCTGGGCTAAGGGATATAAATGGGATTGGGCCTTAGTTACCTCATCTAGCATTCTCACTGCATAGCTGGAAACTTCTCAGCTTTTGAGGGAAACAACTACTGAACAAATGAGATATAAATATTACTATTTCTAGTTTTTGCTTTGACATGCAAGTAATGATTAATTTAATTGTCTAATCTTTCAGTTAATAAAATCAGCTTATAGAAGAACGTACTATTCAAGCCTCTTGCGGCTACTTAAAAATATCAGTTCATCTCAGTTTTACCATAGAGCTCCATTATGATATAAACATTTAACTGCTAAATAAACTAGATGGTTTACTCCCCAGCACATTTCATATGTCTCTCCAGTCAGAAGTGAGCATCCTAGAGCAGAGGCCTTGAAGTGGGGACTTTGGAGGGAACAGGGCTCTTATGTTTCATCTAGAGCAGTGGTTCCCAACCTTTTTCATCTCGTGGCCCACACAACCAAACACATATGTTTGCGCGGCCCAATGCAAAAAAAAAAATAAATAAAAAAAAATATATATATATATTTTAACTAGGGCCGGGACTTTAACGCGTTAATTGAGATTAATTAATTACACAAAAAATAACGCATTAACTAAGATTAATTAATTACAGAAAAAAAATTCCCGCATTTTTAATAACTTATTTTTGCACCGCGGAACGTTTCTCACTGGATGAGTTTCAGTGGACCGATTATACTGGAGCACCAACTAGCGTTCGCATATCACTGCAGCACATTGAGCCTCAAGTATCACCTCAACGCAAAACATATAGCAGCTAGCGTGGACTTTACACTTTATGTTGAACTATGTATTATTTTGTTGGTGCAACAGTTTATGTTGAACTCTTTATTGTTTTGGCCAAGGTTATTGAGAGTTGGACTTAGTATGTTATGGCCTCTGAAGCAACAAAGAGATGTTTTCTAATAGTCAGTGTTTCCAATGGTCTAAATGTAATTGACAGTGTTGTGTTTTACTTAAAAATAAAAAAAACACTTTACAGAAGGTCCCAGCACCTATAAGCTACCTGAATTTCTGAAATATACTATTTCTAAATTGTTTCTAAATATGCTATTGCTACACTTCATGGCAAAAATTGCACTGGTCTGCTAGACTTGGTTGAACAAAAATAAACAATATTTTGTTGCTTAAGCTTATGTATTCATTATTCTATGGTATACTATAAATCCATGTGAAAAAAAATTACTTCTCACTGTTCTCAGGTCAAATATTTATCTGCGATTAAAATGCGATTAATTTCGATTAATTAATTACAAAGCCTCTAATTAATTAGATTAATTTTTTTAATTGAGTCCCGGCCCTAATTTTAACTGACCCCGCTATTGTTGGGTTAATAACTTAGTACTCAGAAGCTAGATTGTTAACTGTATTTATTGATTGAACTAGGGCTGTGCTATTGCGGTTTCTTTGATTAATTTTGAGAATTTGATTTTAATCAAGATTTTTACACACAATTATATGCTTTACACAGCAAAATCCCCAGTGTTAATTTAACACTCTGAGTGTGGACTCATATAAACACTGAAGCAGTGTTAAAAGTAACACTGAAGCAGAGTTGAAGTTAATGAGATAATTAAGAAGTTAATTAAGTTATGATTGACCATTATTTGAAGACACCTAATGTTAACAAGCAGAATCACCAATCGAGAAAAATCACAATTTGTGTGTCACCATTATAGTGGTCAGTGTTTGCTTTAGTTGGGATCTAGACCCTTCAGTTATTAACTTTAGATTTTGTGTGACTGTGGTAACTGAATTATATCATATAGACAGACCACAGCAAAGGTAATCTTATGATATTGATTATGGTTTGGACTAATTGTCATGGAGTGACCTGAATGCACGAGTTCAGGTTTCTTTACTGTGTACATAAATTAGGTGGATATAAAAGGGATCCAGCATTTTTGCCGTAATACAACTTTTTAAAACTTAGTTCTACATAATGAAAAAATTATTTAGTTTAGACACACAGACATCAAGAATCAAGCGTGTTGTAGCCAACAAAAACTCATCCATGAGTTTTACGCGAATGCACATTTAAATAATGCACGAGCACGAATCTCTCGCACGCAGATTTCCTTTGCTCTGTCACAAAACCAGAAGTGCTTGCCCGGAGAGAGTGCGCGTACTTAAAACGTGTCTCCTCTCACTTAAACTGCGTCCTGCACTCACAATTCTCTCTATGCTCATGATATTAATTATTTTTATTTCCAGCCTTTTACTGCGTGCAGTGTGAGCACTGATCCGTTAACATGGGCTCGTAAAAAAGGCGCATCACAGACAGTGTGTGAACCTGGAGTTAGGCATATGCCCAGTCTGTTCTGTTCTGTCAGGGCCGCGGAAAATCGTGCTATAAAGCGATTTAGAAATCACGATGCTCAAATTGTGATTTTATGACAATTTCGATTAATCGCACAGCCCTAGAATGGTCTGAAAATGAACAGAAAATAACTCGGACTGGCACCGCTCAGTAAAACGGGAAAAACATCCAGCTCGGCAGTGGGTAGACAGTCAGCGGAGCAAGCAGTCAGGACGGAACATGTTGGCAGCCATTTATGCACGTTTGAATTTGTTGTTCTGTAGCATATGCAGCAAAAATATCTAAGATAAATTGGTGGCTTATTCTTAAACCAATCAGCAAGCTCGAATAGAGGAAGCATAGAAACAGTTTAATATAATTTTTTTTGTTTTTTAATTATATATATGAAATGATGTTATGATGTTATGACTTAGACATTTTTACATATATTAACAATATTATTATTTCTTTTAATAGTAATTGGCGGCCCAGTTGCCATACCACAGGTTGACAACCACTGGTCTAGACTAGAGTACACTTGATGAAGGGAGCAATGAAAGACAATGTATCTTTTCCATGATCTTTGCCTGGAATGTTACCCTGACAACAGCATTTATCAGCTCATTAGCTGTACACAACAGGAATCTCTTATTATTGCTGTTATTGTAAAGAGATCTTGAAACTAATCCATAAGCTGTTTTGTCCAAATTTTCTGAAAAGACTTGATCACTTTATAGGATGAACAGATTTAATATAGGCTTTTATTCAATGTAAACTCAAAGTGCAGAAAAATCTGAAAAATGATCCACAGAAATGGGATACAGTTGAGCTAAATGTCAAAATGTCAGCACAACACCAGAAAGTCATTGCCCAGAAGTTGAAATTCAGATTTCTTCATGGCTAGTTTTATCTTTCATATTTGCTTTGGTTTAAAAGAAATGCTGATATCTTACCGTCACTTGGATAAGAGTCGTTTACAAATTTTAATTTTAATTGCCTTTATTGGAATTGCAAATAATTTACTTTTTTATTGCAAATATTTAAATATGCAAATATGTATAAATAAAACTATTCAAAATGAAAAACAACATACATTAAAGCAGGGGTCTCCAACCTTTTTGTCAGTGAGGGCTCCCTGAAGGGATAAAATAGAGAGTCTTGAGGGCTACTTGTTTGATATAGGCACACACACACACACACACAGAGCTTCAAGTTTTGAAAAATACAACAACAAACAGTAATATTGTTAAATATTATGACAATTGAATTTATAATTACCGTATATACCTGAATATAAGACAATTTTTTGTCCTAAAAATAGGCTGAAAAATGGGGGGTCGTCTTATATTCGTGACAAAATCACGGGGGGAAAGCGAAAAAGAACAACGGCATAAATATGAAATAGTGACTGAATGATTTCGGCTATACTTGGATGTAAAATTAGAAAAGCAACATAATATTTGTGTTTAACCAAATTAAAACGATGCTCCTCTGCCGTGCTAGACCCAAAGAGAACAAGAAAGGTGCGCGCACGCGAGACGAAGAGCGCGCGAGCGAGCTGGAGAGAGAGCGCGCACGAGAGAGAGTTGAACATCGGACTCTGAGGACATTATTTAATTTCCATTCTTGTGATCTTTAAACAGAGTGTTGGTTATCAAAGTCATTGCTCCCTTGACAATTTCACCATCAGAGAAAGGTTTTTTGTGTTTCGTTAAAAAATGAGCAACTCTAAATGAAGCTTCGGTTGCAGCCTGTGAGTTTTTAGCGGGTTTTGTAAAAAAATGATTGCTGCCTGCTTAATGTTGTTTTCATCTCACTAACATTTTCTTTTCTAAGTGATGTACCTGGTGGATAACGAACATTGAAGGTCTTGTGGGTTGTGGTGAAATGTCTCTCCGCATTGTGTCTCTTGGCAACCGCAATGCTAGCTCCACAGATGAGGCATACAGCTTTATCTTTAACGTTGGTGAAGCATTTGCGTTTGGATTATGTCACATTTTATGCGTCCACAAATTGAAAACGCAATTGCAAATACAGTCCGGAAATATAATTCCATATCTGTCTCCCACTCCTCGTTGAAATAATAAGTCTTCTTTTTTGCATGACTTCCATCATCAGCTATAATTAATATTTTTTATAGTTCAATTTATCTCATGTATGTACGTTACCGTCTGCCCGCGACTGCCTCAACTCACAGAAGTGACATTTTTTTTTTTTTTTTGCACAACTGTAATGTAGCCTATAGCCCTAATTGGACGGGACTAGTTTTCTAAACTACGTTTGAGTTTCGATTCTTACCACCTGACGTCTGCGATTTTCATGTACCAATTCGGACGGGACTAACATCTCCATGTTTATTACAGAGGTGTCTGATTTGTGTATCTGGGCGTCACAGAGTTCACGCGCTCTGTATGCGTGCATTGCATTCATTCTGAATGATTGCCATTACACAAATTACATTAAATTTTTTCATTATTTAATTATGTTTTAATGGTATATGGAATTTCACCAATAGTTATTTTTTAATTTATGCCATTATCATAAAAAAAAAAAAAAATGAAAGATTACAATTCAGGCTATTTATAGAACGTGCTTGGCGGGCGACTCAGAGACTCCCCGCGGGCACCATGTTGGAGACCACTGCATTAAAGGGATAGGTTACCAAGAAATAAAACTGAAATAATTGTTTTCTCACACTGGTCTTTATCTAATGGCCATAACCTTTTATTTTTTTTGGAACACAAAAGGAGAAAAACACTTATTTTCAAGTTTGCAAAAATGTACAATATTTTGATAAATTGATTAATAAGCACAGCATGAAACATGATGCCTATAAACCATATGCACATAATATGTTTTCTGAGCTTTCAGTTGTGTCAAGAATAATTCCTCTCTCACTTAAGCTTTTAGGATTTTATTATGGACTTAAAGGGTTAGTTCACAGGAAAATGAAAATTATGTCATTAATAACTCACCTTCATGTCGTTCCAAACCATGGAGATCTCCGTTTATCTTCGAAACACAGTTTAAGATATTTTAGATTTAGTCCGAGAGCTCTCAGTCTCTCCATTGAAGCTGTGTGTACGGTACACTGTCCATGTCCAGAAAGGTAAGAAAAACATCATCAAAGTAGTCCATGTGACATCAGAGGGTCCGTTAGAATTTTTTGAAGCATCGAAAATACATTTTGGTCCAAAAATAGCAAAAACTACGACTGTATTTAGCATTGTCTTCTCTTCCGTGTCTGTGTGAGAGAGTTCAAAACACAACAGTTCAATGATATCCGGTTTGCGAACAAATCATTCGATCTTTTTGAACCAGTTCACCAAATCGAACTGAATCGTTTTAAACGGTTCACTTCTCCAATACGCATTAATCCACAAATTACTTAAGCTGTTAACTTTTTTAATGTGACTGACGCTCCCTCTGTGTTCAAACAGACCAATATCCCGGAGTAATTCATTTACTCAAACAGTACACTGACTGAACTGATGTGAAGAGAGAGATGAAGATGAACACCGAGCCGAGCCAGATAACGAACAAACGAATGACTCTTCCTCGAGTCAAGAACCGGTTGCATCGGTTTTCAGATCACCAGTAGTGATGGGAAGTTCGGTTCTTTTCAGCGAACCGATTCTTCCAGACAATTCGATTCAATAAACCGGTTGAAGACAACGGTTCACCGGTTCTTTTGCACTCGACGTAATGACATTATTTGCGATGATTGCCCTTCATTCAAGCCTTCGGTTTACCAGCGCTCATAATACTAGCACAGAATCAGTTCAGAATCAATCATCAAAAGAATGAGTTCGCTGAATCACACATGCGCAGTATCATCAGCTCCTCGGTTCACGAATCAGACGCGTCTGACAGAAACGGTTCTTCACTCGTGAACGACTCAGTCTATTGTTCGTTATCTGGCTCGGCTCGGTGTTCATCTTCAGTTCTCTCTTCACAGCAGTTCAGTCAGTGTACTGTTTGAGTAAATGAATTACTCCGGGATATTGGTTTGTTTGAACTCAGAGGGAGTGTCAGCCACATTAAAAAAGTGAACAGCTTAAGTTATTTGTGGATTAATGCGTATTGGAGACGAGAACCGTTTCAAATAATTCAGTTTGATTTGCTGAACTGGTTCAAGAAGATCCGGATACATCAAGTGATTCATTCGCGAACCGGATATCATTGAATTTTTGTGATTTGAACTCTTTCACAAAAGACCCGGAAGAGAAGACAATGATGAATAAAGGCATAGTTTTTGCTATTTTTGGACCAAAATGTATTTTCGATGCTTCAAAAAATTCCAACTGACCCTCTGATGTCACATGGACTACTTTGATGATGTTTTTCTTACCTTTCTGGACATGGACAGTAGACCGTACACACAGCTTCAATGGAGGGACTGAGAGCTCTCGGACTAAATCTAAAATATCTTAAACTGTGTTCTGAAGATAAACGAAGGTCTTACGGGTTTGGAACGACATGAGGGTGAGTTCTTAATGTTAACATAATTAACATAATTTTCATTTTCTGTGAACTAACCCTTTAACTTTTAATGTAAACAACTCTTTAGAGAGGATTAATGACTAAACTGGATACAGTGAGTGGCAATAAACTTATATGAATTTATATACATTAATTGTTTTTATTTCTATTATACTTAGGGTCAGCAAATTCACCAGGATCATCAGAGACTGGCAAAATTTCAGGCAGTGGTAAATAAACTTTTATATTCACAGCATTATTTATCTTCTTAATAAACTTAATAAAATCATGTAATGTTCATGGAATGTTTTCACATTGTGATTTTTTTTTTTTTCAGCCTTCAGTCATTTTAGAAATCCATCGACTGTGATGTTGTGTTTCCTTGGATTTGTCCTATCATACTTTGTAGCACACTGAAAAACAGAACAAAGTGACCATGAGCCCTCAGAATGAATATTTATTGCTGTGATGGTGATGCTCACTACTTAGTTACCTAATCTAGCATTCTCACTGGAAACTTCTCAGCTTATGAGGGAAACAACTACTGAACAAATGAGATATACATATTAGTCTTTCTAGTTTTTGCTTTGACATGCAAGTAATGATTTATTTAATTGTCTAATCTTTCAGTTAATAAAATCAGCTTAAAGAATGTGCTATTCAAGCCTCTTGCGGCTACTTAAAAATATCAGTCCATCACAGTTTTACCATAGAGCTCCATTATGATTTAAACATTTAACTGCTAAATAAACTAGATAGTTTAGTCTCCAGCACATTTCAAATGTCTCTTCGGTCAGAAGTGAGCATCCTAGAGCAGAGGCCTTGAAGTGGGGACTTTGGAGGGAACAGGGCTCTTGTGTTTCGTCTAGAGTACACTTGATGAAGGGAGCAATGAAAGACAATGTATCTTGTCCATGATCTTTGCCTGGAATTTTACCATGACAACAGCATTCATCAGCTCATCAGCTGTACACAACAGGAATCTCTTATTATTGCTGTTATAGTTATTGCTGCAACACAAAAACACTGTTTGGAATTTCACCTCAGGGTTTGCAGTCTACAACAAGCTAATTAGTGATTAGCAGACTAATTAGATAAAGCAAACACACAAAATGTGAAATTATTGCATTGGTAGCAGAGTAAAAGTAAGATGAATAATGAGTGTGTGAATGAAAAAAATTTGTTTTTATGGCTTTACATATGAACTGGTTTTTAATCAATATTTTTTTGTTTTAAGATTGTTGTGCAACATTTCTATTTTTAATTTGAACTATTTTTAATCTTAATTGTGCACTGTTTATGAACTTATCACAACTTGTCAGCTGGATATAATAAAGAATAAAATGAATAAAATAAAGAGACGGATTATTAATGTTATTAGTAGTATTCGTATTTTGAAGAATGGTATTTGAGTGGTTTATAATTATATTTATCCAAAGGGTTTGTATGTCATATTGTCATACAGCGTGCATTTCACATTTTATTGGTTTTGTCTCGTCGTGCCGGGACAAACGGTATCACAGAATTTAAGGAGTATAACATTTCTGTCACATGCTTGAGGCATTCAACCAATCACAATGCACTGGAAAGCACACCTCGCTTTTCAGAGTGATGAGCTTTGTAAAAATCAATGTTTCAGAAAGGCGGTGCATTTAGGAGAAACAATAACGTACAGTATGCACACAATTTTCTTTTTAGCAACATCATATGACCCCTTTAAAGGAGAAAAAGATGAATATACTAGTCAGAGACCAGACTGAAACCCCACTGAAAGTCTGTGAAATGAACTGAAGACTGCAGTCCACAAATGCTCACCATCAAATTTAACTGAACTTGAGCAGTTCTTCAAAGATGATTGGGCAAATATTGCAAAGTCTAGAGACAAATCCCAGCAGACTAAAGGCTGTAATTAAAGGAAAGGTGGTTCAACAAAATACTCAATGATTCAGTTTTTTTGCCCCCTACTCTTTTTCAAAGGACATCCTGGGATTTTTAATGACCACAGAAGAGTCAAGACCTCGGTTTAACATCTCATCAGAAAGACGGTCCTTTTTGTCAGTATAGTGTCCCCCTCACTATACTGGGGCATTAGCACCCACACAGACCTCATGGTGAGCACCCTCTGCTGGTCTCACTAACATCTGTTCCAGCAGCAGTGTTTTCACTGCAGGGTGATGGCTGCTATTAAAGGGGATGATTCTATTTTATATACAGTACTCACTGTACACTGTAACTTAAATATATATATATATATATATTTCTAAGGTGGAAGACTGCGGTTCTGCAAACCCTTGAAATGACTTTCAAAAAACTGATTGCTATCCAAGAATACAGAGGCCAATAATTTATTTACTGATGAAGATGAAAACTTAGTTGATGAAGGCTAAACTGAAAAGATGACAGGCCATATTTTGGCATCAAATGTTCAAATTTCTAAATTATATTGTCTTGTTCAATTTTTTATTTTTACATTGACATAAAACTGGAACTTCAGAGATGGGCATATCCAGAAAGAAAGAAAGAAAGAAAGAATAGTGTCATTGTTTAATTCAATCAAATGACTGTGTGAAGAGCATTAACTATTAAATTAGTATAATTCAGCTATAAAGCAGCAGTGCTCCAGAAAACAGTGATGTCATCATCCAACTTCGTTTAGTTCTCTTTTTTATCTATTTATTTATTTTTGATGTGACTATGTGCTGGAAGAAGTAAATATGGGCAAGCTAAAAGATCTAAGTGCCTTTGATAAGAGCCAAATAGTGTCGGATAGATGATAGGGTCAGAGCATCTCTAAAACAGCAAATATTATGGGGTGTTCCTGGTATGAATTGGTTAATACCTACCAAAAGAGATGATGGAAGGACAGCTGCTGTAACCACAAAACTCTGCAGTACAGTGGCCCCCTTCAAAGGTTTAGTCCTGAAAATGGGAGACAAAAAAGTACAATTTCAAGATGCACTGAATCGGGTAAAAGGCAATTAAATCATGTATGCAGCAGCAGGTCAATGAGCCCAAAAGGGCCCACGTCTGACCTCTCTTTATCTTGCTGCACTGGTTACTGATTGTGGCTCGTATCAAGTTCAAGTCATTGATACTTGCATGTAGAACAAACACAGGCTCAGCACCCACCTACTTCCACTCACTTTTGTGAATCTACATCCCCTCCAGAAGTCTGAGATCCGCTAGTGAGCGATGCCTCGTGGTCCCATCACAGAGAGGCTCAAAATCACTTTCCAGAACATTTTTGCTCATCATTCCGGGCTGGTGGAATGATCTTCCCACCCCTATCTGGAAAGATGTATCCCTGACAATTTTCAAAGGGCCAGCTGAAAAACTCATCTCTCTTTAGTCAACATTTAACAAAATCTTAATTTAATAAAAAATATCTTTCGCTTTTCTTAATCCCCCACTGTTCTAGCTTGCACTAATATGAGCAGTAGCTGCGTTTACAGGGATGATTCTAATCCGATAGTAATAGGACTAGAAGCACAATCAGAATAAAAAAAAAGTCACATGTAAACATGCCAGTTTGATTTAATTGGCCAGATCTGACAATGTTTTTGATTGGATTGTAAGGGGTGGTTTATTCCTTTTGTAATCCGAGTCAGAGGACATGTAAACAGTTGATCGGATTGAAAACCGAAACTGGAGAGTACTGCACATGGGCTGTGACAAAGAAATTACATATGACGAGCGGAATGAGCTGTTCTTCCTGGAGAATAAAGTGTCATAAATGAGTGTCCGGTCATTATAAAACTCCCCTTTCGATCAGGGTCTGTAAAACCACTAGCCTGACTTCGTCATACTCATATTCTAGGCAGAATGTGAGTCTGATACTGCTCCATTGCACTTGAATTATGGGGCGTGTCTTAACCGAACCAGTAAAAAAAACCTCTGCACTCAATTGGATAAACCTACAACCAATCAGAGCAATGCAGTAAGAGACGTATGTAGAGTTCCACTGCACGCACGCACGCTGGAACTGGAAGAAGTAGGAAAGTAATGAGTGTAAACGATCTTTGCCGCTGTTGTAAAAGGAATTTAAGAATTCGAAGAGTACTTACAAGCATGAACAACATTTTTGAGAGAAACACAAAAGGTGCATGTATATACGAATAAGATCGCTTTCTAGGATTAGATCTCAACAATAATGAAAATAAATATTATTGCATTTGTCGGCCCTGTCTCAACTTTATTACACGGTTGCAATGCGACTTGACTAACTTAAAAAAATGGAAAGACAAAATCTTTGATGACGTGGGTGGTTACGTAACCGCAGATAGCCTGTCCATCATCGATTAAAGCCCGCCCTGGCAATTTGATTGGCTCGGCCTTCTGGGAGCCGAGCATGATTACACCTCAATGGATCGAGTCCAGACCGAACTTCCCATCCAAAAAATGATATGGGCGGGGTTCGGGCTGGCACCCAGGCTATAAAACCACCAGTCCTTGTTTAAGACTTTTATCAACAGACGACTGTAAGGGGCATTTTTGCTACTTTTTTTTTTAAGTAAGTAGCACTGTACAGCAGTCCATGTGCAAGTTGTCACTTAATTAGGACCTGAAATAGATAAATATCACATGTGGTTTTTAAATCACTTTGCGGCAACAGTGGAAAACTCTGTATATTGATACAGCTTGCGCATGTCAAAAGATTAAATCTGATCAGAATAGTGACATATAAATGCGCATATAAACCCGATTACTTTATTTAACGTTCATGTAAACACTACTTTTACATTCATCCATCAGAATGAACTCATTCCGATGGAAGCAAAAAGTGTCCATGTAAAGTACCTAGTGTCTTAAACGTTGTATTATAAGCATTATTAATTGCATGTTGTATTCCTCGAAAATATATAATTTGGTTATGGCAGAAAGTAAAAGGGATTATGAGGCATTTTTGCAATGCCTCCAAGAGTGTGTTTCCAAAAATACACCAACACATTAACTTTCCAACACAAGGTAATAACATCTTAGACTTTGTTTACAGCACACAGAGAGGAACCACAGATCACATCACTGTCATGCTAATGCCTGCACACAGACCGCTCATTAAAGTCACCAAACCAGTTCACAAACAGATTCAAGTGTGGCCAGAAGGGTCGTGTCGTCAGAGGCTCTTCAAGACTGCTTTGACACAACTGACTGGAATATGTTTAAGCAGGCTGCCACATACAATAACACCACAGACATCCAAGAGTACTCCGAGACTGTCACTGTCTACATCAACAAGTGTATTGATGATGTAACAGTCACAAAAACCATCACTATCCGGGCCAACCAGGAGCCGTGGATGACAGGGGAGGTCTACAGACTCCTGAAGACACGGAACACTGCCTTCAGAGCTGGAGATGAGGTGGGCCTGAGAACAGCCAACCTGTCCCGTGGCATCAGAGATGGCAAGAGACAGCACTCCAGGAGGATAGCTCATCAATTCAGTGACAGCAGAGACACTAGGAACCTGTGGCAGGGGATACAGACCATCATGGACTACAAGCCCCCACCATGGACCTGTGACAGCAGCATCTCTCTGCTGAATGAGCTGAACACAGCTCCACTGCACAGAAGACTCCACCACCTCCCGGTGACCAGCGTGAGGAGATCCTTCAGCAGGATCAATGCACGCAAAGCTGCGGGTCCTGACAACATCCCTGGGCGTGTACTTGAAAGACTGTGCAGCAGAACTCACTGATGTCTTCACATCTCACTTAGTCAGGCTGACGTTCCCACATGTTTCAAAGCTACCACCATCATTCCAGTCCCGAAGAAGCCATCTCCATCCTGCTTTAATGACTACCGTCCAGTTGCACTTACCCCTGTTATCATGAAGTGCTTTGAACGGCTAGTCATGCACCACATCATTATGCAGCATTGGTCTGCTCACTACCTCATTCAGCACTGAACTGACATCATTCTACTACCTCATCAGTCAATTAAATAAAATAACTGCTCATGAGCCCTTTGTCACTTTAATCAGAATGAATAAGCTTTTTTGCACAAAAAATATTTTTATCTGCACTGTTTGTTCACTTCACTTGTTTGCACTCTATCTGCCATGTGCCTTGCGCTCTACTGTTAGCGTTATCTGAATGCACCAAGGGTCTGAGAGTAACGCAATTTCGATATTCTTTATGTATGTACTGTACATGTGGAAGAATTTACAATAAAGCAGACTTGACTTGACTTGACTTGATTTCTGAAAATGTTCAGGGACCATTCATGCATTTATGAAAAGGTGAACATTATTTTCACATATCACCTTGACTGTAAAAATCTCATCTACTCGAATGTTACAGTATTCGCTTCAGTAGCCTACTGTACATCACCTGGTGCCAGCTGCATAAAATGCTTAGACTTAGTCTTACAACTAATTCATCTATTATATTTTTTTTCTTAAAGACTTGATATTTTTTAAAAGTGAGTTGCATAAAAAAAAAAAAAACATAGATTGTCCTAATTTGAATCAGGAAAGATTGATTCTAACACTAGATTTATGCAACTGGCCCCTAAACTTGTTGAAATTGAGGGCCAGTCACAGAACTGGTCACAATTAGCAAAGCTTTGTTATTGCTTTCCAAACAATTTAAACCAATAGTATAATAGTTATAAATGCATCTCTCTCTCTCTCGTTCTCTCTCTCTCTCGTTTTCCACATTGTGCTGCAAACACACATCTGCTGTCCTGTAACAGAGCAGTAAAAACTAGGGTGCAGTTGTTCAAAAAGTTTGACCTGGATCAGAATGATCTGGATTTGGAAATCCCATGTTTTGTTTGCTATCCAGGATCAGGTAAGCATCTTACTTTTTGAACTGGTTTTTCAAAGCAAATTTGGATTGGATCACCCTGATCCAGATACAGACTTTTTAAGAATTTTCAAATCTGTATTGCTAATTTCTACAGAACCCATAAAGGGCCATGAAAAATCCCACCCCAAAAAGGCCAATGTTTTGTATTCTATTTTTACATTGCGTTTACACAAATAACTACTTCTCACGGGCTAAACTCTGAAAATAAATATAAATATAAACTTTTATTTCATTTTTGTTCCTGAAATCCACCCTTCTGATGGGATCAGAATAATCCAGGTTTTTTTATTTATTTATCAAAATTAATAAAAAATAAAAACTTTTTGAACAACACAAATTGAGGATTTAATCCAGATTAGTTGGGATTTTGTGGTCTAATCCTAATTCAGAATCCTTTTTTATATTATTTTTTATTTTAAACAACTAATTTTCAAGATTTGATCCAATCCGTAGGGCCAAAATCCGGTCCGGCCACAGGTGATCGCCCCGATAGGGACTATCCCGAAACTCGTCTTTCTGGAGGTCGAGTGCTCGATTGCGACTGGAAGTGACATCGTGGACAGAGGCTGGATGGTGGAAGGGAGAATGTCATGGGGAGATGAGTCGGATGGCAACAAAGACATGGAGTATCAGGAAGTAAGATTTAATAAAAGAGGAAAAAAAAAAAAAAGCATAAGTGATGGATCTGATTCGGAGGAAATAATTAACAAATCAAGCGGGTCGAGAAATGAAGCTGATAAGGAGGCGGAAGAAAGAGAAATCAAAGTGATAATTACTTTTGCTAAACAGTCACTGACCACTGTAATGGTAACCAATAATTTACCCTTTTCTCCTTCAGTGATTCTGTTCGTTAACATTAGGTGTCTTCAATAACTCTGTTTTGGGGGCCTTAAGACACAACCTTTTGAACATGATGCCTGTATCATATCTATGTAAGCAACAAAAATGTGAATTTGTAAAAAGGTTGACATCATGTGCATGCACATAATGTTTTCACAGAGTGTTTCATGATCGCCAACTACTGGCCTGGCATGCATAACATAGTATTCTTTGGCATAATGTTTTTTGTTTGTTTGTTTTTTGTCCAATGAAATCAATATTTTTGTGTAAATTTTACTTTATTTTTTCATTTTATTCTACTCATTTTGAATGGTTAATTCTAATTAATTCTAATGTGTTAAATGTAATTAATAATATTGCTATTAATCTGTTGTCACAATTTTATTGAGTAAATATGGAGAATCACTTTTTACAGTGTGCATCCAGTTAAACTTTCAAAAGCAATTGAGAAAGAGATAGGAATAGTGACAGCTGTATCCTTTCTTATATGGAAGAATAATGATTAAATGCAAGGACGGGAAACAGAAACAAAATATTCTGAAAATGAAAACACTAGTTGGAGGAAAGATAACATGTTCAGAAATAGGCGATAACACTAGTGGGGTCATTTCAGGAGTACCCCTCAATGTAAGCCTGGAAGACATTAAAGGAAGTCTGTATGGAGGCATAGTTACCTCTGCTAGAAGATTGCAGATGTGGAAAGACGATAAAAGATGTGATAGCACAAGTGTGATGATCCAGTTCGAAGGGAGCACTTTAACCGAAGCCCGGATTTATAAGCTTTTCGGTTCGAGAGTACATGCCTCCACCTTTGAGATGTTTTAAATGTCAGAGAATGGGACGTACGGCAAATCTGTGCAAAGGAAAAATGCGATGTGCAAAGTGTGGAGGAGAACATGAATACGGCAAGTTCAAGGAGAGAGCAGAGATCAAATGCTGTAGGCTGATGCCCTGTACAACAAGAAGCTCTGGAAATACAAAAAGTTAAAACAATGCAAAAGCTAATGTATGCAGAAGCTACTCTTAATACAGTAGTATTAGTACTCTTAAAGTAGTACAGGCAGATGGTATTATAATATTGAAAAATCAGTAAGGAAAAATAAACAGTTTGATGGAAGACATAGAAAGGAAGAAGTTATGATATCAAGATTAAGATTTGGACATACATGATTAAATTCAACACTTGCAATAATGGGGAAGCATGAAAATGGTATATGTGATGCGTGTGATGTATTAGAAACAATAGAGCATGTTTTTTTTTATGTGTAATAAATATCATGATGAGCACAATAGTCTTTTCAGCGACAATAAACCAGTGAGTGTAGTGGACCTACTGAGAAAGGGTTTGAGAGATAATCAGGCATATATGGCGGTTATAACCTTTTTAAAGTGTACAGGATTAAAGTATAGATGTAGTAATGCTTTCATCCATCTCAGAGAGTGAGGAGCCTACTGTGGAAGCTGGAGGAGCTGAACACACAGAGCCAGTTAAAGCATGAGATCTGATCCTCTGGGGGTGGGTGGGGCAATTCAATAAAAATTATACAGAATACGGTAGATACATCACTAATGCAAGTAAATAAGTAAGGTAGGTAATAAGTAGGTGCCGGTTATACTCCAAAGGAGTGAATGGCCATATAACAAGAAGAAGAAGAAGAAGAAGAAGAAGAAGAAGAAGAAGAAGAAGAAGAAGAAGAAGAAGAAGAAGAAGAAGAAGAAGAAGAAGAAGAAGAAGAAGAAGAAGAAGAAGAAGAAGAAGAAGAAGAACTCGTATTTCTCTTCCTCCGGTACAGCAGGCGGCGCTGTGCAAGTATTAAGTGGGTTTGCAGCCAGACAGTAGATCATGGAAGAAAAAGAAAATGAAAACGAAGCGCAACAAGTACAACGAAAACATTTACGGAAATGGTGTCGTTGTTTGTGTGTTTACGTCTAAAACCAACTGCTGCATATGTTAATACGTAAATCTTGTCACTATTGCGAGAATGAGCACAGTTTGATTTTCTTTTCCAGTCAGTCCAAAGTTGGATGGATGTTTGTGATTCGAGAGTTAGTAGATAGTATAAGAGAAGGTCATGGCGATAGCGCACGCTGCCACGGAGTACTTGTTCACGGACTTCGTGCTGAAGGAGCCCTCGTCCGAGAACAGGTACAAAGGCATCCGTCTGGATCTGGCCCTGGATAAGATGGTCACCTGTGTGGCTGTGGGGCTGCCCCTGCTGCTCATCTCTCTCGCCTTCGCTCAGGAGGTGTCTGTCGGTATGACATTTTCTCACGATCATCATGAGATAGTATGGGTAAAGATCATATGCTGCTTCTCTTTTCAGTTTCTCACAGTTTCACTTCACAAAAGAACTCACATCTAACTGATGATGCGGAGTTATTCATTGTTGAGAGCAGTAAAGGCATGCATGGCTTGAACTGCATTTCTTATGTGATGCATTTTCTTTTGGTAGAAAGAATACTGAGCTTCTGTTTTATAATATTTCTTTATTTATTGTATATTTTTAGAGCCTTTTCAGTGAGAGATCAGTTTAATTTCCAAAAAAACAAATACACCTTAAGTTACTTTGAGGGTAAATTGCAATAGCAGTTTATTCTCTGAACGTAACCTGCACTCAGTAGGACAGGTGTGTTCATGTTGCTGCAGGTAAATATATATATCTCATCTTCAGAGGTATTTGGGGCATGCAAACTCTTTTGATGAGGCTTCAGTAAGCATGACAGCAGATAATGCTGTATCTTATTACCTGAAGTGCATTACATTAGGTTGTATATAATTTTGTAGTGTTATTATAAGTAAAGTTTGTTGTATTTCATCTAACAAAACATTAAGTTCTGCATTCAAAAGTTCCTTTTTTCCCAAGGGAAGTATACCTATGTAGCACTTTAACACAAATGTGAGAACAAAATAGCTAAACATAAACCAAATTTAAAAAAAAAATACATTTATACAGCTGTATTGTATTCATTTTTATTTAGCAGCAAACAAATAATATAATCCTTGTTGACAAGCCCATATGTAGTGATATAGGCTACTAAGAATGTAAGTTGTAAAAAAAAAAAAAACACTTTACATGGTATTAAAAGTGGTAGGCATAATTTGCATTAACACAATTATTTGCACTTATGCAATTTGAAGATTGAGAATGTTTCTTATCAAAAGTAACTAAGCTCATTGTGATTATTGGATGAGAGCCATGGCACATATAATGTTTAGTGAAGCTTTATTTTCAGTGTAAATTATAATGTTATAATGTAATATCATAAGAACCAAAATATTCTTTCATCCGTGTTTTAATTTGTACAGAATGCAAGGTTTGTTGCACAGTACCCTAAGACAAAAAATAAAAATACAACGTGAACTGTGCATATAAATGTTCATAGGGAGGTGACGGATTCTTAAAACACCAAGAGCACAAGAGACGAAACTGCAGTGCTCTTTCACACAGACACACCTGCTGGGGCTGGAATGACACATCAACAATGGCATTATGTAAACTGGTCTATTTGCATTGAGTCAACCGGAGGGATAACTCAACCGAAAATGAAAATTCTGTGATCATTTACTCGCTCTCATGTGTTCATCTTCAGGACACAAATTAAGATATTTTATTTAAATCTGAGAGATTTCTGTCCCTCCTTTGACAGTCTGTGTAACTACCAGTTTGACGTTTCATAAAGTTCATGAGGGCAAGGCAAGTTTATTTATACAGCACATTTTGTACACAATGGTAATTCAAAGTGCTTTACATAAAATAAATTAATAATATATATATATATATATATATGTATATCTTTTTTTATAAAAAGAAAATGATTTAAAAATTGATTTTAAAAAGTGCAATCAGTTTGGACATTGCACAGTGCTCATTCAATAAATGCACAGCTAAACAGATGGGTTTTGAGTCTAGATTTAAATGTGACTAGTGTTTTAGCACATCTGATCTCTTCTGGAAGCTGATTCCAACTGCGGGCAGCATAGTAACTAAAGGAGGACTCCACTTGTTTTGAAAAAGATGAAAATGTCTTCACTGATTTATTTTCTATCTAAAAATCAGATTCTCTTTTCTCTAGGTACACAGATTAGTTGTTTCTCCCCCACGAAGTTCTCGTGGCGTCAGGCTGCTTATGTGGATTCGTACTGTTGGGCTGCAGTGCAAACACAGGACACAGGAGGCCTGCCGCTATGGCTGCACAAGGTACACCCATAAAACATGTTCAGACTTTTTACTGGGTTCTTCTAAGCACGACTTTAAAACGGAAAAAAATTCAATTGGTTCACTTGAAGCAGAATCGATATTTTAACATTTCTGTTCCTGCATTCCTCTGATATTATTACCGTTCTGAAACCGGTTTGGGTGGAAGAAATACCAGTTAATAAGGTTATTTTTTTTCTTTGCCTATAATTTGCCTAATAATAATATAATAATAAATTATAGCGTTTTCTTTACTCAAAAAGAAAAGGAAAAAATAGAGCTCTAACGCTTAGTGATAGCCAATACAGCATCATCTTCTCTAGATTTTGGCCAAATGTAAGCTGCTTAAAAAAAAAAATAAAAAAAAAATCTATCAACACTTTAAAGACAAAGTATTTTTAAGATATGTAAAAATGTTTGCTGCATTGTAAAAAAAAAAAAAAAAAAAGCTTAAGATGCGGCTCACATCGCATTTTATTAGCTCTATTACTTCCGAAATAATGAAGGCTAAAATGCCTGTAGTCTAAAGCAAAATGTTAACAAACATAAAAAAAAACAGTTATTAGTTTCTCTCCAAAAAAATCCTTTAAAGTTTAGGCTATGGAAACATCAATCCAAAAACTAATTAATTTAAGCTGAAGCTTGATGCCTACCTCTCTCATTCGGCACGAATCCAAATGTTTCTGTGTTCTCGAAATATCTGGATGCTAAAACAGTATTTAATATAAAGAATATGGAATATTAGTTACTGTATAATAAATATGTATATGCGTCCGAAACTCGGACTCCAAATTTCATTCTAAGAATTATTTCGAGGTTAATAGGCTATAGCAGATCAAAACTGTTCGCTTCCAGGAAATTAGAGATATATAAAAAGCTATAGCAATATTAACGACAAACCAAAACTAATTAATTTAGGCTAAAACAAAACTGAAACCAATGTTGAGTCTCTCATTCGACACAAAATCAAAGATTCCATATTCGCGATGTATTTGAATGATAAATGATTATAAAAAATAGCCTAGTGTTTATTATAGCCTAATGTTTATAAACATTTTGTGTCCGCATGGTCTATTTGTGAATTAAGTATTTTTTTTTTCTCTAAAAAAACCTCTCAAAGTTGAGAATAACCAAAGGAGAGCTGCAGTCCTCAGATGGGCAGGAAAGGCAAAGCTTGCTGGCGTTTGAGTGTCGAATACACATGCACCAACGGCGAGAAAAAAATAGGCCCTTTTTGCACTGCAGCATCAGGCCTAATTTGGTCTTAATCCGGCCCTGAAGACGGTGTATTACCATTGAGGCTTGCCCATGATGAGTTCACAGCTGAACGGACATTTCACTTGTTGGCTTCATTGTCACATTTGGATATGCCATACTGCTGGAAGCCGTGATTGGCTGCCAGCAAATTTCAAATATTAAATGGAATGATAAAATAATTTTATTAGCCGGTTAATGGCTATTACTAATTTTTTATTCTGTTTGGAACTATAAAATTTGATTTAGGTTCTGTTCCTGTCAAAATTTCGTTAGTTCGAGCCTTGCTTCTAAGTATTGTAGTCTAGAGCTTACTTAAAATTGATCACTTAAATTGAATACTCTATTTAAAAAAAAAAAATGATTGGATCATTTGCTCAACTGATTCATTTAAAACACAGATTCTTTCAGGGATGAAACACTTCTGTTTGTTGTCCAGAGACACACAATAGGGGATTTAGAATGTTTTTCCAAATAAATGTAAGAAAATTATGAATGTGTCGTAGGGCACATGATCCCCTTAAATGAACTACTCTCCCCTCTCACTGCAGTTTTTCCCTTATGTCCTTTTGCTGGTGGCAGTATCCGTTTACATGCCAGCGTTGTTTTGGCGGTTCACTGGAGCTCCTGTGCTTTCTTCTGATCTGACCTTTATAATGGAAGAACTGGACCGGTCCTATAACGGAGCCATCAAACTGTCTAAATGCCTTTACAAGGCAGGAAAACTGGACTCGGAGTCAGCCCGCATGGGCTCACAGAGGTAAACTGAACACACGCACAAAGAGCAGAGAAAATGTCAGTTCTTCTTGACACCTGAAGAGTGACTGGGTTTACAGAGCACACAGAACTGTCACATGATTTCACTCTGTGGGATTTGAAATACATACACAAACACACACACACACACACACACTCAAGCTTACCTTCCTTTAGTATTTTTCTAAAAAAATGCCATTTTCACAAACCATTTTTTTTCTCCGCCATACTATTTCCTATTACATACCTATAACATGTAAATCCTGTTATTCTTGCATGTTTTTTCTTCAGCTCTGTGAGAGATCTTACCGAGAGCTTCTTTAAATATCCTCTGGTGGAGCAGTACCTGAGGACCAAACGCTCCTCTCGAGGATTAGTGATCCGATACCTCCTCTGCCGCACCATCACTTTGTTGGCCCTCGTGTTAGCCTGCATCTACCTTTGCTATTACATCCGTCTCTCCATCACAGATGAGTTTCAATGTGACATCCGCACTGGAGCGGTTCTCAACGACTCCTCAGTTCCTCCGGCCATGCAGTGCAAGCTAGTCGCTGTGGGCATCTTTCAGCTCCTGAGCTACATCAATCTGTGTGTGTATTTGCTGCTGGTGCCATTGTGCTTGTACGCCATGTTGGTTCCGTTCAGAAGGACCATGGGCTTCTTGAAACCCTATGAGATGTTACCCACTATAGGGGTAATGCAGTTTGGGCAGGTGACCTGGGATGATCAAGCACTCTACCTGCTGTTTCTGGAGGAGAACCTCAGTGAACTGAAGAGTTATAAGTACCTAAAGGTGTGTTAATCAGGTTTTCAGGTTTATCTTTGTTGTTGCATAAATTCTGGAGGGGGGGGAACCCTCCAGACATTACCTGCTTACAGTATGATGCCCATGAAGTCTATGTTTCAGTTTTGTCATGTAATTTTGATTTGAAATGTAACATGTTTATTTGAATTGCCTTTTAATTTGGAGATTTGATTCAGCAGCATACATCAAAAGCTGCTGATCGGTGCAGTTGTTTATTGGATGTAGCTTTTATCTTACAATATCTTTGTAATTTTAAATACCTTCATCCAATTAATTTTAAAGAGCAATATTCCTTCCTTTACAGGTGAATTATAGTAAATTGTGTTCTTGAATTTATAAGAAATCTTCATGTGATGTGAACATCGCTAAGATCAAGCATTAATTAATTGTATTAATGCATTTGTTTATATTCAAATTGGTTACAATATCCTATTTCTTCAATATATTATGTAATATTTGTGCTTTATGTATGCAGGTTTTGGAGTTGTTAAAAGAGGAGGGAGATGATTCTTTTGACACCATAATGCTGTTGCAGACACTTGGACAAGTTAAAACAGATGTGGTGGATGGCAGATTGCCAGGAAAGGACCAGAATATCTCCAGCACCAACAATGGTGCCACTGAAATGAAAGGTGTTTTAGTTTAGTTTTTTTAATTTTCTGATCTTTGATTTACATATAAATTCACAGATTAAGACTAGTATTGTCTCTGAAAAAGGGCAGAACATGCCAGTAACCATTTTTGTCCTAAGATGTTATGTCAAATAAGGAAGTGTGTTACATTGACACATAAGATCTCATCGATCTCTGACCCTTTTTATTTAAACAAATATAAATGTGTGTTTCCCTAGAGATGTCTCCATTGCTGCAGGAGAGCGGATTGAAAAATCATGAAGATGAGAAGGTTGTGCGCCAGAGGGTGATCTGAACTGTTATTGCAGTGTATGGTGACTGCCTGCATCAGCATCTGGAACAGGAATACATTTGGGGAAAGGAGGAGAACAATGGAAGTTTCATTCTTCCATAAATGCATAACTAAGATCCACTAAGAATGCAGTTGAATTCTGTTTTAGTGCTTCTTGTAGCGGGGTTGGTGTATTAACGGTTTTATATTACTTTAATTTTTCACATTTAGTTTAATAGTCCCATTCATAGTAAAATTTTAACAGCAGAAAATGTGTCTGGCTCAAACAGTTATATACTGTTGCTGTCACTAATGTGGCAACACTACGTATACTTGACTTGAAAAAACTGACATATTTAGTTGCATGCTCACATTGTCACCCACATAGACAAAAGCTGCCTGTGAGCATTTGCTGATTCTCTCAGTCTGAAATAATGGGAAAATTGTAATAAACTGAAAGAAAATATTAATCTTTTTGAAATAGGAATTGTGGGAAGAAGTGAAAGAAATGGCACAAATGGATCATCTACTGTTTCTGCCAAGGTTGATATTGTCAGTTTGTTTACCTTTCTGCATCCATGTTTTTTTTTTTTGTTTGTTTCATTTTTCTTTTTATATACTTGTGTGAATTATGTTTTGCGTCTGTCTCTTTTCTCTGGAAATAAAAATTGATTTTTGCACTAGTTGTGAAATTCTTAGCTATACAGTTGCTGTCATTAGTTCATCTTACAGAAGATGCAAAATGTAAATAATCTGAACAAAATAAGAGGGAGCATTCAAATTGCTGCTTGTTTTCAATACTGCCTTGGATAAACTATTTCATATAACAGATGTTTACATCTAGGCCACAACAGAAAATAATAGATGAATGTATCCCAGCTAGAATTTTTTTGTTCTAAAAATGTTCTAAGAACATTACTATTGTTCTAACAATGTTTTTAGCGGGTAGTTTTAGTTTTGTTCCCAGAACATTCTCTCAAAAGATAGGATAATGTTATAACATTATTAGAACATTATCCCCTAACATTCTAAGTAAGATTTAAGCAGAGGTTTAGATGTTGATGTCGGTTTCAAAGTAATAGTTTGATTTGATGTCACCATAATGGTGGTAAGTGTTGGCTTTAGTTGTGTAATTTGACACTTGGCTTGGCAGTGTTGATCTTTAGCTGCTGTATTTTTTATTGTGGAGAAAACAGCAAGAGGACATGTGGATGATGCTGTTTGCTTGCTGATGAATAAGACATCACCACATATGTGGTCTGGTTACATGGTTTCACCCATTCTAATGTATGGTGTTAGTTGGTATTATTAAAGTGCCTCAATGGGTCAACAGCATGAGACCCATTTGAATTTAAAGCAGATGAAATCCAAAAAAAAAATAATAATGTTGTCTTTGTCACACAAACATCAAGATTCAGTGTATGATTCTCAACAATGGTGACATGCTTCATGCAGCAATGTATTCTGGGTACATCATACAAAACTCATCCATGGCATGCAGAATGCATTGTGGCATGAAGCATGTCACCATTTTTGAGATTCATACACTAATTCTTGAGGTCTTTGTGTAGCTAAACATTCTGGGTTACAAAGAGGTTCATGAAAAAAGTAATTTAAAAAGAATAGACAAAAATATATATGATATAAATCTGCAGGATCCTATGTGTTGCAACAAATTTGCTATAGTCACTTGCAGTAAATTAATAGCATAGACTATACTCCAGATAAAACCAGTTTGTCAGATTGTTACATGACAAATTTTTTAACATCAGCAAGTAACCCACATCACCTGATGAATTTTTTTTTTTTTTAAATTCTCACCTTTTTCACTGTAATAAATATACTTACAGCAGTTAAACAAAAAGTAACATTGAAAAGAGTCATACTTTCTATGTACTGATCACCATAATGGTGACGTCAAACTAAACTATTATTTTCAATAAACCATCAACACCTCTGTTAATCTGTATAATAACTTTTTTACATTTATAACAGAAATAGTCAATCTTGTTTAAAATAAGTGAAATTGGTAATACTGTTTTTGAACTTATTTACGCTGGAGTTTGACATCAAACAAAGGTTGGGTTTTCACTTTCAACCAACATTTGACTTCTGAGGCCCATCTACACTGTAAAAAATTGTGCCGTTAAATAAAAGTAATTTACTGGCAGCAGGGATTTTAGTATTATTAATTTATTTAATCTGAGTCCACTGAAAAGGAATATTTCATAATATAAAACTGCAAACACTTAATGTGTAATAGTAAAGTAACTTAATGCATGACTTTTGCTCAAATCACTGCAGTTCACATTTATGTGCTGAAGTACTTAACAAAGATCACCACTGTATCAGTGACTCCACATTTACTATTTTTATATAAAGCAGCAGAAGATCAGAAATTGTGGCTCATCATTGACTGAAGCACAGGCTCTACTCTCCAGCACAATGGTGAACAACAAAACTGCATTAAACAAACAGATCTCTCTTGTGCAAACACACATTAATACAGTTGAGTTCAGTATTTTCTCTCATTATCAGTGTATTGTCTTTGCATATTTTTTTGTATGGATGTTCACAAATATTTTAGTTAAATTAACTTTTTTTTTTCATTTGGTAAATCTGATATTTATATTTTACAGTATATTACTGTTTTTCCTTGACTTAACGGCAACAGACTGTAGAATTTTTTTTTTGCTGCACTGTTAAAAATCGCTGTTAAAAAACGGCCAAATTTCGACAGTAACATACTGTTTTTCATTAAAACATTCTGGGTAATATTCATCGTTTTCGAGAAGGTAGCCTGCTGCTATATATCGTAAATTAGCAACGTTCAAAGTCAACACTCAGCGGCTGTGTTTCAAATCACACCCTACTCCCTCATTCACTATTCCCTACATGAGTTTACTAATATAGTCCACCAGACAGAGAGAATGAAAACTAATGAGTGAATTCAGACAATGATCAACAGCTGCTGTTAACGAGTAGAATCACTGAAGAAAAAAGAAACAAGACACATACAAGAACTACAACTGACTTCAGCCACAGCCTTAGATGAAATCAACTGAAGATTTAAACAATCAACAAACAGCTTTATCAACTTCACTCATTACTAACCAGACTGTCTTTATTTCTATCAGATCAGAGATCAGAGATCAAAAGATCTTATTGAGAATTACAGAGGTGTAGATGATAATCTTAGTTTCGTTTAGCATCACCATTGTGGAGATCAGTGTTTGCTTTATTTGGGCTCCTGACCCTTGACTTTTGTACTTCAACTTTTGTTTCATTGCTATATTTGTATCTTTGTGTTACATTTATTACAGCAATATTAATCTTGATGGTCAAGTGATTATGACTGTTTCTGTCAGGCATGATCTACTAGACTGACTTGTTGTTATAATAGTCAAATAATAATTTGGTGTTGAAATATGTGAGTGAATAACACTTTTCTTTTGTTTGTTTCTTCAAATTTATAAGATTGAATGGTAATGTGGTTATCTGGATATGGATTTTTGAGCTTTAAATATTTTGGGCAGCAGTCCTCACAATACTGAAAGAGAGACATCAACAATCAGCATATTAATCTCAACAATGGTGACAATCAAAAGGTTTATGATGCAATGCATGCTGGGTACCAGCACAGGATAAAACTCATCCATGACTCCCAGCATGCATTGCGGCATGAATAAATTATGCCACTGAATTGTTCACTTATTTTCTTGAATTCTTATGTGCTTATCATTTTGCATTTGTTTTAAGTTTTAGTAGCATGTGTTGTGATGTTCAGAACTGATCTGTTCATTTGTTTTATGGATTGTCACCATTGCTGTGATTCATACGTTGATTCTTGATGTTTCTGTCTAAATTTCAGCAAAGGTTTTTTTTTTTTTTATTATGAGTGAAATTTTCTTAACAGTCTTTTATAACTTATGGCTCAGCAGTGTTCCTTCTTATGCTGTAGTATCAATAAGAGAAGAGACATGGGATTAGATCAGAAATAATAGTATTTGTTCTTGTCAATCTATAAACAACATCAGATTGTTTTTCTTCTGTGTACTTTTGTTTTGCTATAACAGGTTCCAAAGGCGCATTGTCACAGCATGTAAAAAAAAAAAAAAAAACTTAATTGTTGAAAAGTCACGTTCAAGAGCCCAACTAAAGTAAACACTGATCTCCATCATGGTAGTGAAAAAAACACCTAAACCTATTTAACTCTCCATAAGTTCTTCTGTAGACATCTGACAGAAATAAAGTCAGTCTGGTAAGTAATGTGAATCTGGTGAAGCTGTTTTAGTAGTTGTTTAATCAGATATTGAGAGATTTGATGTATTCTTTTATTCAGTTGATTTCATCTAAGGCTGTGGTTGAAGTAATTTGTAGTTCTTGTGTTTCTATTTGCTTCAGTGATTCTGCAGGTGTTTATCACTAATGCTCAATCATCAATTAATCACCGAATTATCTCATTAACTTCACTGATTCGGTGTTACTCTAACACTCTGTAGTGTGCACACATTATAAGTGTTCATTTAAAACTGAGGATTTTCTTGTGGGGTTTAAAGGGTTAAAGATTTAAGATGAAGAAAAAACAGCATTGAACATAATTTAACAGTAATAAACTGTAATTAATTTACAGGAAACAAACTGTAGAAAAACAGTTATTTACTGGCACCCCTGCTGCCAGTAAATGACTGTTTTTCTACAGTTTGTTGCCGTTAGGTCAAGGAAAAACAGTAATATACTGTAAAATGTAAACGTCAGATTTACCAAATGAAAAAAAAAGTTAATTTAACTAAAATATTTGTGAACATCCATAGAAAAAAACATTAGGCAAAGTCATACACTGATAATGAGAGTAAATACTGAACTTGACTGTATTAATGTGTGTTTGCACAAGAGAGATCGTTTAGTTTAATGTAGTTTGGTTGTTCACCATTGTGCTGTAGAGTAGAGCCGGTGCTTCAGTCAATGATGAGCCACAAATTCAGATTTTCTGCTGCTTTATATAAAGGCAGTAAATGTGGAGTCGCTGATACAGTGATGATCTCTGTGTTAAGTACTTCAGCACATGCATGTGTGCTATAGCTGACAATGAGCTGCAGTGATTTGAGTAAAAGTCATGTATTTAGTTACTTTATTACTGCACATTAAGTGTTTGCATCGTTATATTAAGAAATATTCCTTCTCAGTGGACTCAAATGAAATAAGTTCATAGTACTGACATCGTAGGAATGCTAGTTTTAAAAACTCGAACTGTTTGAAGCAGTGGGAGTGGAGTTAATTTCCATGGTAGAATTGACGGTAAAATACTGTTAAAAAATAAGAGCGGTAAATTAATGGTTAAGAGCTGTAAATTAACAGTACTTTACTGGCACCCCTGCTGCCAGAAAATTACTGTTATTTAACGGCAAAAATTTTTACAGTGTATATATCGTAAATTAGCAACGTTCAAAGTCAACACTCAGCGGCTGTGTTTCAAATCACACCCTACACCCTCATTCACTATTCCCTACATGAGTTTACTAATATAGTCCACCTGATAGAGAGAATGAAAACTAATGAGTGAATTCAGACAATGATCAACAGCTGCTGTTAACCATTAGAATCACTGAAAAAAAAAAACCAAGACACACACAAGAACTACAACTGACTTCAGCCACAGCTTAAAACGAAATCAACCGAAGATGTATACAATCAACAAATAGCTTTACCAACTTCACTCATTACTAACCAGACTGACTTTATTTCTTTCAGATCAGAGATCAAAAGATCTTATTGAGAATTACAGAGATGTAGATGATAATGATAGTTTATTTTAGCATCACCATTGCGGAGATCAGTGTTTGCTTTAGTTGGGCTCCTGACCCTTGACTTTTGTACTTCAAATTTTGATTCATTGCTGTATTTGTATCTTTATGGTACATCTGTTACTGCAATGTTAATTTTGATAATCAAGTGATTATGGTGGTTTCTGTTAGGCATGATCTACTAGAATGACTTAAAGTGTTACTATAGTAGTCAAATATTATTTTGGTGTTGCAATATTTGAGTGAATTACACAACTTTATTTTTTTTTGTTTCTCACATTTTATGATAATGAACCGTAATGTGATGATCTGAACATATTGATTTAACAACAGTTTGAGTTTTAAATATTTTGGCCAGCAGTGTCCGCAAAACTCAAAGAGACACATCAACAATCAGCATATGAATCTCAACAATGGTGATAATCAAAAGGTTTATGATGCAAAGCATGATGGGTACCAGCACAGGATAAAACTCATCCATGACTCCCAGCATGCATTGCGGCATGAATAAATTATGATGCTGAATTGTTCACTTATTTTCTTGAATTCTTATGTACTTATAATTTTGCTTTTGTCTTAAGTTTTAGTATCATGTTTTGTGAAGTTCAGAACCTATCTGTTTATTTATTTTGTGGATTGTCACCATTGTTGTGATTCATACACTGATTATTGATGTTTCTGTCTAAATACCAGTGTAGGTTTTTTTGAGTGAAATTTTCTTAACAGACTTTCATAACTTAAGGCTCAGCAGTGTTTCTTATTTTGCTGTAGTGTCAATATTCAATAAGAGAAGGGACACGGGATTGGATCAGAAATAATAGAGTGTTTGTTGTTGTCAATCTATGAACAGCAATAACAGATTTTTTTTTCTTCTGTTTACTTTTTTTCCCCCGCTATAACAGGTTCCAAAAATGCATTATTACAGCATGTAAAAAAAAAAAAAATAGTTGTTTTAAAGTCACGTTTAAGAGCCCAACTAGAGTAAACACTGATCTCCATCATGGTAGTGAAAAAAAAAACACCTAAACCTATTTAACTCTCAATAAGATCTTCTGTAGACATCTGACAGAAATAAAGTCTGTCTGGTTAGTAATGTGAATCTGGTGAAGCTGTTTTATGAGTTGTATAATCAGATCTTGAGAGATTTTATTAATTATTTTATTTCAGTTGATTTTCAGTTGAATTATTTTGAAGTCAGTTGTATTTCTCTTTCCTTTAGTAATTTTGTTTGTTAATAGCAGGTGTTCATCACTCATGCTCAATCATCAATTAATCACATAATTATCTCATTAACTTCACTAATTCAGTGAAACACTCAAACATTCTGTAGTGTGCACACATTATAAGTCTTCATTTAAAACGGAGGATTTTGTTGTGGGGTTTAAAGGGTAAAAAATTTAATATGAAGAAAAAACAGCATGAAACATAGTTTAACAGTAATAAACTGTAATTAATTTACAGGAAACAAACTGTAGAAAAACAGTTATTTACTGGCACCCCTGCTGCCAGTAAATAACTGTTTTTCTACAGTTTGTTGCCGTAAATTAATGGTTGCTAGCAAAAAAAGTGTTTTTCTACAGTTTGTTGCCGTTAAGTCAAGGAAAAACAGTAATATACTGTTAAATGTAAATGTCAGATTAACCAAATGAAAAAAAATAATAATTTAACTAAAATATTTGTGAACATCCATAGAAAAAAATGTATGCAAAGTCATACACTGATAATGAGAGTAAATACTGAACTCAACTGTATTAATGTGTTTTTACAAGAGAGATCTGTTAGTTTAATGCAGTTTTGTTGTTCACCATTGTTCTGGAGCGTAGAGCCTGTGCTTCAGTCAATGATGAGCCACAATTTCTGATTTTCTGCTGCTTTATATAAAGATGCTGATACAGTGGTGATCTCTGTGTTAAGTACTTCAGCACATACATGTGTGCTATAGCTGACAATTAACTGCAGTTATTTAAGTTAAAGTCATGCATTTAGTTTCTTTACTAATACACATTAAGTGTTTGCATTTTTATATTAAGAAATATTCCTTCTCAGTGGACTCAAATGGAATAAGTTCATAGTACTAACATCATAGGAATGTTAGCTTTTGAACTCGAACTGTTTGAAGCAGTGGGAGTGGAGTTAATTTCCATGGTATAATTTACGGTAAAATATTGTAAAAAAAAAAAAATAAGAGTGGTAAATTAATGGTTGAAAGCTGTAAATTAACAGTACTTTACTGGCGCCCCTGCTGCCAGTAAATTACTGTTATTTAACGGCACAATTTTTTACAGTGTGCTGCCAGAAAATTACTGTTATTTAACGGCAAAAATTTTTACAGTGTGGCAACCATTTATTTACGGCAACAAACTGTAGAAAAACAGTTATTTACTGGCAGCAGGGGTGCCAGTAAATAACTGTTTTTCTACAGTTTGTTTCCTGTAAATTAATTACAGTTTATTACTGTTAAATTATATTTCATGCTGTTTTTTCTTCATCTTAAATCTTTAACCCTTTAAACCCCACAACAAAATCCTCAGTTTTAAGTGAACACTTATAATGTGTGCACACTACAGAGTGTTTGAGTAACACTGAATTAGTGAAGTTAATGAGATAATTCTTTGATTAATTGATGTTTGAGCATTAGTGATGAACACCTGCTATTAACAAACAAAATTACTAAAGGAAAGAGAAACACATGGACTACAAATGACTTCAGCCACAGCCTTAGATGAAATCAATTGAAATAAAATAATTAATCAACTCTCTCAAGATCTGATTAAACAACTCCTAAAACAGCTTCACCAGATTCACATTACTAACCAGACTGACTTTATTTCTGTCAGATATCTACAGAAGGTCTTATTGAGAGTTAAATAGGTTTAGGTTTTTTTTATTCACTACCATGATGGAGATCAGTGTTTACTTAAGTTGGGCTCTTGAATGTGAATTTTCAACAACCAAGGTTTTTTTTTTTTTTTACATGCTGTAACAATGCATCTTTGGAACTTGTTATAGTGAAAAAAAGGTCAACCGAAGGAATAAATCTGGTATTGTTGTTTATAGATTGACAAGAACAAACACTATTATTTCTGATTCAATCCTGTGTCCCTTCTCTTATTGAATATTGATACTACAGCAAAATAAGAAACACTCCTGAGCCTTAATTTATGAAAGACTGGAAAATTTAACTCATTAAAAAAAAAAAAACCTTTGCTGAAATTTAGACAGAAACATCAAGAATCAGCGTATGAATCACAACAATGGTGACAATACACAAAATAAACAAACAGGTCAGTTCTGAACATCACAAAACATGCTAATAAAACTTAAGACAAAAGCAAAATTATAAGCACATAAGAATTCAAGACAATAAGTGAACAATTTAGGCGCATAATTTATTCATGCCGTAATGCATGCTGGGAGTCATAGAAGAGTTTTTCCTGCGCTGGTACCCAGCATGCATTGCACCATGAACCTTTTGATCATCACCATTGTTGAGATTCATATGCTGATTGTTGATGTCTCTCTTTGAGTGTAGTGGACAGTGCTGCCCAAAATATTTAAAACTCAAACTGTCATTAAATCCATATGTTCTGGTCACCACATTACTGTTCAATCTTATAAAATTGAAGAAACAAAAATAATTAATATTTGATTTCTATAGAGCATGCCTGACAGAAACAGCCACAATCACTTGATTATTAACATTAATATTGCTGTAATAGATGTACCATAAAGATACAAATACATCAATGAAACAAAATTTAATTGACAAAAGTCAAGGGTCAGGAGCCCAACTAAAGCAAACACTGATCTCCACAATGGTGATGCTAAACGAAACTAAGATTATCATCTACACCTCTGTAATTCTCAATAAGCTCTTTTGATCTCTGATCTCTGATCTGATAGAAATAAAGTCAGTCCGGTTAGTAATGAGTGAAGTTGATAAAGCTGTTTGTTGATTGTTTTAAATCTTCAGTTGATTTCATCTAAAGCTGTGGCTGAAGTCAGTTGTATTTCTTGTGTTTGTCTTGTTTCTTTTTTCTTCAGTGATTCTACTCATTAACAGCAGCTGTTGATCATTGTCTGAATTCACTCATTAGTTTTCATTCTCTCTGTTAGGTGGACTATATTAGTAAACTCATGTAGGGAATAGTGAATGAGGGAGTAGGGTGTGATTTGAAACATAGCCGCTGAGTGTCGACTTTGAACGTTGTTAATTTACGATATATAGCAGCAGGCTACCTTCTCGAAAACGATGAATATTACCCAGAATGCACTGTTTTACTGAAAAACAGTATGTTACTGTCGAAATTTGGCCGTTTTTTTACAGCGATTTTTACCAGTGCAGGCTACCTTCTCGAAAATGATGAATATTACCCAGAATGCACTGTTTTAATGAAAAACAGTATGTTACTGTCGAAATTTGTCCGTTTTTTACAGCGATTTTTAACAGTGTAGTATGATGGGAAGCTTTATAAGAATGTTAGAGAATAATGTTCTAACAATGTTATCAATAGACATTTTTAGAATGTTTTTGGAGAATGTTATCCTATCTTTTAAAAGAACATTCTGGGAACTAAAATAAAACTTGCCGCTGAAAACATTCCCAGAACATGAAAAATTTCTAGCTGGGGAATGGAAGCTGTTCAGAAGTTTGCATATATGCTTAATTCGTAATGTGTGTCGTTACCTAGATGCACATTCAGTTGTTTTTCCAGAATTTTCTGCATATTGGAACCCTTTCCAAACCCACTGCTTACCTTTCTGTAAAAACAGTGTAGCCATACATATTGGTTATTGTAGGTATTTTGTATTTATAGGGTACTTATTCTATCAATACAGGATACATAATTGAGATGGGAAAAAAATTGAAATATGGGGAAGTTATGTACTGCTGTGATTTAATCTAGAAATTCTCACTGTACTTACCGGAATAAAAAAAATAAAAAATTATCTCATTTGTTGGTTGTAATTTAAAGTGGTGTTTACTTGTTCCATGTAGTTCAGGGTAAGTTCAATAAATATACATGCAGAAACCATTGGTTTACAAGTAACTTTCAGAAATATTTCTACATTTTTGGAAATGTCTAAATAGAAACATTAAAAATGCTTAGTTACCCAATTTGGGTGATTTTGGCAACCCAGCAGCAGGTAAAAAATGGACAAACCCCAGTATTTATTTATACTCAATTGTTGTTTAAAAATTACTATACTGCTGTGTTAAAATTCTAAAATGAACCCAAAATGGGTTGTAAATTAAAAGTACTTTAACACACAGAGAATTACTTCAGTAACAATGGAGCTAATATCAATATTTAAATTTTAATTTATTTGTATCCAATAATGTAAAAAGGACAACAATGTAGACATAAAATGTGTAAAATTTTGTCTTAAATGTAAGTTATGTAATATTCACTATGGCCAAACTTCATGCTAATAGTGCTGTCAGGATGTTGCTACCCCATTGATAGCCAAAAAATAATATTTGAATGGGGAGTATCAAAATATATGGGCCATCAGATAAAATATTAGCACCATCACCACTACACTATTTACAGGTCAGACCTTGGCACGACTGCATTTCCGTGTAGATGTTTTAAGCCAGCAGTTTTTAACCCTTTTTTTTTTTTGCAATAAAAGGCCCATAGTGTTGCCAAATGTAGTCACAAAATCTGTCAAAGGGGCTTTTTGAGATTCAATCCCTGTGGAGAGAAATTTAACGAGTGAAATCTCTCAAGCTATTCTGAAACCAGGCCCTCATACAAGCCTGAATTGGCCCTTTACTGGCTGCTAGCGCAGAGCCTATGAGAATTTACTCAGAGAGTTTGATATCTAAGGAAATTATTTAGATATCATTTATGTGATCTCGAACTCTTACGTAAAAACAGCAGTCACCTGAGGTAAAACTTTTGCGAAGGTAGTTTAGACAGTAAATGCTTGAGTAAAAAGTAAAAAGCCCAATCAACGCAATCTCTTACTAGTAGTGTTATCATATCCTTTGTGTCAGATTGATGATTTATTACCCTGATTTATGGCCTGATTTATGTACGTACAGTCAGTGTAGACTGACAGGTACACAGAGAGTCACAATCTCATCCACCTTCTGCTGAGTAATAAACCCCTCATGTCTGAGGTCCACCAGACTGTTGGCTAGCCGGACGACGTGGTCGTAGCCCGGTCTGCCATCTGGTCCCAGGCTCTCCAGCTGTGGATTAAAGTAAATTATTACACTCTCTTGAGTGTTATCATGCTTATTCTTCCATATCACTTGAAACATCTAAAAGTAAGGTAATGAAGTAACTTCTGTTTAAAAGAAAATTATCACAGTGTTAATGCCTATAGAGAAACTTAGTCACCTGGCTCTGAGTTGCTGGCTCATCTTCTATGGGCTCAGGCAAGGAAGACTCTGCCACATGACTCTGCACCCCCTGAAATTAAAAATATAAGGTAATTTCCCCTTTCATAAAAATGAAGGATCATTATCACAATGTTTATATCTGTATGGGAGTACAGTTACCTGGCTCTGAGTCGGTGGCTCATCTCTCAAGGGTTCTGGGATATCGAGGCTGAGCTCCATGATTTCAAGAGGCTCACCATCCAAGTCTACATCCTCAAACCCTTCATCACTCTCCAGATCAATCTTCAGGTCTTCATCCTGAACCCCATCTTGAGAATCAGGATCAGCACCGAAGTCTTCCTCAAAAGATGTATTTGTTTGGGAATATAAGTATTCCACGCCAATGAGTTCTCCTGTAGACAATCACAGTGTGATAAGCACATAGATGAAATAAAGGGTGTAACTGCTACTACACAAAAGTGTAAAATATGTTACCTGTGTATTCGCCAGGGCTGGTGTAGTCCTCCGCCAAATTAAGACCCATGAATAGCTGGCTCAGGACGTTGGCGTACTGCTGCAGTTGGCCACCATAGCAGATATCCTTTTTTTTTTCACCTTCAATGGCAGCAACCGCACGAGCCTCATTCCACTGTACAAGCCCTTCCATCAAGTACATTTGAAAATGAAGGTCACTTGCACTTGTTCCTGAAAAAGCAGGCAGAAAAAGTTAGCACCATGGTAAACACAAGAACAAACAAATTGCATTGTTTAGGAAAAATGCATACCTGGCACAAAGCGTTTTGGGTGCAGGTGGAAGGACTCTAAGGATGTTGAGCCACGTGCACAGCGATACTGGGGCAGAATGACCTCCCCTTTGGTCACCTCCCTATCCTCCTGTATAGCTGCACACCTGGTGGGTCCTGGATGCATTCTATGTGGGGCTGCTGTGTCCTCCAGATCTCTTCCATCCTGTCCTTGTCAAAGAGCCTGACTCCCATTCTGTCTGTTGCCTCCATGAAGTCGTTTAGGAGCTGTTCGATTAGCTCCTTCGTCTCCTTGGCCCCACGAGTGCGGCGGCGACAGTGCCTTGCCAGCTCTTTAGCCGTGGGCTTCCCGCCGCAGGCCTCCTTCAACCTCTCAACATCACCAGCATCCCACTCGAAGATGCAGGGCGAGAGGCGTCCCAATGAAGGGGGCATACAGCGGGTGGCTGTCCGTGGTGACCCCGACTGCGATTCGCCGCATAAAATGCCACACATCCAGCCTGACCACCAGCTGGTCCCACTCGCTAAACATTGCTGCCGCCTTGCCTTTATCTCCTGCGCTGCAGCAGTCCCGGTCCACATAAAGGACTTGCGGAGGAGCTTCTCCAGCTTGGCGGTAGCGATCTACAAGTCCGGAACACATGGGAAGCAGGCCCTTTCCCTCTCCTTCTGTGAGGACACACATGAGGACTTGTCCAATTTCGTTCCCCACATCTGTCACCCAAGCAGCAGTTCCAGCAGCATGGCCAGCTAGCTTCTTGGTGACCTAGTACATGATAAGAAATATTATCATTGTTAAAGGAACAGGACATTTTTATTTTACAATAAAAAAAAAAATAACACAAAATGTAACACTAAATCAGGTGTTACCTTTTTGGTGGAATCCATCTTTAAAATGGAGCCATAAACAGAGGTGACACGGGCCTTGAGTTCAGGAAGCCGTGTCAGTACTTCTCTGGCGTACACTGAGAGCAGCCAAGATGGACTAGGGACAGGCACCATCTGTGGCAGCGCGGCAATGAGACTGCTGGGATCAGTGTTCTGGGTAACAAAATTCCTCAGCACAGACAGGTACAGTGTTGACTGGCCCAGATAATGTTCTTTATGCCTGAGGCACAGGTGCCTGTACAGAGCTGTGGCACTGTTCCCCAGCGTGCGCCCCCGCAACAATCTCACAACCTTCCTATCACAGGACAACCTATAGAAAATAAAGAATTCCACAGCACAATATTTACTTATATGTCACAATATATGCATATATTGCAAACTAAGAACACTAGTTTCCAATATATGGAAATGTATTATGTAATATTTCACATTATATTTAGCAGTATATTCCCATTTATTTTTGTTCCATAAGGGGTATCATGTTAAAAGACTTAAAAACACATTATACCTGTAGGTTAGGACTGCAGGAAACTGTTCACGGTGGCTGGGATCCAACTGGTCCAGGATGTCTCGCGACCAGGCTGCAAGCTTCTTTTTGCAGGACCGGCATTCAAGATACTCAGTCACCATGAAGTACCAACTGTTTAAGTCCAAGACCCTCCGGACAGTCTTATACATGCCGCAAGCTGTTAGCTGGATCCCAAAACGACGGCAGTTGGGCTGGGAGCACAGCAGCTTGTTTGCCCACATGCGGTAGGGAACCCAGAGGAACAGCCTGCTGTGGAAGAAGGCGTCAGGTTTAGAAGGAGGCTGAGAGTACAGAGGACGGGGTCCAGGGGGAGACCACCACAGACGCAGATTTTTGTTCAGCGCCAACTTCCCAGACTTGTCTCTGGTAAAGAAAGCCTTGCTGACCCACAAGTGCTGCTCTTTTGGGAGAGTCTGCTTCCAACCTTCAGGCAGCAGCAGCTGTGGGTGTAAGAGAGAAAAATGGTTTACTTTCATGAAGGCTCCTTTTAAGATACCATCTGAAGATTTGTCTTACTTCTTCAGTGGCTGCTGGCTGCTTTTTTGGCGTAGCTCTCTCAGAGGTGGGCAGGGCTTCTGGCTGACTCACCGACTGGCTCCCATCAGCTGCAAAGCATTACCAAAAAAGTGAATGAGACCTATAGAAAAGACAACGTTACATTTATTGTTGCATGTAATATTACTAGTCACTACTACATGAGATTAATACAGCTACTATTTACTACTGCTAGATGTTAGAACTAATGTTAAACATTAGTAGTTTGTTAAAGTTAATGATTGTTAGTGCACAAAATATACAAATGAAGATGTGCAAAAAAAGATGAGCTGACTATGACAAACAATAGTGTGTGGCAGCATTGGGTGAAAAAGTTAGATTCTCAAAGATGAGAAGGAAAAATGGGCGGTGAAAAAAAGTGTAAAGGGAATTGCCATGGAATTTAAAAAGCAAAAATAAAATAAAAGTATTAATAATTATTAAAAGGCGAAAGAGGTACAAAAAAAGCCAGGGTACGGGCTGGCATGATCAGAAGGTGTAATACACCTCCTACCTTACTGTTTCCAAAACCATCATCCGAAAGCTGATAATACAGAATCGCAAAACATGTTATAAATTGCACAACAGTATTAAGAAAACAAAACCACAAATGCAAACCCATTCATAATGATGTCTGACTCACCCGCAACATCCATGTGTGAAGCTGCAGCAAGCAAATCAGCATCTGATGGCTCCTCTGTGGATGCTGAGCTGGAAGCAACCGCTGTTAATTTTAGAATAAGTATTAATAATTACAATATGTAAAAGAAACAAAAATACAATTATAAGCAAACAAGATGTAAGTTGTGTGCCTGGAGGTGCTGTTTTGGGAAGGTTTGGTCCCAACTTCTCAGAATCTCTTCTCTTAATGTATTTTTGCAGAACTTCCCTCTTTGTGCCAGGATGGACATCCTTCTTCTGCTTCATCCCAGCAGGCACAGTACATCAATGTGACGTCAGGAAGACGTTGGACTCCAACTAATCCAACGACAGTCAGACAACATCCTGTGCCTGCTGGGATCCACCTGATGAAGCTGAATCGAAAACAAAAAATTATCAACTCAAGCCCATAAACTACACATCCCTAAAGCCAGCAGCTTCTTTTAGATTAACATCTTACCCCTTTCTGTCCTTATCCTTGGCGTCATACAGATCCTTAAATATCAGGGTGGCAAAATTTCCAAACCCGACGAGGAGCTTGTCCTCCTGGCCCGTTGTCCCGGACCCCTCTCGAACTTGCCGCTCTTGTATGGCTGCCATGACATCCGGAAAAAGGCCTGCATACTGCAGCAACGCATCTTTGTTGCCCATTACTGCAGCTGTGGACAAGCCTAACAACATGAAATCTAGCCGGAGAACTTCCATGCTCATGTGTAGGATGTAAGAAGAGAATCCCTGACCGTTTGTATTGTTTTAGACGAATTTCGTTTTCATTTCATCGTTGTTGATTATTAAAACTGACATAATGTGAATAAAGGGACAAACGAACGTCTGAGAAAAACTCATTATACATATTTAAAATGGCAATATACATATACATATACATAGTGTTCAGTGTTTGCTTTAGTTGGGATCTTGACCCTTCAGTTATTATCTTTAGATTTTATGTGGCTGTGGTGACTGAATTATATCATACAGACAGACCACAGCAAAGGCAATCATGTGTGCCATTGATTGTGATTTGAGCTATTTGTAATAGAGTGACCTGAATGCCTGAGTTTAAGTTTCTTTACTGCATACATAAATTAAGTGAAAAAGAAAAGTAAGCAACCCAGAATTTCTGACATAGTATGACATGTTTTTAATAGTTAGTTCTACGTAAAAAAAAAAAAAAAAACTAATCTTTTGTTTGGACACACAGACATTAGGAATCAGCGTGAGCATCACAACAACGGTGACCATCAAAAAAGCATGTTGTAGCCAATAAAAACTCATCCATGGCTCCGATCATGCATCGCGGCATGAATAAATTATGAGCTGAACTGTCTTTTTAACTTTTTATTCTAACTATATTTTATTTTTGCTGTTTTTATGTTCATTTTTTGTATCTAGTTTTGTGATGTTCAGAGTTGGTCTGTTTATCTGAATATGTTGTTTGTCACCGTTGTTGAGATTCATACGTTGATTATTGAATCAAAGCTGTGACAATCAATAATGGAAGTTTTACTTTGAGAAAAGACTGTAAATGAGTTCAGTGATTCATGTCAAACAACGATTACATTAAAACATAATCATCAACACGCAATGATTTTTGCTTTTGGTTTGACAAACAAACTTTAAAAGTAAAAAGTTACAAGCCAAGATCCCAGCTAAAGCAAACACTGAACACTATAATGGTGATACACAAATTGTGATTTTTCTCGTTTGTGATTCTGCTTGTTAACATCAGGTGTCTTCAATAATGCTTAATCATAACTCAATTAACTTCTTAATTATCTCATTAATTTCAACTCTGCTTCAGTGTTACTTTTAACACTGCTTTAGTGTTTATATGAGTCCACACTCAAGAGTGTTAAATTAACACTGGGGATTTTGCTGTGTATATATATATATATATGTCGATGAAAATCATGAATGAAAATATACTCTTTATACCGAAATCTATTTTTTGCGGGTTAAACATCATCATATCTTTATGAAAGACTCCACATTTTTTCTCACGCCTAATTTGAAAAAGAAAGGAAGAAAAACTGTACATTTATTGGGTGTTGATGAGAATCATGAATGAAACTGTATATTTTATAATGAAATATATGCTTAATGTCATCACAACTTTACGAACGACTCAGTTTTACCCTATTTTTTATACAGATAAAAAGTGAGAAAGAGTAAAATATGTTTACTCACCTGATCCGCAAAACTGCAGGGTAGCGATAATGCAGAATCGGTGCAGGAAACTGGCAAAATCGAAGGAGATAAACAGGATTGCGATATCCGTGCCCCTCTACTCTATTAGCCCTCGGTCGGTGAATAAACATAGAAGTCTCAGCGTGGGAGGGGTTTTGACGTAAAATCACTCACCATCTATTCCAGGGATAGACAACTCCGGCCCTGGAGGGCCACTATCCTGCAGAGTTTAGCTCCAACCCTAATTAAACACACCTGAACAAGGCAATCAGTGTTTTCTGGATTGCTAGATAGCAGAAGTGGACACTCCAGGAGTCAGAAAGTAAAAGTCCTGCCATATGTTTATTCCACCCATGAACTCAGCAGCTGATTTCACCAGAGGAGGAACCAAGTCATTCCTTTCAAGTCACCAACAAGTCTCAAGTTAAATCTCAAGTTCTCAAAGAGTTAAAGTTAATGAGCTAATTAAGTGACTTATTAAATTATGATTGTACATTAGTGATGAACACCTGCTGTTATTGAGAATTACAGAGGATCAGGTGTCAATGTTTTATTGGTTAAAATGATTCCACCATCATAGAGATAAGTGTTTGATTTAGTTGTGCTCTTGACACTTGATTTGCTGTGCTAGATCTTTCTCTGTAGCTCTATAAGTGATGTTGTAGAAATGAGAGCTCAGTGGTGTACAATAAACATATGGGCTTATATTCAAAATAATGTATTTTTCATAAGTTTACATTTTGAATATTTGTCCCAGGGAAACAGCAGCACACAAAAAAAGATACTACAACATTTACAGAGAATAAACTTTAAATTTGTTTGTCACATACAAGAATTTAAGCTCCAGTGCTTTTTAGACACACACATATATCAAGAACCAGCATATGAATCTCTGCAATGGTGACAATCAACAAAATGCTTCATGCTGCAATACATGAAAAACTCCCATAATGCACTGCAGTATGAATAATTATTTGTCACCACTGTTGAGGATCATATGATAAATGATCATGACTAAATGCATAATCCTAAATTCGCCCCCCCCCCATTCCTCTTAATGTTGAACTATTATGATGATCATCATAAAATATCAGTGTTTTTTTTTTTTTTTTTAGAAAGATTGGATGACACACAATTTTCTCCAATTAAATTCGGATAAGACAGAGATACTAATTATTGGACCAAAAAACACTACACAGAATCTTGTAGATTACAATCTGCAACTAGACAGATGTACTGTTACTTCCTCTACAGTCAGAAATCTGGGTGTTGTATTAGACAGCAATTTGTCTTTTGTAAATCATATTTCCAATGTTACAAAAACTGCATTCTTCCATCTTAGAAACATTGCCAAGCTACGAAACATGTTATCTGTTTCTGATGCAGAAAAGCTAGTTCATGCATTCATGACCTCTAGACTGGACTATTGTGATGCACTTCTAGGTGGTTGTCCTGCTTCGTCAATAAACAAGCTACAGGTCGTCCAAAATGCAGCAGCTAGAGTCCTTATGAGGTCAAGAAAATATGATCATATTACCCCAATTTTACAGTCTCTGCACTGGCTATCTATTAAGTTCCGTATCAGTTACAAATTATCATTACTTACCTATAAGGCCCTAAATGGTTTAGCTCCTGCGTACCTAACTAGCCTTCTACCACGTTACAACCCATCACGCTCCCTAAGGTCACAAAACGCTGGACTTTTGGTAGTTCCTAGGATAGCAAAGTCCACTAAAGGAGGTAGAGCTTTCTCACATTTGGCTCCCAAACTCTGGAATAGCCTTCCTGATAATGTTCGGGGTTCAGACACACTCTCTCGGTTTAAATCTAGATTAAAAACACATCTCTTTCGCCAAGCATTCGAATAATGTTTCTTTTTAATTGTGAGTGTAGTTGCATCTGTTCAAAGTTGCATTTTTATTCATTAGCTTGGGTTAAACTAATTTTACTTTGTTGGATCAGCAGCTATGCTAATGATGTCTCTATGTGTTTCTATGTTTCGCCGTAACTAGGATTTAAACAAGCTCCAGTCTGGATCCAGAATACCTCAGAAGAGACGATGCTGACCCTCAGGGGACCCCAGATGATGCTACCTTGAATCAACAAACTGAACTAACAATTATTGCTAAATGTGTGACTGAATCATATAATAACTTAATAATATTGATAGTTCATCGTCTAGCTGACTACGTCTTGTATTATTATAAATTTTTTTTCTAAAATCCTGTCAAATGTGCACAAACTACTAGCTACTACTAAATATTGTAGAAACATAATTTTCTGTAAAGTTGCTTTGTAACGATTTATTTTGTAAAAAGCGCTATACAAATAAACTTGAATTGAATTTAACTTGAATAGAAAAAAAACATTTGAATCAAGATCACGCAATCATCAAAAGCATAAGCTACCTGCTAGTTTGTTCTTGCATTGCACAAAAGTTTGCAATGAAACAGTAATACATCTGCTTAGAAGCAAACTTATCAAAACTCAAGAGCCCAAAGGAAGCAAATACTGACCACAATTATGGTGACAAAGATATTTTTTATAGCTGTGTTTCTCTTTTCTTCAGTGATGTTGATTGTTAACAGTAGGTGTTCATCACTAATGGACAATCTTCATTTAATTAGTCACTTAATTATCTCATTAACTTTAACTCTTTGAGGACTTGGGATTTTACTTGAGACTTGTTGATGACTTGGAGGGAAATAGGCTTGTTTGAGATGCGCCTCGCCTCGCATGAAATGTAAGCGAGAGTAGGCGGCTGCAGCAAGAGGAGGAGTGAACAAAGCGCAGGCAAGCCGGACAGATCTCTCTTCTCGTAGTGGATCTGACACCTTTGAGATCAAAGATGGCTATCGCAGGATTAACGCTAGTGCACAGCTGCTAAAAAACTGGATGTAATTCAAGTTCTGTTCTGCTTTTATATGAAAATAAATGAAATGAACAAGACACCCATTTAATTACATACCAAAGACGTGTTCATCAATATTTAGTTCTTTAATACAGACATATGTGTTTTTATTTTTGTATTATTTTTTTTATAAAAATTAAATTGCATAACAAAAAGAGATCGCACTTTCAGATAGTTTGGTAATATTCACATATAACATATACACATAAAACATTATATTAGAGTTTTAAAATCAAACATTTTAAAAGAGAACAATACATCACAGTTGTTTAAACTAATGAGCATTAAGATGTGTCCTCAGCAAGTCGTTTCCCATCGTGCTTTTGATCAGCGCAGTCGGTGGAGAGCAACTGCGCCCGACTGCAGAATCCGACACGTGCGCCTTGCGCTCGCGAGAGATTTTGGGCATACGTCAGCATGACATCAAAGCAAGGCTGACGTCACTCAAGGTGCGTTCCGTTCGACCGTAAGGCCGGTGACACACTGGCTGCGTGGCGTGAGCGCCGCGTGTCTGAAGCGTCCCAGAAGCGTGGCGGATTCTGTGTCTTTACACACCAGAAGCATGCCTGACGCGGCGCTGGCGCACTGCTGCTGTAGAGGGAGACCGTTGACAGACCAGGCTCATGTCTTCATGACAACAATTTTTTTTACACACCTACACCTACGCCTACTGATAAAGGACACCGTCAAAAGTATTGACGGTGAAATAGATTATGTTTGACAGGTGCAATATTTGAAAATCGATAATTATTTATTTATTTTTTTAAATTACATTTATATCTGAATTTATGTCAACCTATAGACTTTCAAATATCAAAATATCAGGAATTCATATGTATTTGTGTACAAAATGACATTTAAACACATTTTCCTATTATATTTTGCCTGGAAAAGCTTCCAACACGCGCGCGTGTCGCGGTAAAAATAGGCGTCGGCTCTATTTCTAGCAAGCAAGCATTTTCCGCAAGGCTCGAGACGCGCATCTCACGCAGGCGGTCTGTAAGCTCTAACCTGTTAACATGGGAGCCGAATTAAAAACCGACACATCCAGTGTGTCGCTGGCCTAAGTGTACTGCGAAGTGGACTTCACAGGGTATTCCGCCATCTTAAGTGAGATTCCAATCCGAAAGGAGCGAACATGTTCAGTTCGAAGGGCACTGAGCACGGCACAGGGAATAAGGGAACATCGATACATCACTTCAGAGGAAGTGGAGCGCGATTATCCCCCAACTGTCATTGTGCGCAGCATGTCATCACCAGTCAGAACGGCGGTCTTCGCTGTCTTCATTCATATTCATTACGGATTGTAAAAAGGTATGATCTGCCATTTTTCTTTATTTTACTTTATTTACCTCAGTGTTTACTATACGGCTGTGCGCAGGAAGAAGGCGCACGAGACCGCTATGCAATTATATGACCATTTATTAAAACACATATAGGCTATACAGTTAACCAAATAAAAGTTATTTTCACATTTGCATGACAGCAGGGCTTAAATTCTGTTAATACTCAAGTAATAGCAGCAATTGTCAATTGAAGTGTATAATAAACATACGTTTTTCATTATATAGTAGCTACTCAATGATTTTTTATTGTATAGTGTACATATTTTAAATGTGATTGATTGTAAATAAAAATTAAAATATGAATGTAGTCATATATTTATATCATAATCTGTGCGACCCCATCGGTGACTTTCTTTGATTACTGTATTGAAGACTGTAGTATGCACTGATTACTGTTACGGTTCTAAATCACCTTAGAGTACTATTTACACAAATAATGTCCAGTAACTAGGAAAGGATTAAAGAAGTCAGAGTCATGTGTCCAATTAACTAAATGTATTAATGAAAAAATGAATTATTTCCTCACAATGTTAACACAATGTAAATGACACAAAAACAGCGTAGGCCTACGTGAAATAACCAAAACAATAAACAATAAAACAATTTTCTTCAAATCAAAAGATACAATAATGTTGATATAAGGCAGTGAAATGTGTTATTGAGAATACTCAGTCCCAACAAGTCCCAGGTTTCCAGAGAATGTCCACTTAAGGAAAGGAAGGCACAGATATCTTCAGACGTCGATCCTCAGACGTGATGTCATCACATTTGGAACTTGAACAGACGGTATGTTAGTAGGGATCTTTGTTTGATACTGATAGGGTTAATATGATGTGGTGATAACAGTGAGGCCTGTAGCTTCGTGTGCTGCGATATTCAGTGTGTGTGTTGGGTTTGTGTGATTACAGTCCGCTGGACAAACGTGTGGTTCTATAATGAAACAAATAAACTCAATTAGTCTCTGTTACATTTTGTACAACAAAGTGCTGTGTCATTATCACTTCACATGATTAAACGCGAGAGACATCGAAAACATATGATAAAAGCATAATATAACAGCTGTTCTTTTATAACTGAAGAAATATCTTATTGATGCATCTAGCAGCATATCAAACGATGATTATTAAACTGAATAATATGATATAAACACTTACGTTCTGCAATGACGCACGCGCTGATATTCACCATATAATTCCAGCAACTTCTGAAGCGATCACACAACATCGGCCGCCCAACACATCTGAAATGCCAAACTGCTCACCAGCTGAGAGCTATCTTATCAATCTATAGCTTGATGGCTTTAATCCAACTTGCCGCATGAATTTACAATACTAACACGGACCGCATTTCTCCTTTTTCTCCATTGCCGTATATCTGATCTCGCGTTATTTTCACCAAACTCACGAGACTTCCGATTAAACTCCGCCCACTCAACAGGTGCAACACTTGAACAGAATACTAAACGACTATAATATTAAAATAAATGTAACTTGACCATGACCTTTTGCACAGCCGCCCCCAAATTTGGTATGCAAATTTGCCATTAGTAGGGTCTATAAGGAACTTTCTGTGTCTGGGGGTAAGGAAGGCAATTCAATCAACTTAGCTACTGGTCTTGTGTATGTTTGATCTTTCACTTTGACCACTGCTGTTCTGACTCTCCCATCTGAACTAGGAATGACAGCAGAGACAGTACCAACTTTCCAGAGCGCTCTTGGGATCTGCTCATCAACAATGAGTACTACAGTACCAACTGCGATATTCTCTTTCTCCCTGTACCATTTCTGCCTTGACTGCAATGTGGGTAGGAAGTCGTGAATAAAATGCTTCCAAAAATGATCACTCAGAACCTGACTATGTCTCCATCTTTTTCTACTGAGTAATTCATGGTCTGAATAGACAACTTGGGGCAAGGAGGAGTCAGGCCGCCCCATCAGCAAAGAATTTGGCGTTACTGGGTCTGGATCTGCTATGTCGCTAGAGACATAACCCAAGGGTCTAGAATTAAGAATGCCCTCCACCTCGATCAAGATGGTTCTCAATACCTCCTCGGTAACTGTCTGAGCACCTAAGGTGATTCTTTAGGCTGTCTTTACAGACCTCACTTCTCTTTCCCATGAGCCGCCGAAATGAGGCGCACTGGGTGGATTAAACTTGAATCTGATTTGTTCCTTTGCTAGATGGTCTCTAATGCTTGTCTGCATATGGGAGAAAGTGTCCTCCAGCTCTTTACATCCACCTCGAAAATTTGTTCCCTGATCAGAGAGAATCTCATAGGGTTTCCCTCTTCTGGCAATGAAACGCCTGAGAGACAGCAGGAATGAATCTCCATCCATGTGATCCAACAGATCAAGATGTACAGCTCGAGTAGTGAGGCACTTGTATATGACACCCCACCTTTTCTCAGTACGGCGGCCAACCTTCACTAACAGTGGTCCAAAACAATCTACTCCGGTGGAGTAAAAAGGGGGTCTACATAACCTCAGACTTGATGTGGGTAAGTCTGACATTCTGGGAATCTTTGGTTTGCCTCTCCATTTATTACAATCAAGACAGTGGTGCTGATGTCTTTTAATTGCCTCTCTTCCTTGCAAAATCCAAAACTTACGCCGCAGCTCAGCATACACCCTGCCAGCTCCCGGGTGGTGCAGTTGATCATCATAATGCTTTATTAGAAGTTTAACTACTGGATGATCTTGTGACAGAACAATAGGGTGTAGAACTGCATCACTCAATCCATGGGTGTCGCTGTTGGACAGTGTTTTCTCTACTTCCTGTTGGCCTTCTGTAGCTAATCATAGCTCCATGTAGCTGTTTTTATTTTATATTTTTTCTCTATAATCTTTCTTACTATCACTGTCTGTTTGTTTGTTTTTTTAATTGTAAAATATAACTTAATTCACACCATATTTCTGATATTACCGATCAATCTTATCAGATTAACTTTGATCGTTCACTCTTCCGTGACTGCAGCACACCTGCAAAGCGTTAGCACTCGTTAGCTTGTCATTAGCGTTTTCTTTTCTCCTCTCTCACGCTGCAGTTTTCCACAAGTTCATCAAACAACCGCAGTAAGAATATTTCATCAAGCACGGTGAGTAATGGCTTCTCCTACAATTGTTATTTGCACCTCTTGCCACATGTACAGTTTATCTATCTCTGTCGCTGATGAGGGATTCACATGTGATAAATGCAGGGAAACAGTTAGGCTGACAGAGAAGATTTCAGAATTAGAGACACGCATCCAAACTTTAATTGAGGACAGTAAGAATGTTAGGGCTCTAGATACGGCTTTGGATGCGTCTAGCTCAGGGGTTCCTGTACATTGTCCGGTTCCAGCAGAGCCCCTGCAGCAGGGCAACTGGGTGACGGTGAGGCAGCGTAGTCGTGGGTCAAAACACCGCTCTTCTGTTCCGATCAAAACATTAAACAGGTTCTCCCCACTCAGTGATGCACCCACTGAGAAACCTGATGAAAGTGCTCTAGTTATTGGCGATTCTATTGTACGGAACGTGAATATAGAGACACCAGCCACCATAGTCAAATGTTTACCGGGAGCCAGAGCGCCTGACATCTTGGCAAATTTAAAAGTGCTGGCTAATGCTAAACGTAAATACAGTAAGATTGTTATTCATGCCGGCGCTAATGATGTTCGACTTCGCCAGTCGGAGATCACTAAAAATAACTTTAAAGAGGTGTGTGAACTTGCAAGCACAATGTCAGACACTGTAATATGCTCTGGTCCCCACCCTGCTTACCGTGGTGATGAGATGCATAGCAGATTGTCATCACTCAATGGCTGGATGTCTAAGTGGTGCCCACAGAATAACATAGGTTATATAGACAATTGGACGAGCTTTTGGGGCAGACCTGACCTGTTTAAAAGAGATGGTCTTCATCCCTCCTGGGGTGGCGCCACTCTTCTGTCTAGAAATATGGCAAATAGTCTTAGTGTTTATACTTGACTAACTGGGGCCCAGGTCAGGAAGCAGACAGACTGGCTAAACCGACCGTCTGCTAGCTGCCTCCCGTCACAGAGGTCAGTTAATTCTCAGCACATAGAGACTCTTTCACCTAGATATCACACTATAGAGACTGTGTCTGTTCCACGAACTAGAAAATACAAAAAATGTCCAAACCAAGTTAAGGTTAACAATTTAATTGAGGTTCAACAAATAAAAAACAAATGCAATATGGATAAACAAATGATAAAGATTGGCTTATTGAATATCAGATCCATTTCTACGAAAACACTTTTTGTAAATAATATGATAACTGATCATAATATAGATGTGCTCTGCTTGACAGAAACCTGGCTAAAACCTGATGATTACATTATTTTAAATGAGTCCACCCCCCAAGATTATTGTTATAAACACGAGCCGCGTCTAAAAGGCAAAGGGGGAGGTGTTGCTTCAATTTATAATAACGTTTTCAGGATTTCTCAGAGGGCAGGCTTCAAGTATAACTCGTTTGAAGTAATGGTGCTTCATATAACATTATCCAGAGAAACCAATGTTAATGATAAATCCCCTGTTATGTTTGTACTGGCTACTGTATACAGGCCACCAGGGCACCATACAGACTTTATTAAAGAGTTTGGTGATTTTACATCCGAGTTAGTTCTGGCTGCAGATAAAGTCTTAATAGTTGGTGATTTTAATATCCATGTCGATAATGAAAAAGATGCATTGGGATCAGCATTTATAGACATTCTGAACTCTATTGGTGTTAGACAACACGTTTCAGGACCTACTCATTGTCGAAATCATACTCTAGATTTAATACTGTCACATGGAATTGATGTTGATAGTGTTGAAATTATTCAGCCAAGTGATGATATCTCAGATCATTATTTAGTTCTGTGTAAACTTCATATAGCCAAAATTGTAAATTCTACTTCTTGTTACAAGTATCGAAGAACCATCACTTCTACCACAAAAGACAGCTTTTTAAGTTATCTTCCTGATGTATCCGAATTCCTTAGCATATCCAAAACCTCAGAACAACTTGATGATGTAACAGAAACTATGGACTCTCTCTTTTCTAGCACTTTAAATACAGTTGCTCCTTTACGCTTAAGAAAGGTTAAGGAAAACAGTTTGACACCATGGTATAATGAGCATACTCGCACCCTAAAGAGAGCAGCCCGAAAAATGGAGCGCAGCTGGAGGAAAACAAAACTAGAGGTATTTCGTATTGCTTGGCGGGAAAGTAGCATATCCTACCGAAAAGCATTAAAAACTGCAAGATCTGATTACTTTTCTTCTCTTTTAGAAGAAAACAAACATAACCCCAGGTATTTATTCAATACAGTGGCTAAATTAACGAAAAATAAAGCCTCAACAAGTGTTGACATTTCCCAACACCACAGCAGTAATGACTTTATGAACTACTTTACTTCTAAAATCGATACTATTAGAGATAAAATTGCAACCATTCAGCCGTCAGCTACAGTTTCGCATCAGACAGTGCACTATAGACCCCCTGAGGAACAGTTCCACTCATTCTCTACTATAGGAGAGGAAGAATTGTATAAACTTGTTAAATCATCTAAACTTACAACATGTATGTTAGACCCTATACCATCTAAGCTCTTAAAAGAGGTGCTTCCAGAAGTCATAGGTCCTCTTCTGACTATTATTAATTCCTCATTGTTATTAGGACATGTCCCCAAAACCTTCAAACTGGCTGTTATTAAGCCTCTCATAAAAAAGCCACAACTTGACCCCAGAGAACTAGTTAATTATAGACCAATCTCGAATCTCCCTTTTCTGTCCAAGATACTAGAAAAGGTGGTATCCTCACAATTATATTCCTTCTTAGAGAAAAATGGTATATGTGAGGATTTCCAGTCAGGATTTAGACCGTATCATAGTACTGAGACTGCTCTCCTTAGAGTTACAAATGATCTGCTCTTATCATCTGATCGTGGGTGTATCTCTCTATTAGTTTTATTGGATCTTAGTGCTGCGTTTGACACAATTGACCACAACATTCTTTTGCATAGACTTGAACACTTTGTTGGCATCAGTGGAAGTGCATTAGCATGGTTTAAATCGTACTTATATGACCGCCATCAGTTCGTAGCAGTGAATGAAGATGTATCATATCGATCACAAGTGCAGTATGGAGTACCTCAAGGCTCAGTTCTAGGGCCGCTACTCTTCACGCTTTATATGTTACCCTTGGGAGATATCATCAGGAAACATGGTGTTAGCTTTCACTGTTATGCTGATGATACGCAGCTCTATATTTCCTCACAGCCCGGTGAAACACACCAATTTGAAAAACTAATGGAATGCATAGTCGATATAAAAAATTGGATGACGAGTAATTTCTTACTGCTAAATTCAGAAAAAACAGAGGTGTTAATCATAGGGCCTAAAAACTCTACTTGTAATAACCTAGAACACTGTCTAAGACTTGATGGTTGCTCTGTCAATTCTTCGTCATCAGTTAGGAACCTAGGTGTGCTACTTGATCGCAATCTTTCCTTAGAAAGCCACGTTTCTAGCATTTGTAAAACTGCATTTTTCCATCTCAAAAATATATCTAAATTACGGCCTATGCTCTCAATGTCAAATGCAGAAATGTTAATCCATGCATTTATGACTTCAAGGTTAGACTACTGTAATGCTTTATTGGGTGGTTGTTCTGCACGCTTGGTAAACAAACTACAGCTAGTCCAAAATGCAGCAGCAAGAGTTCTTACTAGAACCAGGAAGTATGACCATATTAGCCCGGTCCTGTCCACACTGCACTGGCTCCCTATCAAACATCGTATAGATTTTAAAATATTGCTTATTACTTATAAAGCCCTGAATGGTTTAGCACCTCAGTATTTGAATGAGCTCCTTTTACATTATACTCCTCTACGTCCGCTACGTTCTCAAAACTCAGGCAATTTAATAATACCTAGAATATCAAAATCAACTGCGGGCGGCAGATCCTTTTCCTATTTGGCGCCTAAACTCTGGAATAACCTACCTAACATTGTTCGGGAGGCAGACACACTCTTGCAGTTTAAATCTAGATTAAAGACCCATCTCTTTAACCTGGCATACACATAACATACTAATATGCTTTTAATATCCAAATCCGTTAAAGGATTTTTAGGCTGCATTAATTAGGTAAACTGGAACCGGAACACTTCACATAACACCGTACTTTCTACATCATTAGAAGAATGGCATCTACGCTAATATTTGTCTGTTTCTCTCTTGTTCCGAGGTCACCGTGGCCACCAGATCCAGTCTGTGTCCAGATCAGAGGGTCACTGCAGTCACCCGGATCCAGTACGTATCCAGACCAGATGGTGGATCAGCACCTAGAAAGGACCTCTACTGCCCTGAAAGACAGCGGAGACCAGGACAACTAGAGCCCCAGATACAGATCCCCTGTAAAGACCTTGTCTCAGAGGAGCACCAGGACAAGACCACAGGAAACAGATGATTCTTCTGCACAATCTGACTTTGCTGCAGCCTGGAATTGAACTACTGGTTTCGTCTGGTCAGAGGAGAACTGGCCCCCCAACTGAGCCTGGTTTCTCCCAAGGTTTTTTTCTCCATTCTGTCACCGATGGAGTTTCGGTTCCTTGCCGCTGTCGCCTCTGGCTTGCTTAGTTGGGGTCACTTCATCTACAGCGATATCGTTGACTTGATTGCAAATTAAAACAGACACTATTTCAACTGAACAGAGATGACATCAATGAATTCAATGATGAACTGCCTTTAACTATCATTTTGCATTATTGAGACACTGTTTTCCAAATGAATGTTGTTCAGTGCTTTGGCGCAATGTATTTTGTTTAAAGCACTATATAAATAAAGGTGATTGATTGATTGATTGATGGCACCTACGAAGTCGTCCTCCTACTCTAATCAAGTCTTGTTCTTTGTCATATTCAGGAGCAAGCTTAATGAGTCTGCTATGTACAGAAATGTCTTTTCCTCCCTTGAGTAAAGCAAATTCGTCAGGAAAGTCTTGCATCTGACATTGTCTAAGGATAGACAATTCTGCCTTCTGAAACGCATCTGCACTGAGTGAATCAGTGTTATCAGCCGCCCCATGAAGGAATCGTGCTGTAGCCTCTAGTAACTCAGGATAGCTACTAAATTGACTGGGATCAGGTTCAACTTGCAGTTTATGTTCATTCAATGAGCCGCAAAACACAGATTTCTTAAGTTCCTGAACTTCTTCAGGGGCCTGTCCTTCTGGTGCCTTAGGCCAACAACTGCTTGACTGCATTAAGAAGGCTGGTCCTTGTTTCCATCGTGTTTCTTTAGCTAGTTGAACCAGTGATAACCCACGCGTGATATCATCAGCAGGATTGGCTGCTGAATCAACATAGCGCCAAGCTCCAGGGTCAGACAACTCTTGGATTTCGGTGACTCGAACTCCTACAAACACTCGGTATCTGCAAGAATCAGACTGCAGCCAAGAAAGAACTGTAGTGGAGTCAGACCAATAGACGAATTTGGAGATATCTAAGGTCAGCTCTTTCTTCAAGACGTCTCCTAGTTGTGCTCCTGTCAATGCAGCACAAAGCTCTAAACGAGCAATGGAGATTTGTTTCCGTGGAGCGACTCTTGACCTTGCTGCCATGAAGGCAACATGCATATTACCCTGATTGTCTTCAGAGCACAAGTATGCTACAGAGCCGTATGCTTTTTCAGAAGCATCACAAAACACATGAACACTGCGGCTCTTGACAGGATACTGAAGGCTGGAACTGTAGCATCTTGGTAGGTGGATCTGAGACAATTGTGGGAGCTCTCTCTCCCACTGATGCCAAATGTCTAGTAGGCCCGATGGTAAATTAGGATCATCCCATCCTCGTTTTTTATCCCACAACAACTGCACAACAATTTTGGCTCTCGTGGTATACGGAATGAGATATCCAAGGGGATCGTAAAGCTTGGCTAAAGTGCGATAGATGCTCCGCATTGTAATTTCACCTTCATCTTTCTGGTACGATTTGTATACCAATGTGTCTGATCTACATTGCCATATCAATCCAAGAGCATTCTCCTGAGGGTTGGTCATTTCTTGACTTAGCCAAATCTCCCCACTCTTTGACTTTAACTCAGCAGGAAGGTGGTGAATAACTTCAGGGATGTTACTGGCCCATTGCCTCAATTCGAATCCACCGTTCATAAGATGGCACTGCAATCGGTTTACCAGCTCTACAGCTTGAGCTTCAGTAGAGACACTCTTAAGACAATTGTCAACATAGAAGCTACGCTCCACCGTTTGACGTACTTCATCAGTACCTTCGAGATCCACCTTGGCATGGGACTGAAGTGCATAAGTAGCACAACAAGGGCTACACGTAGTGCCAAATGGCAGAACTTGCCACTGATACACGATGGCCGGTTCAGATGTATTCCCATGACGCCACAGAAAGCGAAGGAAGGGTTTATCTTCATCAAGGAGACGGATTTGATGGAACATACCCTTCACATCACTACAGATTGCCACAGAATGTTCTCGAAAGCGGAGGAGAACTCCCAACAAGCTGGCACTTAAGGTAGGACCGGACAAAAGATGTTCATTCAAAGACTGACCCTGGTACTCAAAAGAACAATTGAAAACAATACGGTTCTTTGCATTGTGATGAACCATATGATGTGGTATGTACCATGACTGGGAACTCCGATCACATTCTGCAGCTGTCAACGGTGTGACGTAACCTGCCTGCAGCAGTTTCTGAATTTCTGATTCATAAGAGGCAGCCATACTAGGTTCTCTAGATAACTTTCGCTCTGTGCTGCGTAGCAGGGCCATGACAGCCTCCTTGGGTGCGTTCAGAGGTGGAGGCAACTTTTTCCAGAGTAGAGGCGTGGCGTACCTTTTTACCCCATTCACATCAATCCTGGTGGTTTTCTCCTCTAGGAGGCGAATAGCTTCTGCATCCTGTCGTGATCGACTGACAACTTTCTCCGATTGATAAGGAAGAGTATCCAGTTGCCAAAGCTTTTCGACTTGACGGAATAGCTCAGCTTCAGAAGAAACACAAGAAATGAATAAACATTCTTGAGCCTGCAAGTGAGGTTTAATAAGCCTTGAGGGACCTTGCAATGTCCAGCCGAGCTTTGTATGAACCGCCGCTGGACCTCCAGGAGTACCTAATCTCACTGGCTCAACAGGGGTTATCAAGTGAGGATAATCTGAGCCGATAAGTACCAAGGGCTGCGCTTCATGGATGTCGTGCAAAGGTAAGTCACGGAGATGGTGATATCTTCTTTGCAAGTCAGAGATGGGGTAAGTATGCTGAACCAGGGCTAGCTCTTTTGCGGTGAATGCACCCTTGACTGGGTAAGATCTGTCAGGGTGTGAAACAGGGGCTATGAAGAAAGATACTGATCTTCCATGAATGGTATGGACATCCTGCCTCACTGTACGCAGAGCCAGATCTTCAATTTCACCCTGAAGGTCTAGACGTCGAGCAGCTTCATTCAACAAAATAGTTCTCTCAGATCCGTCATCTAGCACAGCATAGGTTTCTAATGACTTATCCCCATTCCTAATGATTACTCGAATTAACTTCAGTAGCACTTGCCTGCTACTCGTAGGTCGATCCAAGTATAGGGCCTGAGAAGTAGGGCTTACTGAACTTTCCTCCGATGTCCGGTTATTACTTTTACTCATCACATCAGCGTTGGCATTGACTTCATGAAGAACATCAAGATGCCTCCTTTCACACCGTTTGCATTTCGCCTTTAACGTACATTTAGAGGAAGAATGCCCTCGTCCGCAACGCCAACATCTATGTCCTGTTCTGATCCAACTTTCAATTTGCTCTTTAGTTAAGAGTTTGAAATTAGAGCACTGATTCATGTAGTGTTGAATTGTGTTACAGAACGGACAATACTTTTTCAGCTTCTCCTGTGGTCTTTCTGAGTCCATGCATTCAGTCTTTGGTAGCTCTACTGATCCTACTTTCTGCTCTTTACCATGTAGGACAGTAGTTGGCTTTCGGGGAACAAAACCAGTTCGCTTGTCTTTGTGGACACTGTGTTTCGCATGCTCAAAATAGGACCCATACTGTGTTCCTTCTACCTGCACGCGAACCTCATATTCCAGCCATCCTGCGAAATCAATCAGAGTTGGAATAGGTGTCTGAAGGGGGTTAATGAATCTCTTGAAGTTAGCTCTTAGGTCATACGGCAACTTAGCTAAGAGACGAGAAACGTGTGAGCCACATTTCAGTTCAGTCCAACCTGTGCTACCTAACTGATTTAACATTCCAACCAGTGCTCGGACACGAAGGGCAAATGCCTTAAAAGACTTCACATCCCCGCTCCTGATATTGGGCCCATCCATCAGATTAGTAATCCTTTGCAGTGCCAATTGATGTGGCTGCCCATAGTGCCTCTGAATGGAGTAGGACTGTGACTATATGAGTCAGCGACAAGTAAAGCGTCTTCCAGCTTAAGGTGGTCCATAAGTATTTGGAACTTAAACGACTCAGAAGCGTCTTCAGGAAGAACATTGTTTAATGCAAGCTTAAGACGGGAAAACTCTCGGGGATCATCCCGACCGAAATCGGGAATTGTAGGAGTCGACCCTCGATATTGCATTGGGGGTGAATGCACAGGACGAGGAAGCTCAGAATATCCAAGCGATTGGTGAGAATGATCCGATGTACGTAACAGTCTATTATTTCGACTGTACTCTTGCCTCCAATCATTTGGAGAATGATCGAAACGATCTGTGAAGACATCCTTCTGCAGACGCTCTCTGTCATTTAAGCGGCGATGGTAAGGATCCGTTGCTGGATGATGATAAACATCATGAGGAGGTATAGTGGACCGCAACACTGGTGGGTCATCTAGATATTGCTGACGAATATCAGATGAATGAGGTGACCGTAGAGGAACATTAGCATCATAATAGTGATCATACCGTGGCAAGTCATTCTTACTACTATGTGGATCATTATACGAAGGGGTCGACATACCTGAATTAGGCGGACTATCACTAAGCCGACCTGCTCTCTGTAGACTGTCTGTAAGCTCTTCAATGAGCTCTTGCTCACGACTGCGAACTGTAAGGAGGGATTCATCTCTAGGTGGCACCAAAGGAGTATGTTCTGTCTGGCTAGAGTTTCCTTCACCCTTAACTGACTCCTGCATACTAATAGACTTTGGTGTAGATGACACCACTGCTCCTTCATTCAAAAGCTGTTGATCAGATAATGAAACCTGGGAAGCTAACACAGAAGAGTTAACAATCATATCAGATAAGCGTTGCATGTCTTGCCTCATTCGCCTATTTTCCTCTCTCAATTCACGCATACAACTGAGCATATCAGACTGCTCATCTGCAAATGCAAGCTGTTTCTGCGGATAGCTAACATCATAATCACGCAAATGTGTTGGCCGTCTTATTACTCTACGTGGGCGTACAACCTCTGGCTCTATAACTCCCTCACTAGTTCTGGACATCATTGCTAAAGTGGTTATAGAATCCGGCTCGAAGGACCATTACATGTATTGAAGACTGTAGTATGCACTGATTACTGTTACGGTTCTAAATCACCTTAGAGTACTATTTACACAAATAATGTCCAGTAACTAGGAAAGGATTAAAGAAGTCAGAGTCATGTGTCCAATTAACTAAATGTATTAATGAAAAAATGAATTATTTCCTCACAATGTTAACACAATGTAAATGACACAAAAACAGCGTAGGCCTACGTGAAATAACCAAAACAATAAACAATAAAACAATGTTCTTTAAATCAAAAGATACAATAATGTTGATATAAGGCAGTGAAATGTGTTATTGAGAATACTCAGTCCCAACAAGTCCCAGGTTTCCAGAGAATGTCCACTTAAGAACAGACGGTATGTTAGTAGGGATCTTTGTTTGATACTGATAGGGTTAATATGATGTGGTGATAACAGTGAGGCCTGTAGCTTCGTGTGCTGCGATATTCAGTGTGTGTGTTGGGTTTGTGTGATTACAGTCCGCTGGACAAACGTGTGGTTCTATAATGAAACAAATAAACTCAATTAGTCTCTGTTACATTTTGTACAACAAAGTGCTGTGTCATTATCACTTCACATGATTAAACGCGAGAGACATCGAAAACATATGATAAAAGCATAATATAACAGCTGTTCTTTTATAACTGAAGAAATATCTTATTGATGCATCTAGCAGCATATCAAACGATGATTATTAAACTGAATAATATGATATAAACACTTACGTTCTGCAATGACGCACGCGCTGATATTCACCATATAATTCCAGCAACTTCTGAAGCGATCACACAACATCGGCCGCCCAACACATCTGAAATGCCAAACTGCTCACCAGCTGAGAGCTATCTTATCAATCTATAGCTTGATGGCTTTAATCCAACTTGCCGCATGAATTTACAATACTAACACGGACCGCATTTCTCCTTTTTCTCCATTGCCGTATATCTGATCTCGCGTTATTTTCACCAAACTCACGAGACTTCCGATTAAACTCCGCCCACTCAACAGGTGCAACACTTGAACAGAATACTAAACGACTATAATATTAAAATAAATGTAACTTGACCATGACCTTTGGCACAATTACGTTTGCAGGGCGTTCCAAATGAGCGGTTATTGTCAGTGAAGTCCACTTCAACTGATATACCGTGCTCAGGGAGTAGGGAGCAGTGAACACTGCGTAGGGACCCTGTCGAGTGGAACGCACCTTCAGACACATTTCTAACCGCCATGCATCTCGCGCTGATCACCGGTGATCGGTTCTGCGCAGATTTTGCTCATCTCAAACAAGCCTATAAGGGCTTGGGCGCCGCATTGCATTCTGGGACGTGGCAGTCCTGCTGGCAGCCTCCCGAATGTAAACATACAGCAAGTCGAACGAGAAGAAGCAGAGTTGGGAGAAAGAGAAAAGATGGTAAAATCGCAAAAAGGTTGTGGGATTTAAAGGGATACACAAAATAGGGATGTCAGGGACCGGTATGTGCACAAAATTGGCAACATTAATGGTTTGAAATTTCCCAACAAAGAGTGGAGCACAGACGATTACTTGCTCCCGCACTTTTGCATTACAGATACCTCGGCTACATTGTTTGTTTTATGAGCGCCTACACTTCAGAACAGTTCCGAAGCTACAAGTCATTGGAGTCTCATGTGCAGTTCACAAATGGATATGTTCAGGAGTTGCAGATCATAAAACTGGCAAACAGTATACTTTACAGTAATCTGGACAAAAGTAAGCTGCGCTACACCTTGCTGCTAGTTTGGTAAACGTTAGTGCTAACAACCATTCACACATGTAATTACTTTTAACAAAAGTGTAGTTAGAAGCTGTAAACCCTCCCATTTTTATCCAGGATTCTCAAGTATTTGAGCACTTTTCCCGCTGTCTTCCCGTTTGAGTATTTCCTGTAAAATATCCCGTCAAGCCCTTCGATCGGACCTGTCAGTCTCTGTACTGTTGTCCTGTTGCTACCCCTTGCCCTTCCAGCGAAACATGTTTTCAAAGCATCGTTTGCTTATTTGAGAGCAACCTTAAGGCCAATTTATACTTCTGCGTGATGTTGTGCTTTTTAAGATCGCTTGGTTGTTGTGGGAGCACGATTTCACGCCAATCTGTAACTAAAGTCACGTTAGACCTAGCTTCACAAATCGCTTAATGTTAGTTAATGCAGCAGTTTTGTAGTACGACTTTTTGCTGTCAGCAGAGGGATGGCAACAAAAAGATGAATGTTGAAATTTCCCGTATTTTGGATGAGTAACCCCAGAAATTTCCCTTATTTTCAATGTTGACTTAAGCTATATAAATTAATATTGAGATGTTATGGTCTCCGTGGTCGCGCCTCCAAGCAGGAAAGCAGTGTAAAGTTAATCCATTCTCATTTTGTTTTCCGCATGGCGATTATGTGTTGCGCTATTACACCCCAAAATACAGCAATGGTTTACCATGGTTGAAATAGATTTTTAATTAATCAAATTAAGACGCATGGATGAGAGGGAGTATGTCTAAACACTGCACAGTAGCCCGAGTAGCAGTAAAGGAGGCTGTCAATGTGGTGGCCACGCCAAGTAATTACGTCACGACGCCCAAGCCCTATTAACTTGATTCCTCCTCTGGTGAAATCAGCTGCTGAGTTCATCGATGGAATAAACATATGGCAGGACTTTTGCTTTCTGACTCCTAGATAGATAAAGGCAGGTGAGTTTTTATGAGGGCTGAAGCTAAACTCTGCAGGATAGTGGACCTCCAGGACTGGAGTTGCCTATCCCTGCTGTAGATGCTGTTGGGGCTATTCGCAATGTAACCATAAACTGTACTGTGACTTGAACTGTAAAAAAAAATGTTCAATATGCCTCTACGATCTTGTGGCCTCAAGATAGTAACTTGTGGCCTCAAAATAGTGAAGTGTCTGACACATGGACCCTTTGTTATTAAACTGGACTCTGTACTGTAGTGCACTGTACACAGATAAATCTCCAGTGTTAATTTAACACTCTGAGTGTGGACTCATATAAACTCTGAAGAAGTGTTAAAAGTAACACTGAAGCAGAGTTGAAGTTAATGAGATAACAATCGTCACCTGCATGCCAAATAGTTGTTGTGCGATTGGATGCACACTTGGATGCATTTTGTCAGCGTTTGTTGCCCGCGAGGTATCCATGGTAGTCACGTGACTGCAAAGTATTAATTTGCTTATTTACGTTAATCACAACAACAAAGTTGTCAGTCGTCTATCATCTGAGGAGATTTACATTACAGAGATTAACCAAGTGTTGTATTATGTATCATTGTAATTACTTGGTTTTGTTTAACTCAGAAACATATGCTATAAAATATGAAGAATTATAAAGGACTATGGATATGCAGTCTACACAGCAAAATCCCCAGTGTTAATTTAACACTCTTGAGTGTGGACTCATATAAACACTAAAGCAGTGTTAAAAGTAACACTGAAGCAGAGTTGAAGTTAATGAGATAATTAAGAAGTTAATTGAGTTATGATTGACCATTATTGAAGACACCTGATGTTAACAAGCAGAATCACAAACGAGAAAATCACAATTTGTGTGTCACCATTATAGTGGTCAATGTTTGCTTTAGCTGGGATCTTGACCTTTCAGTTATTATATTTAGATTTTATGTGGCTGTGGTGACTGAATTATATCATACAGACAGACCACAGCAAAGGCAATCATGTGTGCCATTGATTGTGATTTGAGTTATTTGTTATAGAGTGACCTGAATGCCGGAGTTTAAGTTTCTTTACTGTATACATAAATTAAGTGAAAAGGGAAAGTAAGCAACCCAGCATTTCTGACATAGTATGACATGTTTTTAATAGTTAGTTCTACGTAAAGAAAGTAATCTTTTGTTTGGACACACAGACATCAGGAATCAGCGTGAGCATCACAACAATGGTGACCATCAAAAAAGCATGTTGTAGCCAATAAAAACTCATCCATGGCTCCCATCATGCATTGCGGCATGAATAAATTATGAGCTGAACTGTCTCTTTAACTTTTTATTCTAACTATGTTTTATTTTTGCTGTTTTTATGTTCATTTTTTTGTATCTAGTTTTGTGATGTCCAGAGTTGGTCTGTTTATCTGAATATGTTGTTTGTCACCGTTGTTCAGATTCATACGTTGATTATTGTTATCTGTGTGTGCCTAAAATTAGAATTCTTTAATAAAAAAAATCAGAATCACTTGCAAGAGATACCTACAAAATGTATAGAAAATACAGAATTTTTCATTGTGGAATCAAAGCTGTGACAATCAATAATGGAAGTTTTACTTTGAGAAGAGACTGTAAATGAGTTCAGTGATTCATGTCAAACAACGATTACATTAAAACATAATCATCAACACGCGATGATTTTTGCTCTTGGTTTCACAAACAAACTTTAAAAGTAAAAAGTTACAAGCCAAGATCCCAACTAAAGCAAACACTGACCACTATAATGGTGACACACAAATTGTGATTTTTTTCTCGTTTGTGATTCTGCTTGTTAACATCAGGTGTCTTCAATAATGCTTAATCATAACTCAATTAACTTCTTAATTATCTCATTAACTTCAACTCTGCTTCAGTGTTACTTTTAACACTGCTTCAGTGTTTATATGAGTCCACACTCAGAGTGTTAAATTAACACTGGGGATTTTGCTGTGTACAATATTTACATTACTGTATTAACAGAATTGAATTGATTGTGATGAACAGTATTAGTAAATAAATAGAAGCAGAACTGCAGCAAACTATATTACACTGAATATAAAAACAGAGAATATTGCAAAGAATGTGAAGTATTACAGTGCACTACAGTACAGGATCCAGTTTAATAACAAAGGGTCCATGTTTCAGTCCCTTCACTATATTTGAGGCCAAGAGATAGTTATGATTTTTTTTTTTTTTTTTTTTTTTTTTTTTTTTTTTTTGAAAAAGTGGGACCAGAGGGACTCCTTAGTTAGCTTCTCAGCTTAAGTGAATTTTTTTAAAAAAAATTTACATTATTTGTTGAACCATGGTATTAATAAAAAATACACAATAGTAAGAGCTGAACAACTTAATTATCCAATTTGGAAAAAGTGCTAATTTGGAATTCCACACATTAAAAAAAAAAGTTGCGTCAACTTAAAAAAAATAAGGCAACTTATTGCAAGCGCTTTTTTGAGTAAACTTAACAAATGGGGACTAAAGTCCACCAAACTTAAAATAATAATTTAATATCACAAGTTAACCTAAAATGTAAAACCTAAAAAATATCAGAACAAAATATTTTTTGTTTACTGAACACAAGGCCTATTATCGATAAGCATACACAATTTTAAAGTGAAAAAAAGAATTTCTTTCTTATTGAGAATTAACAGAGGTTTAAATGTTGATATTTGATTCATTTGAAGTCACCATTGTGGTGGAAAGTGTTTGGTTTAGTTGGGATCTTGGTCCAGTTACTAATTGTGTTAGCTTGTCTCTTTCTCGCTCTTTTCTTCAGTGATTCTGCTCGTCAAAAGCAATAGTTCATCAGTGTCTGAAATTACTCATTAGTTTTGTTCTATCTGTCAGGTGGACTGTATTGCTAAAGATACAGAAAGCGACTTTCTCAAAAACAACAAATATTACCCAGAATACATTGTTTGTTTGATAACTGTTGTAATGGAAAAATAGAATGTTGCAGTCAGAATACGGCCAGTGACAGACAGGCACCCAAACACATGCACGCACGCGCACACACAGGGTAACATCCCTTAACAACCGACCAACTAGAACACAAAAGACAGGAACTAATAGGGCAGATAACTAGTGGCAGACAGGTGAGGAAAATAAGGTGATTAACTAATAATAAGAACAGGAACAGCCAGATATGGACACAGAGGGAGGAACTAAAACCAACAGTCCACAGGGTTGTGACACTAACAGACAAGCCAATGCTATATTGTGCACTTGTGTCACAGAATAACACATGCACTTTCACACACACCCTCACTCTCACACATCCGCGTATCTACCACTCTTCTCATTTCGCTGCACTAGTGTGTCCTGCCTGTTTGCTGTGAGTACTGTGTAGGTGATTATTGATTTATTTTTTTTGATTTATTGATTATTGATATATAACTAAATGGTTTGTTGTTACATTACTTTAAAAAAAATTATAAAATAAAAATATGTTTTAAAATATTACCAAAAAGCCAAGACTGTTAAACTTCTTATGATTGTTCACACTACAAAGTGGATTTTGTAGAAATGAGTTTTTTTGTCATCATAAATAATATACATTTTCTGTTGGTATTGGAATTATCACAGCAATATCAAAAATTATCACAGCAAGTCAATAATTTTTTTGTCTATGGAATATTGTTAACGTATAGCATTTAATACTATGTATGGTTGTGATGAAAAACTATTGTGAAGTAAGAACCATTACCAAAGCTTGTCAGGTTTTTCTTTTCAGCAGTCAGTTGTGTTAAAAGCCAGAAGCTTTTTTGTAAAAATGCTGACATGAACTAGGCTTTCTGTCGCACTGTGCAACTGCCTTTCTTTTAACACAATAGTCCACACTGACTCTGAGCAAATGTTACACTTTCTGCATGTACTTTGTATGTCTGCACTTTTTTTCCAGCACCGCACCCAAGAGCTTCAGTAACTTCACTTCCTTAAAAGCTGAAAGTCATTGATTTTGTTTGTCAATAATTAAAAAACAAAAAAAATCACATGATGAAAAGCAGATGGCAACCAGTTGTCAACCACAAAAAAGACCTATAAAGGAGCATACAGTTATTGTAAGATGTGAGAAAGAGACAGAATTTTAAGTTCTTGTTCTGCAGGTTTGTGATTCTTCATGAAATGTGAAAAATCAATGCTGTTTGGGATGATTGACATTAAACTTCGAGGGGAAGTATTTATGGATGCACTGTTCTTTTAAAAATGTTACATTTGTGTGCATGTGCACACTAATTTTGAAATGATAACTGCTAAAGTGTACTGACTTGAACTGTTTTTTTTTTATTATTATTATGCAAGGCTATGGGGTCTCAATACTTTCCAGCACGATCAGTGCTTTTCCAAAAGAAGTCGAGTGGAGTTACGTACCGTGTGCCTGCTTTGATCTACATACCTCAGTCCAGCTGTTTCTTGGCCTTCTGTGAGGAAAGACTGACTCCGGCAGATGCTCAAGCACATCTGCTGGTCATGCGCAAAGGCACTTTTTATAAAAACTATGTGGAAGTAAGATTGCTTCTAATTTATGTTGACATTATTATAACTAATAAACCTATATAATATTTTTTCTCAATCAAAAAAAAAAAAAAATAATAATTTGTCTTGAATATGTTGTCCGTTTCTTCTCAGTGGAAGGACATGGAGGTGTTGAGTACAGCTCGACTGGAGGGCTACCGCTCAATGAACCCTTGCCCTGTTTATGATGAGTTTACTGGCACAGTCTTCTTGTTTTTCATTGCTGTTCTGGGTCACACCTCAGAGTCTTACCAGTTAATTACTGGAAAGAATGTGACACGTCTTTGCTATGTGTCCAGCAGTGACCAAGGGGACACCTGGAGCTCTGTTACAGACCTTACCAGGATTCTCATAGGGGACACCATTAAAGGTAAAGTATGATAGATCATGTACCATATAACAAGCATCCATTGAAACAATGTTAAATCATTGGCATTGCATCAACATCACTTTTTCACCCATAATTAACATTGACATTTTTTTAATGTAATCAAAAAATTTACCGTTATGGCACTGAAACAACGTTACAATGTGATGTTGGTAAGAAATCATGTTTGCAAGCTCAGAAAATGAAACACAACTACAACTGACTTAAAGCCACACAGCCTGAAATCAACTGCAAATAAAAGACAATACATATCCTAAGATCTCAGCAAAGAAGGATTAAACAGCTCCTCAAATAGCATTAAGAATGCACTGCAACATGGAGCTTTACGTTGATTATCACCATTGTTGAGATTCATATTTTGATTGGCACCATAATATAACTATTTTTTTTTTAAATAGTTTCTGTTGTGACGTTTAATGTTTTTGGATAGAGTTGGAGCAAATTCACTACAATAATTCAGTGCATTATATGCTGGGTCTTATAAACAATAAAAAAAAATCTGTGCTAATTACTCTCTGGGAAATCTGAGTCTTTCACTCTGTTTTTTTTTTTTTATATATATATATCAAACATGTCTTATAAACAGTCACAGAAACATAAATTCTGAAAAGTCATGGGTCAAGAGCCCAGCTTAAAAAAACACTAATCACCACAATGGTTGCTTCAAATGAAAATAAAATATCAACATCTAAACGTCAGTCAATTGTCAAAAATAATTTCTTCAATCTGGATAATAATAAGTGAAGCTGTGCTGCTGTATGTGGAGATGGTTAATCCTCTTCTGCTGAGATCTTGAGAGATTTAATGTCTTTTTTTTTTTAGGCTGTGTGGCTTTAAGTCAGCTGTAGTTGTTTTTGTTTCATTTTCTAAGTACAAGCATGATTTTGAACCATCACATTGTAACACTGATTTAATTGCATTACCATAGTTTTTTATTACATTTCCACCTTTTTTCAGGATTAATCATGGGTGCGAACATGACAGGGTTTTTCTCACATATTGATTTATTTGTGGCAGGGCACCACAAAATCAGAACTGACTGCCACAAATAGATTTTCCAAAAGGCTTTGACTTCATTGAATAAACATGAGCACTGCATGCTTCAAAATCAAAGTCGTCTTTTTATATCTCTGTATTTCAGAAGGAAACCGATTGTGTTTAGATTTCATTTTAATTTCATCTTGCTTGATAAGGTAGTGTTTGTGAGCTCAGTGCTGCTTTTCAGCCGTTACCAGAGAAACTTCTATCTCTCCTGCTCTTAAAGTGCCTCCTGCTGGCAGAAAAGGCATTTGCATATATATATGTATACATGGGGGCGGGGGAGTGCCTTCACAAATAGAGTAAGGCTATGGGAAACACTGTATGATGATGATTCAGTGCAGTTAAAATTGAAGCATTAACTTGTGTTTAAACATTGTTTCAATGGTTATTTACTGTCAGAGATTCCTGTTTGTATATGTGAAGGTTACAGTACGTGTGCATTTTAAAACTAATGTTAAAATAGTCTGTTATATCCCAGATTAAAGGATATAGTCCACCCAAAAATTAACAACATAATTTACTTATCCGTTGTTCCAAACCCATTATGACTTTCTTTCTTCTGTGGAACACAAATTTATAATTCAATAAATATCTGGTTGGGTAAGCTCAACACAACCAATGTACATAGTGGCTTGTTTCATATAGAATTTTAATTTTTGGGTAACACAGATGAAGACTGAAAATGAAATCAAATGATCAAATAAAATTCAGATTGATCTATATAGAAAGTTTATCCTTCTTCCCTAATTAATGTTTTTCAGTTGCTTTGACACAATCTTTTTTGTTTAAAGTGTTACATAAATAACGGTGTCTTGACTTGACCTATCATATCATAAACCATGTGACCACGTGTCACAGATTTTAAAATGATTTCTAAACCACTGTGGGGATTTTTTTGTTCATTGCAGAGTGGGCCACTTTTGCTGTGGGTCCAGGTCACGGAACCCAATTAAAATCTGGAAGGCTAATAATCCCTGCTTATGCCTACCATATTGACTGCAGAAATTGCTTTGGCAGGAAGTGCAAGACTTCATCACACTCATTTTGTTTTTATAGTGACACGCATGGAAAAGCATGGCATTTTGGAGAAGCATTGTCCACTCCAGAGAGTGTGGAGTGTCAAATGGTGTCAGTAGATGAGGAAAATGGAGTCAACTTTTTGTACTGCAATGCACGGAGTGTGTCAGGTTGCCGTGTGCAAGCTGTCAGCTTTGATAATGGGGCTGTTTTTCACAATGGTCAGCTGGTATATAAACTAGTGGAGCCAAAGAATGGGTGCCATGGCAGTGTAATTGGATTTCCAGCACCAATCTATGAGCTTGGGAAATCCCAACACTTTCTGAGACAGTTGAGGTCCATCTACACCCCACTTGGAGTCAGCATATCACCATCAAACTTCCTTCCACCAACATGGGTGGTATATACTCACCCCACATGCTCAAAAGCTCGTCGTGACCTCGGTGTTTACCTCAGTCTTCTGCCTCGAGATCCAGATAGCTGGTCAGGACCTTGGATCATATATGCAGGCCCTAGTGCATATTCAGACTTGGCCTATGTTGATACGTTTACTGATGCCCCAGCAGTCCCTGTCTTTGCCTGCCTTTTTGAGAACGGCAAAAAGACAGCTTATGATGAGATTTCCTTCTGCATCTTCACAATGTATGAGCTAATTGACCACCTTCCCCACATCAACCAAAACAAAAGGGGGCCCAGAAAGATGAAAGGATTATCGGAGTGCTGCTTTGTCTGCTGATTATATGTGTAGCAGGACTGGAGATGTTTCAGAAGAATTGAAAAATTGGCTTCCTTTCAAGTAAATGCTTAATTCACCCCACAATTACAATTAGCCCATAAATTGCTCACCCTCAAGTCATCCTAGGTATATATGACTCTTCTTTCAGACAATTCCAGTCAGAGGTTTTGGCAGGTGTTGCAGTGCATCAGTCCAAAAGAAGTAAAATAAAAGTGCCCATCCATAAAAAAAAGTGTAACACATCACTCCAGGGGGGTGAACAAAGGCCTCCTGTAGTGAATCAATTAGTTTTTTAAAGAAAAATAGCTATATTCATAAAGTAATAATCACTTTAATGTAGCTTTAATATAGCTTGCGCATTTCTAAATTTCTAAAATGTCTAAATCGCTTTATAGCACAATTTTCCGCGGCCTTGACCCCCCGCAGTATGCTATCTGAACCAATCAGAATGCAACCCGCCTAGCGCGAGAACAGAACAGACTGGGCATATGCCTAACTCCAGGTTCACACACTGTCTGTGATGAGCCTTTTTTCCAAGCCCATGTTAATGGATCAGAGCGTTCACACTGCACGTGGTAAAAAGCGAGAAATAAAAACGTGCAAAAAAATAAATATCTAGCACATGAGCATAGAGAGAGTTGTGAGTGCACAGGACGCAGTTTAAGTGAGAAAATGATTATCCACATGTAAAACTATGTGAAGCACATTTGGCTGAGGACAGCTTCCTCAATCTCAATCAGTTTAATGCTGGATTCGCACAAAGATTATTCTGGAAAGATGGAGCAGTTCCCTCTTTGTCTGGAGAAGGCATTGTTCATGGACCACAACCGGTAAGTGTATTTTATTATTTAAATTGGTGCGTTTAACAGTTTATGCAACTTATTACGCAAAGGGAAAAGCTGTTTAGCTTTGTTAACTAAATGGTAGGGCTGTGCAAAAAATCGAATGTGATTTTCATGTGCAAAACATCACTAAAAGCACTCCTGTGATTACAAGTACATCTCCAGCACGTGCGTTCAGGTCAGGGTTGCCAGGTTTTCAAAACAAATCCTGCCCACTTGCTTCTCAAAATGCGTTTGCAGGAGGGCAGTGTGCGCTCAGCTGCTGTCGAATCACAACACAGGAACCGCTGGCCCAATCAGAACTAGTTACGTATTTCTGAAGGAGGGGCTTCATAGAACAAGGAAGACATTAGCCCGTTCTTATGACAGTGAAAACAGCGGTATACAGATAGGTGAATTGTGTGAAAAATACTGTTTTTTTACATACGAAACATGAACAGATTTTTATATTGCACACTGTAACCACAATCAAAGCTTCAAAAAAACATGAAAAAGTGGGACCTTTAAGTACGCACTCTCTCTCCGGGCGAGAGCAGCGTGTATCTGAACAAGCACATCTGGTTTTGTGACAGAACAAAAGAAATCTGCGTGCGAACAAAGAGATTCGCACTCGTGCATTATTTTAATGTGCTTTCACATTACAATAACGCACTCTCACTCCTGCTTCTGCACCGCTGACACATACTGTATACAAACTGCAGACGGAGTGAACCTGTATAATGTATGACAAATCTATTTCAACCCATGACGCACCGATACAATTAATTAGCTCTATGAACAATGCATGGCAAAAAAGAAAAAAAAGGTCCCTGGACATGGGATTTATTTATATTTTTTTGTCAAGTCTATGAATTTTGTTATACCTTTACTATAGTGATTATTTTGATTTATGCCTGTTCTAGAGACGTTACAACTTTTTGACAAAGCTCTAATTGGTTTTATTTTGGAAATATGTTTCAAATTCCTCCTGAACTCATTTATGACTGTAAACCATATCTGTGTGTGTCAAAACCATGATTAAAATCGCGATAGGTTTTGTCTATATCGCACAGCCCTAGTTCATTCAGTAAAGACAGTTAATAATCTAGATTCTGAGTACTAAGTTATAACCTTCCAATAGCGGGGTCAGTTAATTTTTTTACAGTGGGCCGCGCAAACATATGTGTTTGGTTGTGTGGGCTGCTAGCTGAAAAAGGTTGGGAATCACTGGTCTGAAAGAAGAAAATCATATACTTTACTATACATATACCTAGAATGACTTGAGGGTAAGTAATTTATGGGCTAATATTCATTTTTGGGTGAACTAACTCTTAAATGACTGTGAATTTCTTCTGAATCTATTTTTATTTGAATCAGTTTCTATCATAATCCATCTGCATATCTATCTATTGTATCTGTCTTCTGCATTTTTGTTCATTAAATGTAATCTCCATCAAAGTCACAAATATAAACAAATACAATATACTTAATTTTAATATTTCATGTTTTTATTAAAAACATAATATGAAACATTCACAGTGCTTTTGAGAAAGTAAGTGAACTTTACCTTGCTGTTGAATGATCCAAAAACTGTTATTTTGTTTTGTGTGATGGGTTATATATTATCTATCATGTTATTGCTAATTTTAATTATTGTGATATTTTATCCATAAATGTACTTTATCACAATATTTAAAATATTAAATAAACAACATGAAAATTATTCTAGGACTATTCTAGCGCTTGCAACCTCATCAGAGGACGACACGTAATATAACGCGGCCTGAAACATACGTCATCATCTCACACACGAGTGACTGCAGCTCATTACAGGTTTGTGAAGTTTAATAATTGTTGTTTTTGTTGAGGAAAATAAAAGCACTTACAAAAAGGTAAAAGGAGAACACATTAAATTCGCTATACAGGTTATGGTCAAAAGTCTCAGTGAAGATGACTGGCATTCACGTTTAAATGTGTTTACAGTTTTATCTATTCTAAAATGTTTAACTTTTACAGACTTTTAAATTAAATCCCTTACAACAGGGATAGGCAACTCCGGTCCTGGAGGGGAGTTTAGCTCCAACCCTAATTAAACACACCTGAACAAGGCAATCAGTGTTTTCGGGATTACTAGATAGATACAGGCAGGTGAGTTTTTATGAGGGCTGAAGCTAAACTCTGCAGGATAGTGGCCCTCTAGGACCGGAGTTGCCTATCCCTGCCTTACACTGTCAGAAATAGGGATACAGTAGGAGTCCATTTCTGTCCCCCAAGGTACAATCTAAACTAACGTACCCCATAGGGATTATTATTTGACCTCAAGGTACATGTATGCAACTTTTTGAGGGTCAAAAAGATACATATATGTTCCCAAACATTAACAGGTACATATATGTACCGTTTCTTTTAAAGGTTAAGGTACAATTTGTAGAGCCAGCCCTGATTGGCTGCTTGAATCTCAATTTAAAAGAACGTTTCTTCTGTTCCTTTCTTTTGGCGGAGACGAAGTCATAGCGCGGTTACACATGGTTCTTACCAGATTTGGGTAGTCCAGGGGCCAAAGAGTAGAAGTCCTGCCATATTTTTGCTCCACCCATGAACTCAGCAGATGATTTCATCAGAGGAGGAACCAAGTCATCCAAGTCACAAACAAGTCTTGAAACAAATCCCAAGTCCTTAAAGAGTAAAAGTTAAAGAGATAATTAAGTGACTAATTAAATGAAGACGCATTAGTGATGAACACCTGCTGTTTACAAAGTCAATAGAATGTAAAAATGAAATCAATTGAAAGGAAAAAAAAAAACTTTGCCAGCATAATTGTGGTGAATAATTGCTTCAGTTGAGCTCTTGAGCCTTTAAGCAGTTTTTATAAATTTGATTCTCAACAATTGCATTATTGTTTTGCAGCAAACATTTGTGCAATGCTAATACAGCATTTGATCTAGTAGTTAACTTGTGCTTTTGATTATTGTATGATCTTTTTGAATAAGTTTCTTGATTATATGTTTAAAGAGAAGAGTTTGTGGCTTAGTTGTTAGAGAGGTGTATTCACTGCTCTGCGTGTGCACTTTGGATGAGTTAAATGATGAGTATGAATTCTGAGTACAGGTCACCATACTTAACTGTGTCATTTTCACACAAAAAAAGAGAGAAATCTCATTATGCAAATGCCATCATATAACTACAGAGAGAAATCTAGCAGAACAAGTCAAGGTTCAAGAGCACAACTAAACCAAACACTGATCTCCATGATGGTGGCATCATTTTATCCAATAAAACATTAACATCTGATCCTCTGCAATTCTCAATAACAGCAGGTGTTCATCACTAATGCACAATCATCATTTAATTAGTCACATAATTAGCTCATTAACTTTAACTCTTTGAGGACTTGGGATTCAGATTGAGTTTTGACTTGGAAGGAATGATTTGGTTCCTCTGGTGAAACCGGCTGCCAACTACTCTTTGGCCCCTGGACTTCCCACCTCTGTACAAAACTCTATTAAGTCTCTTAAAGGGGGGGGGGTGAAATGCTCGTTTTCACTCAATATCCTGTTAATCTTGAGTACCTATATAGTACTGCATCCTTCATAACTCCAAAAAGTCTTTAGTTTTATTATATTCATAAGAGAAAGATAGTCTGTACCCGATTTTTCCCTGAAAAACGAGCGTCTGGAGGCATGACGTGTGGGCGGAGCTAAAGAATCACAAGCGCCAGTAGGCTTTTGAGTTGAGAGCGTTTGGAAGCTGTGACAGCTGTGAAGGCTGAAACTGAACGAGAGCAGCAGCAGCAACGAATCGCTCCGAGCGGGGCTCGAACCCGGGTCTCCGGCATGGGAGGGGACGCACTAACAAGGAGGCAGAGATATTTTACGAAGTTTTACTCACCGCATGCGGTTCCAACACACGATCGTGACCCTTTTTCATTGGGACTGCATTATCCTTAAGAAATAAACAATGTGCAAATCCGAACTGGGCCTTGTTTGTAAAACAAGCATCTTCGAAATGCAGGGAACAAACACAAACACTTGCACAACTCCGTTGATGCTCTGTAAAAATAAACTCCATCCACTGGTCCCTTAATGCTGTTTCTCTTTTGGTAATCTGTGCAGGGTTGTCTTGCCCTGGCAACTAAAAACACACTTCTTTTGTGACATTTGGCGACGCTCTCGCTCTGATCAGTGAAGTCTGTTGTGCTCTCAGTGCTCTGCTATACGGGAGCGCGCGCTCTTCCGACAGACGTGCCTCAGGACCCATATAAGGAAATTCCACTCCATCTAACGTCACACAGAGCCATACTCGAAAAAAACTTTCCAAAACTTGTGACAAACCGGAAGGAGTATTTTTGGAACAGAAATACGTACAACTCCTTCAAACGTACAACTTAATTTTTGAAACTTTGTCCATGTTTAGCATGGGAATCCAACTCTTTAACAGTGTAAAAAACTCAGTATGCATGAAATAGCATTTCACCCCCCCTTTAAGATACAAATCACAAGGGTACAAATTTGTACCCTATGCCAAGGGTACAGCCCCAGTGACAAGCTATTGTACCCCTAAAGGTACAATTATGTCCTTTATTTTCTGAGAGTGTACCCTCAAGGGTACAGCTTTTGTACCCTTGGCATAGGGTACATAAAACATCAACATCTGATCCTCTATAATTCTTAATAACAGCAGGTGTTAATCATTAATGCACAATCATCATTAATTAGTCACTTAATTATCTCATTAACTTTAACTCTTTGAGAACTTGGGATTTGACTTAAGACTCGTTTGTGACTTGGAAGGAATTAAAAAAGAACAAAAATATGGCGGGACTTTTACTCTATGGACCCTGGACTACCCACCTCTGGTTCTTACAGGGCTTTCAACCAAGGAGTTCCTTGTTTCAAGGCAAGGAGAGATTTCATGTATTTTATTTCAGCTGATTTCATCTAAGTCTGTGTCTGAAGTCAGTTGTAGTAGTTCTTGTGTTTCTCTTTTCTACAGTGGTTCTGTAATAATCAGTTAATACAAAGACTTTCCAAACAGTTTGGGCTTCTATGGTGTCAATTGGTCACACACAGACATCAATAATCAGCATATGAACCTCAACAATGGTGACCATTAAAAAAATGCTGCAGAGCATGCTGGGAGCCATGGATGAGTTCTGTACTACAATAGTACCCAGCATGCATTGCAGCATGTTTTTTTGTCACCATCGTAGAGGTTCATATTCTGATTATTGATGTTTGTGTTTGACCAGTTACTGGCATAGAAGAAAAATGTATGTGTACAAAATGTTTATGAAATTTTTATATTAACTGAATATCACATAACCACTGGCTCTTAGTGTCTTTTTACTACGTCCATTTCTACTAATTACACATCTATTTCATCAGAGATTGGACTCTGTACGGATCAATAATTATCATCACTTATAGAAAGTATAACAACCTACACCTAGGTACAGGTTAACACCTGATGGCATTTCTTCTGGGCTTTTGAGTTACAACAAATGTGTTTCAGAAACACACGGTTATAACAGCCAGAGAAAAGAATAAGACAGAAATCAAGGGTCAAGAGCCCAACTAAAGCAAACACTGATCTCTAACATGGTTACTTCAAATGAAACAATAAATCAACATCTAAACCTTAGTTCATTCTCAATAAGATCTTCTGTAGACGTCTGACAGAAATAAAGTCAGTCTGGTTATTAATAAGTGGAGCTGGTGATGCTGTTTGTGGGTTGTTTAATCAGATCTTGAGAGATTTCATGTATTTTATTTCAGTTGATTTCATCTAAGGCTGTGTCTGAAGTCAGTTGTAGTAGTTCTTGTGTTTCTCTTTTCTTCAGTGATTCTGTTTGTTAGCAGCAGCTGTTCATCACTAATTCACAATTATCACAGTTAATCACTTAATTACTTAACTGCAATGTATATCTTCTTCCAGTGAACTCAACTGAATTAAGTTCAGAGTACTCACAACTGTTAGTTTTTTCAACTTAAATGGTTTAAGGCAATCGGTTTCCTCAAATGGTTTGAGTTAACATAACTTGTCAGGTTTGAGTGAGGCTGTGTCTGAAGTCAGCTGTTGTTACTTTCTCTCTTTTCTTCATTAATTCTGTTTGTTAACAGTAGCTGTTCATCACTAAAGCTCAATTATCACTCAATTAATCACTTAATCACTTAATTGCAATGTATGTCTTCTTCCAGTGAACTCAACTGAATTAAGTTCAGAGTACTCATAACTGTTAGTTTTTTCAACTTAAACGGTTTAAGGCAATCGGTTTCCTCAAACGGTTTAAGTTAACATAACTTAAGGATATCTGTTTACTCAGACCGTTTGAGTTAAGTTAACTTGTCGGGTTTTACAGTGTAATGTAACTTTGATTTATCTTTGTATTTACTGTACTGGCAGGGTAGCATAGTGAGATAGGAATGCTATGTGTTTACTTATGTTTACGTTAGTTCATTGACAGATTGGTGGTACAGCTAATGGTCAGGAGAATCTTTTTTTCAGTAAATGTAGGCCTGTCAGTGATGCGTAATGTTATCTCTGCAGTGTTAGGTACAGCTGCCAGGGCTGAAGCACTGGCATTAGGTCACGGCAGGAATGTTTCTTCTAGCAGTAGTTGAAGAACACCTAATAATTTGTTGTACTGTATGTTTATGTCCAGTGCACTACGAAAGTATTTGATGTTTTAAGAAAACATTCAAGTACATCTATAGTATTGTAACTACATTGCTATTCCTGTTACAGGTGTATTTGTGGAAATTGTGGCCAAATGCCTACAGAGGTTGAGAATATATGCTGCAGGGAGATACCACAAGTACAGTACTCTTCCTAAATTGTTTAAATGTGTTCTCGCTTCAAAATGCATGAAACATTCACCGAGCAGACTATGGTTTAAGGGGAATGGAAGGGGAAGTTGTGTTTTGATTCATATCAATCACAACTTTCTATTGTAAAATAAGCGACTGCAGTGCAAAGCATAAAGTTCACTATGGGTAACTGATCAACTGTAGTGCAATCTTTAATAACCACATAACATACCATTCAGCATGAAATACCAAATAATGAATAGACAAAAAACTGTTTTGACTTATATTTATTGACAGAAATACTGTTTTACTGTATTCCACAGAGGTGTGCAATAAGTTATATATATATATATATATATATATATATAAATGCAGTTACAGCTAAAATAATTGTCAAAAAACTAACAGCAATAAATAAATGAAATTATGACATTAAATAACAAATTTTCACAACAATAAATGGTTGAATTTTCTAAGCCGTTACAGGTTTTTGGCATACAGAAGTTTCGTCAGCTGGTGTTGGGGCATTTTGGGCAGGAGAATCAGGGTTGTGCTGACTTCCTGTGTATGCAACAAATAAGGGCAGAGTTCCCTAATGCTCAGGGACCATATGTAGGGTTCAGACCTGCCTTTGATTAAACCTACACAGCAAAATCCCCAGTGTTAATTTAACACTCCCCAGTGTTAATTTAACACTCTTGAGTGTGGACTCATATAAACACTGAAGCAGTGTTAAAAGTAACACTGAAGCAGAGTTGAAGTTAATGAGATAATTAAGAAGTTAATTGAGTTATGATTAAGCATTATTGAAGACACCTGATGTTAACAAGCAGAATCACAAACGAGAAAAATCACAATTTGTGTATCACCATTATAGTGTTCAGTGTTTGCTTTAGCTGGGATCTTAGCTTGTAACTTTTTACTTTTAAAGTTTGTTTGTCAAACCAAGAGCAAAAATCATTGCATGTTGATGATTATGTTTTAATGTAATCGTTGTTTGACATGAATCACTCAACTCCTTTACAGTCTTTTCTCAAAGTAAAACTTCCATTATTGATTGTCACAGCTTTGATTCCACAATTAAAAAAATCTGTGTTTTCTATACATTTTGTAGGTATCCCTTGCAAGTGATTCAGATTTTTTTTTTATTAAAGAATTCTAATTTTAGGCACACACAGATAACAATAATCAACGTATGAATCTCAACAATGGTGACAAACAACATATTCAGATAAACAGACCAACTCTGAACATCACAAAACTAGATACAAAAAATGAACATAAAAACAGCAAAAATAAAATAAAGTTAGAATAAAAAGTTAAAAAGACAGTTCAGCTCATAATTTATTCATGCCGCAATGCATGATGGGAGCCATGGATGAGTTTTTATTGGCTACAACATGCTTTTTTGATGGTCACCGTTGTTGTGATGCTCACGCTGATTCCTGATGTCTGTGTGTCCAAACAAAAGATTAGTTTTTTACGTAGAACTAACTATTAAAAACATGTCATACTATGTCAGAAATTCTGGGTTGCTTACTTTTCTTTTACACTTAATTTATGTATGCAGTAAAGAAACTTAAACTCAGGCATTCAGGTCACTCTATAACAAATAGCTCAAATCACAATCAATAGCACACATGATTGCCTTTGCTGTGGTCTGTCCGTATGACATAATTCAGTCACCACAGCCACATAAAATCTAAATATAATAACTGAAGGGTCAAGATCCCAACTAAAGCAAACATTGAACACTATAATGGTGATACACAAATTGTGATTTTCTCGTTTGGTGATTCTGCTTGTTAACATCAGGTGTCTTCAATAATGGTCAATCATAACTCAATTAACTTCTTAATTATCTCATTAACTTCAACTCTGCTTCAGTGTTACTTTTAACACTGCTTTAGTGTTTATATGAGTCCACACTCAATAGTGTTAAATTAACACTGGGGATTTTGCTGTGTAGACACATAGCTGTCTATCACTTCCTGTTTGTCTGGTTTGTCAAACTGGGACGTGAGATCCTCAGGTATGGAGATCTTCAGGATATCGTCTATATTAGGGATTAGGTCCACAAAAACGTTAAAAAGATAAATTCCAACAGGTTTCAATATTTGTGGTTATTTTCAGTTTACTCTGAAGTTGTGTTGCTCATTTAGTGTTGTGGCTAAATGGTTTTGGATATAAAATGGTCTATAAGGTGTCTTGTTTGTAAATAAATAAATAAATAAAGTATACAATTTATGTTCAGCTTCTAATATTGTGTCGTTACACTCATTGAAGGTTGGTTCTACTTTCACTGGCTTTGGAGAGCATTGTCCTTTCCTGTATTTTGGGAAAACCACCTTAAATAGTGGCTCTCCAGCTGCTGTCATGGCTTGGGAATGCCCAGCATTCTCATTAAAATGTAAGGCTGCCAGGTAGAGTCTATAGAGAAGAAATAATGGTTAAACATTACTTAGGTCACACTTGCGTGTTTTAAAATGTGAATACACTTTATACTGAGTTACCTGCATAACATTCCAAGGAAAGAAAATATAACATTATTTGGCGCAAAGCGCAGAATTCCGCTACGGAATGCCTCCAGTGATGAGGTCTGATGGTGAGGGCATCATCTTTCAGAATTCTCTTGTTTCTGAGGATCTTCTCTAATCGAGAGAAGGCAGTTGTTCCTGGTGGGAAAGTGGAAATTATTAAAATTTATATTTAAGAACAATTAAGAAAAAAAACTTGCATGATTAAATTTAAGTAAAAGAAATAATATATGTCTGTTGTATGCACATATAAACATGAGCTATATTGACACTGCTAATAGGGTAAACACACTTGCTCTCAACCACTTGCTCTTGTCTGTTGTAGTGCACTGTGGGAAAACAGGATCATCATGTGTGTGCATGTCTTGGATATGATTAAGAACTGGCATCCACTTTGCCACTCGCTCTGGCCCTGATGAAGAAGAAGCTGCTGTCCAATATATGTGTTTTTTATACTGCGATACCACTTCTGCAGTTTTTCACTTTCAGTTCTGAGCAATCCCCAGCAGTTTATTTGATACTCCTAATAATATAAACAAACCAACTTTAATTCGACCATGCAGAAAGATACAGTTTGTTTATTGAACTAAGAATAAAATAAAGTAAATTTCTGGTCAAAAGGTATGATTTTGTATCATAATGTTTTATAATAACATTTTAAAGTTTTAAACTGTTAAAAAAATTACCAGTCTGTGAGACTATGACAGTCATTAGGCACATAAACAACTACACAGTAAAAAAATCCCTGTGCCTTTTTTTCTGTACATTTAATTTGTTACATTGCATATGCATTACTTCTTGCATAAGTCTGAAATGTTAGAGACACCTGAACTAGTTGCAGATCAATAATAGTGCTGGTCTTTAGGTCATTCAGCCAAGTTTAGAGATAAATCAATTGTGATTACTACAAAAAAAAAAAAAAAAAAAAAAATTCAAACAAAATGAAAACAAATTCAGAAACATTCACAATAAAAGCTTCCAACAATTACCACCCCCAAAAAAGATAAAATTTATCAACCAAGGAACAGACACACACACAGGCTTCAACAAAACATAAACCAAAACAAAGCAACAGTGTCTCCGGATGACATGCTGGGAAGCTGAGAGCTCATTCAGTCTATATGGGAAACAGTGGGTTTGATGGCAGACAAACACGCATCCGTAATGTGAACACCCACACCAGTCGTGCTGACTCGGTCTCAAACCTCAACTGCAAATGGGCCACCCTAGCCAAATCCTAGCCACAGAGTTTTATTCAAAATGCATTCTGGGAAACAACTAAATGTAACACAGGAAGCAAGGGGTGGGACTCGTGATGCCATGGTACCTCACACACGAATGTATACCTTTGCTCACTGCCCAATGATAGGACAAGCAATGAACAATCAGCCAACCAAATGCAAGCAGGAAGGGCTTCACTCGTCCCGCTACACTAAGATTATAAAGTGAAAGTGAAGTGACATTCAGCCAAGTATGGTGACCCATACTCAGAATTTGTGCTCTGCATTTAACCCATCCAAAATGCACACACACAGAGCAGTGAACACACACACACACACACACACACACAGAGCAGTGGGCAGCCATTTATGCTGCGGCACCCGGGGGTTCGATGCCTTGCTCATGGGCACCTAAGTCATGCTATTGAAGGTGGAGAGAGAGCTGATCATGCAATATCCCCACCCACAATTCCTGCCGGCCCGAGACTAGAACTCACAACCCTTCGATTGGGAGTCCAACCCTCTAACCATTAGGCCACGACTTGCCTAAAGTATTTATGTATAAGTAGTATTTTGTATTTCAAGTACATGTATTAGAAATACTGCTCATCCCTGCCTAGGAGAGGGGGTCATTCTGACTTTGCTACGACAATCTGGTGCTTCTGAATCAGCTGCTGGAAGTATGTTCTGTTTAATTATTTGCTGTTGACTGTTCAAATGCGGAGTCTTGTGCATCGTGTGTGTGTGAGAGAGAGAGAAAGAGAGAGAGATGGTCACACAATAACTAAGGACATTATTAACAGTCTTTACATTTTTATTTTGAAAGATCACAATTATGGAAAGATGCGTTGCATGTCTGACGAGTGCTTGCGGTGATCGACCAATCACAATGCACTTGGTCAGTTGGCCAATCAGAGGACCTACAATAATGTACAATATTATAAAAATAATGTGTTTTTTGAACATTAGTCTTAGTGTTTATACTTGACTAACTGGGGCCCAGGTCAGGAAGCAGACAAACTGGCTAAACCGACCGTCTGCTAGCTGCCTCCCGTCACAGAGGTCAGTTAATTCTCAGCACATAGAGACTCTTTCACCTAGATATCACACTATAGAGACTGTGTCTGTTCCCCGAACTAGAAAATACAAAAAACGTCCAAACCAAGTTAAGGTTAACAATTTAATTGAGGTTCAACAAATAAAAAACAAATGCAATATGGATAAACAAATGATAAAAATTGGCTTATTGAATATCAGATCCATTTCTACGAAAACACTTTTTGTAAATAATATGATAACTGATCATAATATAGATGTGCTCTGCTTGACAGAAACCTGGCTAAAACCTGATGATTACATTATTTTAAATGAGTCCACCCCCCAAGATTATTGTTATAAACACGAGCCGCATCTAAAAGGCAAAGGGGGAGGAGTTGCTTCAATTTATAATAACGTTTTCAGGATTTCTCAGAGGGCAGGCTTCAAGTATAACTCGTTTGAAGTAATGGTGCTTCATATAACATTATCCAGAGAAACCAATGTTAATGATAAATCCCCTGTTATGTTTGTACTGGCTACTGTATACAGGCCACCAGGGCACCATACAGACTTTATTAAAGAGTTTGGTGATTTTACATCCGAGTTAGTTCTGGCTGCAGATAAAGTCTTAATAGTTGGTGATTTTAATATCCATGTCGATAATGAAAAAGATGCATTGGGATCAGCATTTATAGACATTCTGAACTCTATTGGTGTTAGACAACATGTTTCAGGACCTACTCATTGTCGAAATCATACTCTAGATTTAATACTGTCACATGGAATTGATGTTGATAGTGTTGAAATTATTCAGCCAAGTGATGATATCTCAGGTCATTATTTAGTTCTGTGTAAACTTCATATAGCCAAAATTGTAAATTCTACTTCTTGTTACAAGTATCGAAGAACCATCACTTCTACCACAAAAGACAGCTTTTTAAGTTATCTTCCTGATGTATCCGAATTCCTTAGCATATCCAAAACCTCAGAACAACTTGATGATGTAACAGAAACTAAGGACTCTCTCTTTTCTAGCACTTTAAATACAGTTGCTCCTTTACGCTTAAGGAAGGTTAAGGAAAACAGTTTGACACCATGGTATAATGAGCATACTCGCACCCTAAAGAGAGCAGCCCGAAAAATGGAGTGCAGCTGGAGGAAAACAAAACTAGAGGTATTTCGTATTGCTTCGCGGGAAAGTAGCATATCCTACATAAAAGCATTAAAAACTGCTAGATCTGATTACTTTTCTTCTCTTTTAGAAGAAAACAAACATAACCCCAGGTATTTATTCAATACAGTGGCTAAATTAACGAAAAATAAAGCCTCAACAAGTGTTGACATTTCCCAACACCACAGCAGTAATGACTTTATGAACTACTTTACTTCTAAAATCTATACTATTAGAGATAAAATTGCAACCATTCAGCCGTCAGCTACAGTTTAGCATCAGACAGTGCACTATAGACCCCCTGAGGAACAGTTCCACTCATTCTCTACTATAGGAGAGGAAGAATTGTATAAACTTGTTAAATCATCTAAACTTACAACATGTATGTTAGACCCTATACCATCTAAGCTCTTAAAAGAGGTGCTTCCAGAAGTCATAGGTCCTCTTCTGACTATTATTAATTCCTCATTGTCATTAGGATATGTCCCCAAAACCTTCAAGCTGGCTGTTATTAAGCCTCTCATAAAAAAGCCACAACTTGACCCCAGAGAACTAGTTAATTATAGACCAATCTCGAATCTCCCTTTTCTGTCCAAGATACTAGAAAAGGTGGTATCCTCACAATTATATTCCTTCTTAGAGAAAAATGGTTTATGTGAGGATTTCCAGTCAGGATTTAGACCGTATCATAGTACTGAAACTGCTCTCCTTAGAGTTACAAATGATCTGCTCTTATCATCTGATCGTGGGTGTATCTCTCTATTAGTTTTATTGGATCTTAGTGCTGCGTTTGACACAATTGACCACAACATTCTTTTGCATAGACTTGAACACTTTGTTGGCATCAGTGGAAGTGCATTAGCATGGTTTAAATCGTACTTATATGACCGCCATCAGTTCGTAGCAGTGAATGAAGATGTATCATATCGATCACAAGTGCAGTATGGAGTACCTCAAGGCTCAGTTCTAGGGCCGCTACTCTTCACTCTTTATATGTTACCCTTGGGAGATATCATCAGGAAACATGGTGTTAGCTTTCACTGTTATGCTGATGATACTCAGCTCTATATTTCCTCGCAGCCCGGTGAAACACACCAATTTGAAAAACTAATGGAATGCATAGTCGATATAAAAAATTGGATGACGAGTAATTTCTTACTGCTAAATTCAGAAAAAACAGAGGTGTTAATCATAGGGCCTAAAAACTCTACTTGTAATAACCTAGAACACTGTCTAAGACTTGATGGTTGCTCTGTCAATTCTTCGTCATCAGTTAGGAACCTAGGTGTGCTACTTGATCGCAATCTTTCCTTAGAAAGCCACGTTTCTAGCATTTGTAAAACTGCATTTTTCCATCTCAAAAATATATCTAAATTACGGCCTATGCTCTCAATGTCAAATGCAGAAATGTTAATCCATGCATTTATGACTTCAAGGTTAGACTATTGTAATGCTTTATTGGGTGGTTGTTCTGCACGCTTGGTAAACAAACTACAGCTAGTCCAAAATGCAGCAGCAAGAGTTCTTACTAGAACCAGGAAGTATGACCATATTAGCCCGGTCCTGTCCACACTGCACTGGCTCCCTATCAAACATCGTATAGATTTTAAAATATTGCTTATTACTTATAAAGCCCTGAATGGTTTAGCACCTCAGTATTTGAATGAGCTCCTTTTACATTATACTCCTCTACGTCCGCTACGTTCTCAAAACTCAGGCAATTTGATAATACCTAGAATATCAAAATCAACTGCGGGCGGCAGATCCTTTTCCTATTTGGCGCCTAAACTCTGGAATAACCTACCTAACATTGTTCGGGAGGCAGACACACTCTTGCAGTTTAAATCTAGATTAAAGACCCATCTCTTTAACCTGGCATACACATAACATACTAATATGCTTTTAATATCCAAATCCGTTAAAGGATTTTTAGGCTGCATTAATTAGGTAAACTGGAACCGGAACACTTCACATAACACCGTACTTTCTACATCATTAGAAGAATGGCATCTACGCTAATATTTGTCTGTTTCTCTCTTGTTCCGAGGTCACCAGATCCAGTCTGTGTCCAGATCAGAGGGTCACTGCAGTCACCCGGATCCAGTACGTATCCAGACCAGATGGTGGATCAGCACCTAGAAAGGACCTCTACTGCCCTGAAAGACAGAGGAGACCAGGACAACTAGAGCCCAGATACAGATCCCCTGTAAAGACCTTGTCTCAGAGGACCACCAGGACAAGACCACAGGAAACAGATGATTCTTCTGCACAATCTGACTTTGCTGCAGCCTGGAATTGAACTACTGGTTTCGTCTGGTCAGAGGAGAACTGACCCCAACTGAGCCTGGTTTCTCCCAAGGTTTTTTTCTCCATTCTGTCACCGATGGAGTTTCGGTTCCTTGCCGCTGTCGCCTCTGGCTTGCTTAGTTGGGGACACTTCATCTACAGCGATATCATTGACTTGATTGCAAATTAAAACAGACACTATTTCAACTGAACAGAGATGACATAACTGAATTCAATGATGAACTGCCTTTAACTATCATAACTATCATTTTGCATTATTGAGACACTGTTTTCCAAATGAATGTTGTTCAGTGCTTTGGCGCAATGTATTTTGTTTAAAGCACTATATAAATAAAGGTGATTGATTGATTGATAAAACATGAAAACATATTATGTAAATTTAAATAAATAAAATAAATAAATTTATGCATTTAGCAGACACTTTTATCCAAAGTGACTTACAGTGCATTCAGGCTAACAATTTTTACCTATCATGTGTTCCCGGGGAATCGAACCCCCAACCTTGCGCTAGCTTGCTAATGCAATGCTCTACCACTTGAGCTACAGAAACACTATTAATATAACACTATACTATGTAACTCCAAACACACAAAATAATGATCTTTAAAAAGCATCACATGACCCCTCATCAGCAGTGGTGGAGGACAGAGTGAAGAGGAGAGTGATGCCAGCTGTTCGCAGCTATCTGAGGTGTCAAGTTTTGACTTGAGTCATTTCCTTAGTTCACAGTTATCAGTGCTGTGAAGAATTACTGTTTAAAGCTGTAATCAATTAATATAGAGAAATAATTTTGTATCACAGGTCAATGTTTTTGCACCATGCATTTATAAAAGGCAACACACCAACCACCTTCCCAAAATGTATACTGAGAATCATTTATAAATATGTGGTAAACAAAAGAGAAGCTTGAAGGTCTGTGGCTTGAAATAGTAATTTGTTACAGTTTTGTTCTATAAAATAAAATTTAATACTGCTATTTTTACACATGGAGATATTTTTAATGTAGAAATAGTAGTATTTCTAATCAAATAATGTCAATAGTTTCCTTGCTGGTAAAAATAAATAAATAAATAATAATAATAATAACACTGACTGGGTGATTTGATCACTTGCACAGGCATGCGTCAAGCGAATTACAGAATGTCTGATGAAGGGTTCAAAAGGACTGACTTTGGCTGGGGTGCTTTTATAGTTTTATGTAACTTGCATATCATATGCATCTTGTCAGCTGGCCATGTCTTGTACTGCTACCAAAAAGTTTAACATGATTTCTGTTCAAAACTTTAAGCATGAAAACACTGAGTAGAATAGATAGACAGGTAATTAAATAAAAAATAATAAAATAGACATTGAAAATATACATGCACTGGTATACCGACCATAAATCAAACCAAAATAATATAATTGGGCATTGGGGTTAAAATGAATGCATCTCCGAGGAGAACTTTCTAAGAAAAGTTTAGATCAGTGGTAACCAACCTTTTTAAGCCCAAGATCCCTGACCTCTTTCTTTATAAAAGACAATATCTATCTATTGAATAATTCATAAAAAAGGAAGCCCAGATTGTAGTTCGAATTTGAGGGCTTTTAATTAGTATTTTAAAGGGGTCATATGACGTTGCTAAAAAAAACATTATGTTGTGTATTTGGTGTAATGAAATCTGTTTATGTGGTTTAAGGTTAAAAAAACACAATTTTCCACATACTGTACATTATTCTTGCTCCTCTGTGCCCCACCTTTCTGAAAGGCATTGATTTTTAAAAAATTAATCATTCTGAAAAGTGAGGCATGCTCTGATTGGTCAGCTATCCAGTGCGTTGTGATTGGCCGAATACCTCAAGTGTGTAAAACCCACTTTAAACAAGGCAGTTGTTGCATCCAGTGGGGACATAGTTACTGATTATAATGACTTGTCTTTTTACGTGTTGTGTTGCATAAATCCTCAGTGGACCACAATCAAGTAATCAGTCCCATAGTATAAATATCGCTGACTTACCTCTACCCATTGACGGTTAATCAGCATCCCTCCTCAACCCCATCTCCTCACTTCGAGTTCACTTTATAATTAGATGGAGAAGGGGGGGGTACTGTAGTTTTGGGCAATTCCCGAGCTTGGAGCCCTTCCTCGGACAGCACGCCAAATACGCATACCATACCTCAGCTAATTGTATGTAAGCGTGAACTCGTGAAATGACGGCAGCAACAATACTACAGCGAGAATCAAAGTTACACCTTTTTTGTGTGAACATTTAGGAAGTGTTATGCAAATCTACCCACATCATGATGTAAAGATGTGGGGGGGGGGGGGCATTTTAGGAGTCTTAATTTTATAAAGAATATCTCTTTGGGTTTGAGACTTTTAATTATTGTATAATTCAAGATTATCTGCATAAAACAAAAACAGCAGATGGGCTGCATGAGACACAGATTCACTCCATGACAGCCACTTCATCAGCTTCCTATCACACCCGTACTGGCTGGCCACCGGAGGAAACAATGGGCTCACTGCTCCCTGGGACCTTAGAGAAGATGGTTTGGTGGCCAATGAGAGGAACAGGAAGAGCCGCAAAAACAGACCTAAAGCCAGAGCGAAGATAGTGTCCCAAGTTCAAGCAAGTGACACAAACCAGAAATGACAGATGAGTGGTGAGGAAGCAGAAGCTAGCAGTGCTTCCTCTTATTCAGACTCAAACTGTGCCAAAACTATCTTTTAATCATGGGGATAAGGTGAACTGGGTTTGACCAGCTGTGATGAAGGCAAAGCCAAGTCTGCTGGTAGCAGACCAAAGTTTAAGCCCATCTGTGTATACAATGAATGGACTATAATGTTTGGGAATCTAATCGATCTGTATAAAGTGTTATTAAAGATATGTAAACTTCATGCAGAATCTACATCTTAAATTATGCCTCGCTCATCTTTTGATCTGATTTTGGCATTTTTAGTTTGACTAGATAGTTGCATGTCAATAAGCTTTTCTGACCAGATTTAGTTTGAGGTGAACTGAAGAGTTGGTTAAAACATGTTAGATTTTGCATGACCATTGCTGCATATAAAAATCATCAAACGTAAAACATACCGAAAGCATGATGAAACCGCACACTCCTTTTAAACTGGGCGGACCATATTTGTATCACAAGCTCAGAGCAGTTGCATTTACTCGTGGCTCAGCCAGGCATCAAGATGAGTAGCTATTATCATTCAGGAACAATTAGCAGTGTGTCTGAAATCCTAGTATTCCTAAAATTATTTTCACTTTGAATTTGTCATGTATGCCAGATTCTTTACTGTCCCATAAGACCATGGGAGAGAGTTTATAAATGGCTGTAAAAGCGACAGAATTGATGCTTTAGGGCCTCAATGTGGAATATCCAGATGGTCCAGACATGGGTAAAGCATAAATATTGTGGAAAGGCAATGGTACAAATTCATAAGGGCCAATGCAAAGTAGAAACGAGCTATAGAGTCTGGACCATTATGAATTTTTGGAGCAAGCTATCAGTTTTCCTTATGTGTAAAATTTGTTCTGTTCTAATTTTCATAGAAAGTTACCGTAAGGTCCTTCTGCTGATGAGTCCATGGCACTCCAAATAACTGTTTGCAGAAAAATCATGAAATTTGGCACACTTGTTGTAGATTATAAATACACCTTTTATATTATACAGGTGCTGTTTATATAATTAGAATATCATCAAAGAGTTTATTTATTTCAATAATTCCATTAAAAAAGTAAAACTTGTATATTAATTCATTACACACAGACTGATATATTTCAAATTTTCTTTTTTTCTTTTAATTTTGATGATTATAACTGACTTATAACACTTCGTCTGTGTGTAGTGGTTCTTGAAGCACTGGCTCCAGCTGCAGTCCACTCTTTGTGAATCTCCCCCACATTTTTGAATGGGTTTTGTTTCACAATCCTCTCCAGGGTGCAGTTATCCCTATTGCTTGTACAATTTTTTTCCTACCACATCTTTTCCTTTCCTTCGCCTCTCTATTAATGTGCTTGGACACAGAGCTCTGTGAACAGCCAGCCTCTTTTGCAATGATCTTTTGTGTCTTGTCCTCCTTGTGCAAGGTGTCAAAGGTCATCTTTTGGACAACTGTAAGTTCAGCAGTCTTCCCCATGATTGTGTAGCCTACAGAACAAGACTGAGAGACCATTTAAAGGCTTTTCAGGTGTTTTGAGTTAATTAGCTGATTAGAGTGTGGCACCAGGTGTCTTCAATATTGAACCTTTTCACAATATTCTAATTTTCTGAGATACTGAATTTGTGATTTTCCTTAGTTGTCAGTTATAATCATACAAATTAAAAGCTATAAACTTTTGAAATATATCAGTGAAAGTGATGTGACATTCAGCCAAGTATGGTTACCTACACTCAGAATTCGTGCTCTGCATTTAACCCATCCAAAGTGTTGTAACACAGCAGTGAACACACACACACTGTGAGCATACACCCCGGAGCAGTGGGCATCATTTAAGCCATGGCGGGATTCAGTGACTTGCTCAAGGGCACGTCAGTCATGGTATTACCGGCCCGAGACTTGAACCCACATCCCCATCTGTGTGTATTTAATGAATATAATATATAAGATTCACTTTTTGAATGGAATTAGTGAAATAAATCAACTTTTTGATGATATTCTAATTATATGACCAGGTCCTGTAAATATACCCAATTATATATATAGTCTCCATCTCAAATGCTTTAGACCCACCAATCACTCAAATGTGCATGTACTAGACTTTAATTTAGATAAGAATTTTATGGGGGAAATAAAAAACAATACTAATAAATAATAATAATTACTGACAGTTCATCTGATCTTTGCCAAATTTCGCTTAACTCATCTATGACTATGCTAGCAAAAAGCTGTGTAAATTAATGTTGATGCACAAAACTGTTCTCTTTTGGTCTGTCCATAGATAGGACAATGATTAGGGGAGGCCTATATGACCAAAATACAAAGAGAATAATTCAGAGCTTTAAAGAGCTTAAAACAAAGAGCTTGTTTTCAACCTGCAATACTCCCAGAAAATTATCTTCAAAGTACAGCCTAAACATTTGAACTTTTTAGCCACAAAACTTTGGAAAAGCACCATGAAAACTAGTAGTCTAAATCAGTCTTTAATATAACTTACAGTCTCACTTGCCTCTAGTAAAACAAAAAACAACAATTGGATAGAAGTAAAATGTTGACCTGGCTCCAGTTTGAACTCAGAAAGAGTCGTGGAGTGAAACTGAAAACACTAAGGCAAGGAGAAGCAAATGTTGCCAACGTTTGAATTCACACAGCATACTTTGATTCTGGTTGGATATACATTGTGCAGCATCTGTTGGGACATGCTGTATACTGTTGGACAGGTACAACAACACTGAAAGAAAATTCCAAAGATGACAAAAAAAAAAAAAGCTGGATGTTACAAGTTTATGAATTAGCTTAATTCCAGTTGAGGAGATTTAAGCTCTTCAGATCTTGGCCAGGCAATTCTCTAGATTGTGAATATCAGCATCTCCGTCTTCTCCTTTGCTTCCAAGAGCGCTGCACTCGATGAACTCCACCCGATTGGGCAGCTGGGTGAACTCGAAATCTTTGCCTTTCTTCCCCAGGTACACCGAGCCCCCAACAGCCCCGTCCTGAGAGGAGAGGGCCGCAGAACGTGTCACTCTCAGAGTATTCCTGTGGAGAAGACACAAACCTACTGTCAGTCCATTACAAGAAACAGCAACACACATGACATCTTACTAAAGGTTTCACAGAAAGGCATCTTGTGCATGTGAAGCATCTGCACATTTACAAAGCCAACGCCAAAGTGAGGTCTCTCTCCTCCAGAAAACACTTCAAACATCTGGATTCTAGTCCTGCCATTATTTACAAGATGTAGCCACTTCAACATGTTGCACATCTGCACAATCCCCACCTTGATTTACAATAACAATGTCACAGTTATCATAGATATAAGAGTGTTAATAGCTGGTCATGAAGCCTCAGGAGGCTGAGAGACAGGAACTAAACCGTGTATTTCAGGAAGAGGGTGTACAGAGGTGCTGCAATCATGTAGAGTATCACACACAAAGAACGTGACTCCAAAAGTAACATGATGTCATATAAATGAGCACAATATTGGCACTTTAACTAGATTACTGAAACAGAAATAAGTGAATACTCACAACTCCTTCTCCAGCTGCTGCTGAATTAATTTGGCTGATTTAGCCATAGAGATATCTACAATACAAAACACACATGTATTACAGATACATGAAATCCCTCTATTACCATATTTTTGGAAAGCAAAATACATCTGCAAATATGTATTAAATTTTTTTTTTATAAAGCAATCATCAGTGGTGTCCGACATTGATTCACTACGCAAACATATTAAAGCAAGTCAATGTGTATTAAATGAATATTATCAAAGCTGATGATATTCTGTCGACTACATAATAAAAGCACCTTGTAAAATATATTTTAAAATAGGTTTTAAATGTTTAGTTGTGAATGTTATGTTCATCAATAACCTTGTTTGTTGCAGGCTACCACAAGTGTGGGGGCATTTTTCGCCACTATGTTGTCTGTGAGGATGGAGTAGAGAAACTCAGCCACATCTCTGACGTCCTTCTGGAAGACGCTGCTGTCCACCACAAACACGATGGCTCTGCAACACCAAAATCCTTGAAAAGACATACTCAACCAAGTGCTTCCTGAAGCAGTCCAGGAAACTGTCTTTTTTTTTTTATCCAGCAGCTAGAAATTTTGATCAATTACTGAACATCTATTTGCACAGGTGTGAATGCTGACTAAATGAAGATCATTTCAGAGCAGAGCAAGAAGACAGTCATGCAGCTCCATGTGAAACAATGACAGGTTTCGGATCAAGCAGAGGTTTATGGGGCATTTTCAGGAACACTGAATTGAGACGAGTGAAATTAATCTGATTTGGTTTCTATATGCACCCCATAGTCCAATCAAATTACAAAACACAGCTGCACTTGCCATGGAAGTCTAACAATTTGCAGTTATATTAATATATGATAAAATCCGGGTTCCTCCAGGCTTCACACAAGTACATTTAAGACTAATTTATTCATTTAAGAATAAGTTCAGAAAATGTAAAGAACAAATTGAACACTGTTCATCAAAACTGATTTGATCTAGTTCTCCAGTGCAAATGTCTTAAATCACATTTACTTGAAGCAAAATTACAAAACCCTGAAATAAGTATAAAACAAGAAAAAGAAGTTAGCCAATGGATTAAATATGAACTTTTTATTCATATTATGATGAAAAAGTGTAATGTTTTCATACCCTATTCATATTTCATATCTTCATTTTGCATCTCAATTCAAGTAAAGTAACTTGATTTAAGCATGTTTAGATCTTTGCACTGGAAGAAAAGGTAAAAATTATTTTTTAAGACCTACAGAAAGTGGGTTATCAGTACATTACAAACCTGCTGTAATGTGCAGTATTCAGTTAAAAACTGGTTTAAAAAAAGGACTTTTCCTGGAACCTAATTGGATTGCTTTATTTTTATTTTTCCTATGACTAAATCATTTATAATAAACACTGTAACATTCCATTACAAATTCTGATCTCATGGTGAATTGAAAGCACTTAAACTGTGGGAAAGGTTTATTGTAATGCTATTAATTATGTTGTGCATTGAATTGACTGCTTGCATGAACTGTGAGCTCTGATGCTGCTTCAAACCTTTTGAAAAATCTTAGTTGACAAAATGAGTTAGCCACTAATGTGCAGCAGTGGCTGGAGAAACATGACCAAAAGCTCATCGCTAATCGATTGCTGTCTGCTTTAGAAGTCCAAAGGAAAACATCTGCCTGTTCTTATATTACAATAAGATCATGTGAATGTTCCTGGAGCGAGCAGGACCAGAGGATCCCACTGTTTCCATGCAACTAATACTAGTATCGTCATTCAGTGTGAACAGGCCTTCATGCAGAAAAGCTCATATTCATCTTCATAACTCACTGAGCCACGGCCTTGTACTTCTCCACAATCTGAACTCTTAAACTTTCATGACCAGGAACATCGATAAGAGTCCAGCTGCTGCCCTGCAATATTAAAAACAGTCTCCCATTAAACTCTCAGTGTGTTACTCTGCATGTTTAAAACCAGCTTCTGTGCCTCATCACATAATGGATTCATAAGAAGTGATATTAAATGACTTACTCTTTCATTTTTGCTCTTGTATGTGCTGCTGTTCTCGGTGATGGACGTCTGTGTTCTTACAAACTTCCCGAGTAATAACTGGAAAAACACTGCACATCATTGCCAGTCTAATGACTGTATTGTGGAAGAGCAGGAATGTTTACGCTGTATGATCTTTTTATGAAAGTGGAGTAACTCACCCGAGTGAACAGAAGAGTTTTCCCAGAGTCACAGAGTCCCAGCAGCAGCACAGCGTTCCTGGCTTTACTGGAGCCCCAGAAATTCCCAAAGAACACTGACATGCCAGAAAAAGAACGAGTGAAATGTCAGAAAAAAGAAAGAAAAAAAGGTCAACGTGCAATGTCAGACAATCTTGACATAACGGTGATCACCTACAATGCTCAGTGCAGCAACTTTTTTTAAGATGCAATAGGAGTAGAATTAAAAGTAATACTTTAACGTCTTAAGTGCCACCAGTGGGCCTATTTGTGCTCTTTTTTTCATTAGTAATACTCATAACTTGCATATCATTTGAAAACTTAAAAGCTCGAAATTCATCCCGTGAAAGCCATGAAATCCGACATTGCTTTACCATGGAAATGGTACGGTCATATATTTCGGCAGTCTCCTTCCCCTCACTGGGTGGAGTCAGGTGTCATATTGCAAAATGTATTATGGTCTTTTAGAATCAAAACATTTCATAATCTTGACAAAATACATATCGTCTCAAGATTCCGTATTTTGATGTCACCTGGTGGCTGCTTGTAGTATAACACCCTAAATAAAATCTCCCAGGAAACGCAATTTTTTTTAAAGATCAACTTCAAATTTGGATTATAACTTATTTAGAAATAAGGCTTTCATTTTATAGCACAACTTAAGGGGATAAACAACACTTCTCATGGTTAATCTCGACAACTGGTAAACTACTTTTTTTTCACCCAATCACAGCATTGAGCATTTACTCTGAAGTCTTACAGAAAACACGCCCTCAGTTTACAACTGAGGGATAAATCAAGTAAATGACAGTTTCTGATGTAAAACTACTACTATCATTATAAATGCACCATCTGAATCATTTGTTTTTTATTTATTTACTTATTTATTTTTTAAAGCAGATCATTACCCATTTTAAAGCGGAGAAATGTTACAAAATGTTAGAAAAAAAAAAAAAACATGGCAAGGGAAATTTAATGTAACTTATGCATTTAGCAGTTGCTTTTATTCAAATCGAATTCCAGTTAATTTAGGCTAACATTTTTAACCTAACAATTCATAAAAATAAAAAAAATTGTTGACAAGATTTAAAATGTGTATTAGACAAATCATATTGATATGTCAGGGTTGACAGGGTGGCAATTACAGTACTATTAAAAGTACAAGACTCCTTGTTCACACAAAAATGTCATTCTTTTAATATTTTTGTAAAACATCTGTGTTTAAGATATGTGCACAGTCTCGATGCTGCAAACATAAACAACAATAATAATAATAATACTCTTGCAAACTTCTAATAATGTCTGGTATTATTAATGTCTGCTCTGGATTGAAGCTGCTGCTTCTTCTTCTTCTTACCGATAGTGAGAATCACGAGCGCTAGAGCCACTAATATCCCGATGATGAGAACGCCTTCTTCACTCTGAATATCCCTCATGAAACTCTCCATGAACTGCTCCTCGGAGAAATCCTCTACATCCACGTGAATCTTCTCCTCCTCCATGTTTGCCCACACACGGAAACGAGCGGAACACAGCGGAAGTGAATGACACGTGTACTGCTTCCGCCATCCGCGAGAACTCCACGTACTACCGCGGTGACGGCTGACCTCATGAATATTAATAAGTACACGTTGCTGTTACTGGCCAATCATGAGGTACGGAGATATTGTTAATATTAATGAGCGTATCTTTTCATAGCAGGATTCACCTGAACACAGGGGCGAAAAAAAGTATATAAAAGTTACAAATTAGAATTAAAATGGACGTAACATAATTTATCATATTTTACATAGTGTATCTCCCAATTTAATGTCTGTTAAACTCAGGTCTGTTAGACGCCGCCGTCACATGACAGGTGTTACTTTTCTCAGGGTTTACCAGATTGAACCAATCGCAGTTGACTATAATTATCGATTGATTCGACAAATCCTTTAATAATTTAATGAGATTGCCAGAGCATATGTGTTAGACTTTAATGTTCACAGTTTAATCGTTCAGGTGTCTTTATTTATGCAAGGTCGTCAGGTTTGACTCGGCTCTATGCCTGCTGACGGAGCGCGCCGCGCGTGTCCGGCTCCCCGGGTAGGAAACAGCGACGGTTGCTGACGGAGCGCGCCGCGCGTGTCCGGTTCTCCGAGAGGAAACGGCGTCGGTTGCCGTCGTGTGAGCCGAAGATGGCGGTGTCCAACGCGGCATCGGTGTGTCGTTACTGGACGCGGTTTGACTTGCAGCAGCTGCAGGTCAGTGACTCTCTGGTCACATTCGAGTGTGTCTGTTGCACAGTGGCTGTGCTCTTATCGGTCCGCTTCGGTGATCGATTACCGCTGCGATGTAAACATTGCACGAAGCAGTCATGGACAGCGCAGAACAGACGTCAACTTTAATTTAATGCAAGACACGGATGTGCTTGTTAACATTATAGCTTGTTTTTATATAATCTTGACTAAAGATCCTGACTTCGCTGTGTCAAATCACAGAAATGTTTATGCTAGTGTTAGCTAGTTATTATGAGCTAAAACTAGCCCGTCTAGTTAGCCTCAGTGTTTCAAGGAGCGGTATTTATTATTTGTTCACAGTCACGAGATGACAACATTGCTTTCACTGAGTTAAGTTTGCAACGACTTAAGAAATGTTTTGTGTTCTTACTGACACTATCATTTGTATATATCCTTTTATAATTTTCTTTTGTTGTTGTTTATTATGCCACGTAAAAATCACTTGGGTAAACCTCAAGTTTTAAATGTTCTATATAACTAAAGGAAATAAAGAACGTAAGAAAGTTGTCAATAAAACATTTAAACAAACTCGTCACAACTTTTCATTGTCTACCTGGTTGTTGGAAAAAAAATGCAACTTTAGTTCAACCTGTGAATAGATTAAGCAAAGAGTATTAAAGATTTAAGATCTGAGTTTAGACTGACTTGTGTGATAAGTGTTTATACCTCTGATCTGTGATAGAGTTATAGAGGCCCGTGGTTTATACATCTGTGAATAGAGACAGTCAGACTGACACCTGAGAGAGCACAAACAGAAGTTATTTAACAAACACACACTATCCTCCGATCTGCTGCGAGATGAATTGTTTTGCAGTTTGAACAGGAGAATAAAACAAGTGGGAGCTTTAATATAGCCACATGATTATAATAAACCCCTGATTATTTTAACCTAACTTAAAAATAGATGGACTTTGCAACTCTGCAATTGCAATTTTTATGTTTATTTCTTTCTATAAGAGGCAAGAAACACCATGTCTCCTCCAAAAATTGGATTAAAGAATAAACCACAGTACAAAGACAAATTTTACGAAATATTACATAAAATTGTATGCATCGATTATCAGCACAAAGACCCCAGGAAAAGTCAGTTTTATAATGCCATGAAAAGTCTTCAATGCTATAAGAAGGGTAGTGATTGTTCTTACTTTAAGAGGTTTTAAATTTGAGTATGAGAAAGCTTATAATTTGTTTTAATAGCATAATTACATTGTCAGTGTAAAAACTATAAAACAGCATTGTGTTTGTTGTTGTTTTGTACATCTTCTGAATTTAAGCTGAATCATGTGCCAGCTGGAAGTGTGACCTGAGCATGAGCTGATGTGCTGTGTGTGTGTGTGTGTGTGTGTGTGTGTGTGTGTGTGTGTTTCAGAGGGAGCTGGACAGCACCGCCACACTGCTGGCCAGCCGACAGGACGACAGCGAGCAGTCACGGAAGAAACTCATCGACCAGAGCCGGGACTTCAAGAAGAACACGCCTGAGGTGTGTGTGTGTGTGTGTGTGAAGTACACCTGAAGCTTTTGGAGTGTCAGGTCATGGTTCTTCCTGTCTGACGAACAGTGTTTGTGCTCTCCGTGTGACTGATGTAGGATCTGAGGAAGCTCGTGGCTCCGCTGCTGAAGAGTTTTCAGGCCGAGGTGAGTTTTCTCCTGAGCCATGAAAGAAGTGAACCAGCAGATGATTGACTTATTTGAGTACCGCAGAAGAAGACACAGTCATCATGAGTAGATCTGTTTGAGGGACAGTCAGGTGCTGTTAGTGTGTGTTGGTGTGGATGATATTTGCTCCTCTTTGTCTCTTCTAGATCGATGCGTTGAGTAAGAGGAGTAAAGAGTCCGAGACGGCCTTTCTGAACGTCTATAAACGACTGATTGATGTGCCAGGTGAGTCTGTGTCACCGTCCTATCACCTCTACACCGAGTTCTGCTTCATGTTTGTGACCGCACCACCAGGTCAAGGAAAACAAGAGGAAAATCGCACAAAAAAAACACTAATTAGGCCTAACTGTTGTAGACTGACCTGATCTCATGAAAGTGCGTAGTAGAGCACGGTTTTCTGTTTTTGGCATAATTTTTATAGCAGAAATGGACTTTGGCGTGCAGAAAATATTTTTTAATGAGATCTGGCTACTAAAGGAGAAACCAGAGAGAAAGGTAGATCTATAATTAATGGCATGGCTGGTTCAGTGGACAGAAATGCGGGACACGTATAATAACGGATTACATGTGTGGGGCAAATCTCAGCCTCCCGGTTTTCATCTAAAATATCTTAAATTGTGTTCTGAAGAGGAACAGAGCATTTATGGGTTTGAAACGACATGGGAAAGTGATTAATGGAGTAACCCTTTAACAACCGTATTCCTAAAATTCAATGATTTAATTCTCAATTTGAAAGTTTAATCTCGCATCATAATGAGTTTAACCTCAAGATGGTTTTCATTGTGTGTTATTTGTTGGCTCTAATCCTCTTCTGAAGTGGGCACCACTGACTTCCACAGTGTTTAGTTTTTCCCACTATGGCGTCAGTGGTCCCTATCAACTTTTCAGATACCAACATTTTACAAAATATCTTCTTTTGTGTTCAACAGAAGAAAGAAACTTGTACAGGTTTAGGATAAATAAATGATGACAGAAAATTCATTCTGGAAGTGAACTAATCCTTCAAGTTTGAACCGTACTTGTGATATGGCTTTATGTGATTATTAATCTTCAAAAAGATCTGATTTCATTAAATAAATATGAGCAATGTACATTCAAAGTAAAAATGCAGCAGTGTTGTGCGTTCTGGCTCACAATCAGTGAATACTGCACACGTATGATCCACTGATGAATTATGATGTTTAGTGTTTATATTTAATCTGTTGTAGATGGTGGCAAGATTCATATTTGATCTCCCTTGTTTGTTTAAATGAGCTGCTGGAAGTAGTATATAGCATGGACATTTCAAAATAAGAGTCCCAATGTGTTTTAGGTTAAAACAAAACTCTGTCTGTGTCTGTGTCTGTGTCTGTGTGTGTGTGTGTGTGTGTGTGTGTGTGTGCGTGTGCGTGTGTGTGCAGATCCGGTGCCGGCGTTGGAGTTGTCGCAGCAGCTGCATCTGAAGGTCCAGAGGATGCATGATATAGATACAGAGAACCAGAAGCTGCGCGAGACGCTTGAGGAATACAACAAAGAGTTTGCTGAGGTCAAGAACCAAGGTAAGACACACACACACACACTCGTAACACTGGAAACATCCTGTCATCTTTTCTCCAGACGCAGCAGATGTGAAGTTAGGCTGAGACCGCTCATGAAAATATTGGTATTGTACTCGATCTGGAAAAAAGTGCATTGCATTACTGAATATGCGACACTGTGCAAATCTGGGGCTTCAGTATCATTCTGTCGAGCAGCTGTCAGTACACAAGAATCAGCTCCAGTACTGCAATGCACACAGTTTTCTGTTTGAGCTGGTTATGTAGTCACATAAACAACACATCATAGCAGCGCAAACCCGGCTGTTTAAACACTAGGGTCTATATGTGTGTGTGTGTGTGTGTGTGTGTGTGTTCACTGAACCGTGTCTTGTGTCTGTAGAGGTGACCATTAAAACACTGAAGGAGAAGATCAGAGAGTATGAGCAGAGCATGAGGAACCAGGCAGAGAATCTGGCCCTGGAGAAACACCAACAGATTCATAAAGACTATGCTGAGAAAGAGAGGTCAGTACCCATCATCTCTCATCTGTAGAAAAACAGCAGGTCTTGTGGTATTGTAAAGTGTCCTAATATCGTGTTGGAGTCCCCTACAACAAGTTTAAATGCATCTGAGGTCAGAAAACATGGTCATTTTCTCAGAATATACATTTAATATTAGAGTCATTGATTTCAGAGCAAACCCCGCCCTTCCTCAAGCTTGCTCTGCTCTGATTGGTCAGCTGGACAAGCCTTGGTGGATACGTTAGCCGAGTGCTATCAAGACTAACTGATGACAAAATACAGTTTGTCTACAGTAATGTTTGAAGAATGGCAGACAAAAGACGCTGTGTCTTAACTTTTAAATCAGAACATAAATAACTCTTCTCTTCTCTCTCACATTAACCCTTTAACTGCCGCTGGAGCACTGTGTGCTACACTGTATTCTTTAATTATTAAACAAAGTCATTAGAACAACATCAGTCTTCATTAATCAACACATTCTGAGGAAATAGCGTATTATCAGAAGTATATGCACGGTTTTGATTAACAACAAGCAGATTGTTTTCACTGAAGGAGAACTACGTTATAATCTGCAAATGAGGTATAAAAAACAACAACAACCTATGACCTGTTCTTTTATAAAATCCACAGTTTAGTCACTTTCACTGCCATTAAAGCTTTAGACCTGACATTGACTTGCATTAAAAGATGAACTAGTTCTGTTCTGCCAATTCAGATTTTTCAGTTTTAGCAGGTTGTTGTAATAATTCATTTGTAATGCTGAATGTCTTTAAATATTACATTTCCAACCCTGATCAAACTCACGGAGCAGTTGTTTAATAGTATTTCACAGTCCTCAGAGATGGACCGGTCTAAAGCAGTTATCAGTCTCGGTCAGTAAAGTGTCTCATCTGCTCTAACAGGAAGTTGCAGGAGTCACATGAGTCTTTGGTTGGTAAACTACAGGAAGCTGAACTGAGATCCCAGACCCTGCAGACAGGTACTAGCTGCTCTCACGTCTGTTTTCATTCATATGTTATATATGTTATATTATAATACTGATCATTATATGTTGTTGTGTGTGTTTGCAGCACTAGAGCGAACTCAGACAGAGCTTTTTGACCTGAAAGCCAAGTATGATGAAGAGTCGACTGCAAAGTATGAGGATCATCGTTCACGTTCATTTATCAGTCAAACTCTTTCATCTTCAACTAGCTTCTGATTATCCACTTATATCGTACACTGCCCTTCAGAGATTTACTTCATGTTTTATTAATACTTTTATTTAGCAAGAACACTTTAAAGTGATTTAAAAGGTTATGGTGAAGGCATTTACCTTGTTTCAAATACATACTTTCCTTTCTATTCATCCAATAATAAAGAACAAAGCATTCAGTTTCACAAAGATAGTCAGCAGTGCAACTGTTTTCAACCTCGATAAGAAATATTTATGGAGCGCCAAATCAGCATATCAGAAAAAAATTGGGAAAGCATGGATGAAATAATGAACGCAGTTGAAGTTAACCATGTAGATAACTTTTGTTCTCCCAGTCAAAGTGCTTGGGTTGTTAATGCTGTTCACCAATGGTTAAATAGTGCACAATATAGTTAAGATGAATGTGACGTGCAGATCTGCAGCTGATTGGCCACTTCTAAATAACTTCTAATAATGAAGGAGAAGAACAGAGTCCAGATCACATCCAGTACAAAGAGACTTTCACAGATGAATGCGTCAAATTATTTCCTTCCAAAAGAGTTGCATCGAGGTCATGGTGGTCATGTGTTAACAGATGTGCTAAGAGTGTGTGCTACATTAGTACAGTGTGAACGCATGCTCACATGATGAGTGTTAAAAGAGAGATAATGCTGACTTTATTCTGTTCTCAGGGCCGATGAGATTGACATGGTGATGACTGATCTGGAGCGAGCCAATCAGGTACAGATTCAATCCCTGTCATGATTCTGCATCTTTATTCTGAAAATAATACAGGATTTGTTCGAATGTTCAAAAGATTGTTGAAGGCGTTAGTTAGTTGTCATCATGAACCAAAGATGAACCAGAGTTGTGTGTGTTTTGAACGCTGTGAGGCTGAGTGAATGCTGTTGGAGGATGTTGTAGTTGGTCTCTGATGATGATGATGATGATGATGATGTTTCTCCTGCAGAGAGCCGAAGCTGCTGAGAGGGAGGTGGACGCTCTGAGAGAGCAGCTGTCTTCAGTCAACAGATCAACTCATGCTCCCACACGGAGAGACTCCACGCCGTACACGGTACAGAGCGAGCTGCTGGTCTGATAAACCTCTCGTATTATCACACAAACACTGCTGCTAACATGGAACCACAGTTTAGAGTCCTCAAAGTAAACTTGACAACCGTCAAAAACAGCTAATAATAATAATGATAGTAATACTTGCTTAACTAATGTGGACAACATCTAATTGTGGACAGTTAGTAATAAAATAAGAGTTAAGAAAGAAATGACAAACAATGCAACAATTCAGTCCAGTAGAAGAAATAAACGTGTCCCTGGATCACAGAAGCAGTCTGAAGTCTCTGAGAACAGACAACTATACATTGTGTGTCAAAATGATCAATTATCTGTTATGCCAAAGATCATTAGGATATTAAATAAAGATCATGATCCATGAAGATATTCTGTACATTTCCTACCATAAATATATCAAAACTTCATTTTTGATTAGTAATATGCATTGTTAAGAACATCATTTGGACAACTCTGAAGGTGATTTTCTCTTGATTTAGATTTGTTTGCTCCCTCAGATTCCAGATTTTCTAACAGTTGTATCTCAGACAAATATTTTCCTCCTAACAACCCATACATTAATGCAAAGCTAATTTATTCAGCTTATAAATCTTGATGTACAAATCTCAATTTTGAAAAATTGACTCCATTCAATTCGATTTCGATTCACAAGCTCTTGATTCAATTCGATTCTCGTTTTTGTTTTTGGACTACATTCCTTGAATACACTTTTAATACAAATAATGTTGATATTCCTAAAACATTAACAGTAAACAACAGTTTACAAATGGTGAATTTTAAAAAGAAATTAAGATCCACAGACCTGTATTTTAAACCTCTTCTTTTTAAGACAAACCCACTGTTTACAACAAGGAGACTCGCCAGCCGGCTATTTGTACATCATTTTGAGTTTATCTGGCAGGTTAAGCTCAACAAACCAAATATAATACTGTGTGTCTGTGTGTCTCTGTGTCTGTGTCTCTGTGTCTGTGTCTCTGTGTCTGTGTCTCTGTGTGTGGTTGTGTTTGTGTGTGTGTGTGTGTGTGTTTGTGTGTCTCTCTGTACGTGTGTGTGTGTGTGTGTGTGCGTGTCTCTCTGTGTGTGTGCGTGTCTCTCTGTGTGTGTGCGTGTCTCTCTGTGTGTGTGTGTGTGTCTCTGTGTGTGTGCGCGTGTGTGTCTGTGTCTGTGTCTGTGTGTGTGTGTGTGTGTCTCTCTCTGTGCATGTGTGTGTGTGTGTGTGTGTGTGTGTGTGTCTCTGTGTGTGTGTGTGTGTGTGTGTCTCTGTGTGTGTGTGTGTGTGTCTCTGTGTGTGTGTGTATCTGTGTGTCTCTGTGTGTGTTTGTGTCTCTCTGTGTGTGTATGTGTGTGTGTGTCTCTCTGTGTGTGTATGTGTGTGTGTGTGTGTGTCTCTGTGTGTGTGTGTCTCTGTGTGTGTGTGTCTCTGTGTGTGTGTGTCTCTCTCTGTGTGTGTGTGTCTCTCTCTGTGTGTCTCTCTCTGTGTGTCTCTCTCTGTGTGTCTCTCTCTGTGTGTGTGTCTCTGTGTGTGTGTGTGTGTGTGTGTGTGTGTGTGTCTCTGTGTGTGTGTGTCTCTGTGTGTGTGTGTCTCTGTGTGTGTGTGTCTCTCTGTGTGTCTCTCTCTGTGTGTCTCTCTCTGTGTGTGTCTGTCTCTGTGTCTGTGTCTCTGTGTCTGTGTCTCTGTGTGTGTGTTTGCGTGTCTGTGTCTCTGTGTGTGTGTCTCTCTGTGTGTGTGTGTGTGTGTATAGCAGGATGAGGGTGCTGATCTGGTGCCGCGCTCGAGTCTGGAGGCGGAGCTCAGTGCGAAGGAGCGTGAGATGCTCCAGCTGGTGGAGGATGTCCAAAGACTGCAGGCCAGCCTCTCCACGCTCAGAGAGAGCTCATCTGCTCAGATCAGTCAGCTACAGCAGCAGCTCGAGAGCCAGACCGCCACGCTCCAGGTGCACCTCCTCACTCAGACCACTGACACGATAGAGTCCACACATGAGCAGGGGTCTACTGTTATCAGACCATATGAATATCTAAATATGTGCTGCACAACAGAAACGGAGAGAACAGCAAGCATTTGTTTAGATAAAAAGCATCTGCTCATAGCATGAGCTCTGCAGGTTAGCACACTTGTGAAGTCACGTGTATTCACATGGCACTTCATTCAGAATATATTTATCCTAACAATGGCAGTACGAAGGTGTTTAGCAGCCAGAACAAACTTCTCTGGAAAGTTCACTTTGGAAAGCTGTAAAATGGTTTCTAGTAGTCATGCTGGGCTTCTGCGCTGGCTAACAGTCACAGAGATGATGCACAGTGACAGAAAGGTTGCTGTCCTGCTCTAAACCGCTCTATTTCTGGGGATTGATTAAAAGACTGTGCAGCTCCACGTCTGAATGCCATTGCTGTTGTACTGCACAGTATTTGTCTTCATCACGCTCTTTTCATCTGTCCAGCATCTGGAGGAGAAGCTGCAGACACAGGCAGACTACGAGGAGGTTAAGAAAGAGCTCAGGTAAGAGATGCTCCCGCATGTTAACATCGAGGTGCGTTGAACATCGTGCTGTTTTATTTCATCATGGCTCTGTTTTATATGACAGCATCCTGAAGTCGATGGAGTTTGGGCCATGTGAGCGCTCCACGCCGCAGGTAAGCAGTAGTTGTGTGTTGGTTTGAGTGTAGTTCCTCGTGTTGATGTGACGTGACTGTGTCTCTCAGGACTCCTCTAAACCGTTAGAAGTGTTGCTGCTGGAGAAGAACCGCAGCCTGCAGTCTGAGAGCGCGTCTCTGCGCATCGCCAACACTGAGCTCAGCAGTGAGTGTGCTCATAACATACACCAGGAACACCTTACGATCAGCACATCAGTCTGACATCAGCTGCTAGCAGCGCTTCTCAACATGTGCAGCAAGTAGTGATGTATCCATTCAGGATCAACTTCTAAAGCCTTCATTTAAATAAGTGAAGAAATAAGAAATAAGTGATGTTTCTGTCATTGACATCACATTAACAGATGTCATTATTTAAATTGCTATAACATTGATATCATTTATTAATTTATTGTCATGCAATACTAATGATAAAATTACAAACATTTAGGATGTAGATTTTTCTGTGATGATCGATTCTGTCGATGCAGTATCGGTGTCACAAATATCAATACTTCTTTACATTTCATTCCAAACTTCAGGTTTCTTTCACTTTGAAACACACATGAAGTTATTTCAAGCTGAGATATCTCTGCCCCTGATATATCTGTTCACCCAGAGAGAGCTGATGGAGATCATCTGCTCGTGAATAAAGGCCAAGCTTCATTATTATCAGGAGTTTATGATTCAGTTATGACTGATGATGATATGATTTGCATCTGTATGGGAACTTCAAGCTTCCATACAGATCCCTTTATATGAAGAACAGATTTAATTAAAGCTTTGCATGTGAACGTTGATCAATGCAGATACGTGAAGCACATCAGATCTGGTGAACAGAAGCTCAGGTGTTAGTTCTTGAGGTTAAGCAGCTGTTGATCATGTTGTGGTCTGCTGTATGTGTGACGGTTTTTATTTAATCCTTCAATTCTATTAATCCACATTTAAAGGGATAGTTCACACATAAAGTACAATTTTAGAGCGTGTGATTTGTCTGAGTACTTACTGCTGTGTGTGTGTTTGTCTCTCTGTGTCTCTCTCTCTGTGTGTGTCTCTGTGTGTGTGTGTGTGTGTCTCTCTCTCTGTGTGTGTGTGTGTGTGTGTGTCTCTCTGTGTCTCTCTCTCTGTGTGTGTGTGTGTATGTGTCTCTCTCTGTGTCTCTCTCTGTTTCTCTCTGTGTGTCTCTCTGTGTGTGTGTGTGTGTGTGTGTGTGTGTGTGTGTGTGTGTGTCTCAGGCCGCTGTGCGTCTCTCCAGCTGGAGTTCTCTGCAGCGGTGAAGACCAGCGCTGAACAGAAGGAGCTGATCCTCAGACTGGAGCAGGATCTGAGCACCATCCAGACGATGTCCCGACCCGACGCTGAGGTCAGACCAGCACCGGCTTCACAACCATGACCAACACTCTCACATTTATCAGTTCTCTTTTGGGAATCATGACATAAACTCATGATAATTATCCAGATTAATTTAAGAAAGTAACATCATTTTACCCAGCCCAAAGAATTTGATTTGGCAGTAAATGTGGAAATGATAGATACGTCAGTATTCACAGGTTTGGGCTCAGTAAGATATTTAGCTTTGGTCTTGAAGATATTAAAGGATTCATGACATGATAAATCAAGTTTTTCTTGATCTGTTGACATAAAAGAGGTCATCATGCAAGTTTCATAGATTAAAACGTCCTCCTTAGTACAATTTTTTTTTATTATAATCTACACACACATTTTTGTGTGTGTGTGTGTGTGTGTGTATATATTAGTATTTTTCGGACTGTAAGTCGCACCTGAGTATAAGTCGCATCAGTCCAAAAATACGTCATGATGAGGAAAAAAACATATAAATCAAACTGGACTATAAGTCACATTTATTTAGAACCGAGAGAGAACATTACCGTCTCCAGTCGCGAGAGGGCGCTCTGTCTTCAGTGTAGACTACAGGAGAACTGAGCAGCACAGAGCTCCCTCTCACGACTGGAGACGGTGATGTCTTCTCTTGGTTTATGTCAAATAAATTTTGATATATAAAAAGCTAGGTTAATATTATGAATGAATCTCTAGGAACATTAAAAATAAAAAATAAAAAAATAAAAACTTGTGACAGTAAAGTCATTCACAGTTTTTCAAAAGATTTCTATTTCAAGATGTTCCTTTGATATTTCCACAGAAATATTGAGCAGCACAACTGTGTTCAGCACTGATAATAATCTTCATGTTTCTTGAGCAGTAAATCATCATATTATTCTGATATCTGAAGATCATGTGACACTGAAGACTGGAGGAATGATGCTGAAAATACAGCGGAGCATCACAGAAATATATTACACTTTAACAGATACTCACACAGAAAACAGATGATTTATATTATAATATTACTGTTTTTTACTGTAATTTTGAGCAAATTAAAGAGACTTTTAAAAGCATAAAAAAAATACTAGTGACTTCAGACTTTTTAATTGAAGTGTACTAAGTGATATAACCAAAATCACGACTTCCTGCTGAAGTCCTGACCAGCGAGCAGGTTATTATTCTCTGAAGAATGAAGTCAAACACTGAAAAGACATCTAGTAACTTGATCTGAGTGTGAAGCATGCTAATACACACTCTGTAGGAGGAGTGAAGGACTGTGTGTGGATCTGATCTGTGTGGGACTACAGTGTTCAGCAGGAGACACACGGACCGACCACATCACAGTTACACACATCACAGTAATGTGTGATTCTCTGTCTAGGGTGCAGACAGCAGCACAGTGATCGTCCCTGAGCCCATTAAAGAGGCCACTGCTCTGTTCACAGGTAAACTAAAGATCTCATGAGAGACGCATGATACAGACGAGTCATGAGAAGCTGCTACAGCTGTGTGTGTGTGTGTGTGTGTGTGTGTGTGTGTGCGGCTCTCCTCACACAGATCTTCCTCCGGCTCAGATGGACTCTATGCTCTCCATCGTCTCCAGTCAGAGGGAGAGGTTTCGCTCTCGTAACCAGGAGCTGGAGGCCGTGAGTGCACTTCACAGTAATGAGTCCTGCTCAGAGGAACACGGCTGAATGTGTTGTTTGTGTCCGTCAGGCCAACAGCTCCCTACAGCAGACCTTACAGAGTCTCCAGAGCCAGCTGGACAGCCTGCGGGCCGACAACATCAAGCTCTACGAGAAGATCAAGTTTCTGCAGAGCTACCCAAACAGAGTAAGTCACGCTGACCGTCCACATCGTATCACTAAACTGAAATTAACCCCTCAGAGAAACACACAATGGGTCACAACGTGGTTTCAACGTGGTGACATTGAGCAAAAAAAGACAATATTGTGTCTAAAATGCAGCTCATTTAATATTAACCTGTTCATTGAACTGTTGTTTAAAATCAATGTCACATTTTCGGTCATCCTGATATATGAAGAGCAAAAAAACACTCTGGCTTTTATGATATTGCTCCACTGTACCATATAGAAATATAAGACCAAACATCATACAGAGACAAAACTCACATCATGAGTCATTCTAACCGCTTTCTACTTGGCTCTCAAGACGTGTGTTTGTGAGTTTTTATTTTTTTTGCCAAGTAAATCATAGATGAATGCTGATGGTCTGAATATGTGCAGTAAGATCTTAAACATCAGTGATGTTCAGGGCGGGAAGGAGACTGTAGGTCCTAATACAGGAGATGTGTGTGTGTGTGTGTGTGTTAGGCTGGAGACAGTGATGATACAGTGATGCGTTACTCCTCTCAGTACGAGGAGAGACTCGACCCCTTCGCCTCCTTCAGCAAAAAGGTGAAGATGTGAACATAATCAGATGTCATTTGGAATAGTTTGCTGGTGTTGTTGGTTCAGTAGTGATGTGTTTATGTGTTTTCTCTTCAGGAGCGTCAGCGGAGATATCAGAGCCTCAGCCCGTGGGACAAGGCCACGCTCAGTCTGGTGTGTGAGCCGCGCTGTGTTCATCTTCACACACACACACACACACACACACACACACGTCAATCAGTGTTCTTTCAGTTAAAGTGTGCTCCACCTCATCCAGGATTAGGAGGAGTTTATTTCTTCAGATTTGGAGTAATGAAGCTTTGCATCAGAAGTCCTGGTTTCCATCCAATGCTGTGAATTTAACACAAAATTGTAATATTGCACAAACAGATTCGTCACTTCCTGATAAACTGTCAGTATACGTCACTAAGAATAATAGGAGAAGCTACTGAATATAATCATTTTCATGTGTAATAAATGACATATTAAATGAGTTACTAATAAGAACGAACAGATGAAACAAAATGAATGTGGTTATTGTTTTCGGAGGTGGATGCTGCTGTCTGGGAACGCAGTCGTTTATCAGTTATCTGGTTAATTAAGGATTTACCGTCCCATAGCATCACTTTTTTGATGCACTTGGGGGCAGTATTTTCGCAAAATGCAAGCGTAAAAACCTCAGTGTTTATATCACTAGATTCTGATGCAATACTACAGAATGCACATAAAAGCTCGGTGATGGAAACATTGTCCGTGTCTCAGCACTGGATGCTCTGCAGTGAATGGGTGCCGTCAGAACGAGAGTCCAAACAGCTGATAAAAAAAATCACAATAATCCACAGGTAATATCCTAATGATGTCATAATCGTAAAAATGTCATGATGGATTTATTTCTTACAAACTTACAGCCTTTGGCTTCTCAGGTCATAACTGTTTAACTGGAGTGCTGTGGATGTTTTTATCAGCTGTTTGGACTCTTATTCTGACGGCACCCATTCACTGCAGAGCATCCATTGATGAGACACTGATGCAGTGCTGCATTTCTCCAGATCTGATGAAGAGACAGACTCATCCTGAGGGGGAGTGTACTGTGTTAAGGTTATGCATCCCCCAGTGACTCCTGATGTTTGTCGTGTCCCTCCCCATCACTGTCTGTGCTGATGCTGTGTGTGTGTGTGTGTGTGTGTGTGTGTGTCAGGGTCGTGTGATCCTGTCCAATAAGACGGCCAGAACTGTGGCGTTCTTCTACACGCTGATGCTGCACTGCCTCGTCTTCCTGGTGAGGGACTTGAGCCTCAGGTTAAACCCTGCTTCATGTTGACCTGTCCTGATCCGCTGAGCTGTTGTGTGTGTGTGTGTGTGTGTGTGTGTGTGAGATCAGGTGCTGTATAAAGTCGCCTGGAGTGAGAGTATCGGTCGGGACTGTGCTGCATTCTGTGCTAAGAAGTGAGTGTTTTTCCTCTGAAACTCTGGTTGTGTTCCCATGCACCATGAGTGTTTCTGATTCACACTTCCTCTCCTCTTTCGTCCCACAGGTACTCGGACCACCTGCACCGCTTCCACGAGGATGGAGACACCTGGCAGTAGCAGCTTCTGTCCACATCAATCATATAGTGTAGATTGTCATTGAGTTACTGGGACGGGGACCAGGTTAGTTAGGGAATATTCTGGGTTAAACATCACATTGACGGGAGGTTTAGAGGCTTGATGCTGCTCATTTACACGATCAGATGTTCTGCAGATCATGCACATTTTCTTTATTACTGTTCAATGAAATCAGTCCGCTCTAACATCTGTGACACACATGATTCTAATGCTCTACAGAGAGAGAGATCAGTGCTAATGCGTTATTTAACCTTGTGCCAGATACTGACACTATACTCGAATCTCTTTATTTTGTATATTTAACTGTTGGGACTTTAGGTATATTCTCTTGAAATTAAATTGAAGCTTTTAGGCGACGTGTGTTTTTCTTTATTATGAGATGAAGGGATTTATAAACTATAAGAAGTTTGTGTTCGGGAAGATATTTTCAGCATCATTCCTCCAGTCTTCAGTGTCACATGATCTTCAGAAATCAGATTAATATGATGATTTACTGCTCAAGAAACATGATTTAATATCAGTTCAGAAGAACAGCATTTATTTCAAATAGAAGTCTTTTGTTAAATCACTGTGAAGTGCAACCTTGCTAAATAAAAGTAAAGTTTTCTTTCCCAACAAAACACACTGACTCAAACAGTGCTGTACACGAGGCAGTAATTGGAGATATTTCACATGTTCTTTACTCGTACAGAGGACTTTAAATACATGACGTGTGTGAGATGGTGTGGAGAACTGCTCTCTGAAAGCACCATCTGATCAGCCTGATTATTAATAAATGAAGGGCTTCTGTAGATCCCTGTACGGAGAACATCTCTGGACACACTGGTGATGCTTCATCGTTGCAGGTTTTCATCGTGGAAGCAGAAGTTAAAGGCTCGTTTTGTAATGAATAATAGGTGAGAAACAAAGCCGTCTCCTCCAGCGGGTGTTGTGTGCTTGAATAATTCATCTGACGGCTCTTAATGAGTCCAGACTCTCAGCAGTTCATTCTGCTCCACATGAGTGTGAGAGCTTTACCAGAGCCAGATCTGAACATGAGATCTTCTCCAGATGCTTTCTGTGCAGTCTGACTGTGTTATTTGTCTGCGAGAGACGGTGTGTTTCAGAAGCACTTCATTAGTGAAGCTGCAGCATCAGTGCGGCTCCTGGTTTCAGCTGACCCCGTGACCTCTGCTCCTGCGTTTCCCAGCATGCTGTCAGCACCGAGCCGTCGATGCATCATCACTTCGGCCTGCCTGATTTCCTGTGACATCGTCTGTTTGAGCTCTCAGCCCATGTGACCGGACTCGGCCAATCAGAGCGTCCGATGCGCTGATGCGAGAGAGCTGCTTGCGTGTTTAATCTGAGCTGCGTACTTCTTCATATCTGTATTTGTTTGTGACTCCCTGAGCCTGCAGCATGCTTGATGTCAAATCCACTGATGATGATTAGTGTATTCATGTACCACAGTATTCACCAGCTACTTTAGAGAATCAGTGTATTAACAAGAACACTGAGCTCAGTCAGAATCATGTTTAAACACATGCATTCGCTGTTTAACGTGCTCTGAATCAATCTGAATGCACTGACTGCTGCTGTGCTTCATGCTCGCCTCAGTCCACACGTTCAGAAGGGTTTGTCTTTCTGCCATGATCCACAGCGCTTCTGTTATTTGACTTGGCTGCCTGGTTTCTGAAATGAATCTCCCAGAAGGCATTTCTCCTGAGAATGAGTACAGTACAGGCTGGAGGATGGACAGACACTGCTCGAGTATTGTTTAAAGCAAGTAGCAGATGTGTGTTTGAGACGCTGAGGACGTTCCCATGAAACGGTGTTTGATGAGAATAGCACGTGTCTAGAGTAAGACTCTTCATGAGTGTGGATCCGCTCTCCTCCCACAGTCCTTTGCACCTTATGCTTCTGAACCAACTTAAAATATATTAAACATACTGAAGACTAGCTTGTATATCTGTGGAATGAAGAGCTTTTAGAATGTAATATATATATAGAGAGAGAGAAATGAAAAAAGTCAGTGCTCAAAAAATGCTGGGAAATCTATTCACATGTTTATATGAGAAAACAAAATTGAATTTCAAAACCCAAATTTGAATTTCTACTTCGAGAACCTTGATAGAAATTTGGTGGAGTGAAAAATACAATATTTATCTTTCAAATGTAGTACAGTAAAAAAAATAATACTGAAGTAAAGTACAGATACTCAAAAAGTGTCAGTGCTCAAGTGAATGTACTTCATCACGGTGCACCTGAAATCCAGCACAGACTGTAACGTGTATGTGTGATATCTGAATATCTAATCGGTTTAGACAGAAGCATGCATGATACTTCAGCTGTTTTCACATCTAGCTCATTTGAGCACTCCAACAACCAAAAAAAAAGGTCATTTCAAGTGTACTATATGTGAAAATGCTCTTAAAGCATTTAGATTAGGGTGGCCATATTTTAGTTTTCCAAAAAGAGAACAGCGGCTGGGGCGGGGTGGGGGGCTCTTGCTGATATATAAACAGGAGCAATGGCTGTACATAAACTGTGTATGCAGTATAGTATGCAGTACACACAAGCTACTACACCAAAGCATCTCCATGAACACACAGCAGCGGTGTGTATTTCCTCTCATGTGATCCGATCCCAGCCAGATTTCATCTTGATGGAGGAGGAGGAGGATGCTCTGTATCACCTTCACTCAGTGCTGACCGATGACTTCATGACGTGGCCCATTTAAGGACCAATCGGAAATCGCGCCGCGCTCCCTTTAAGAGCAGCTGCATTGCCTGGAGAATAGATGCGCGCGCGTCATGTATCAGTCTCTGTCCTGCTCACTTATGGACCATACAGCGATGCGATGCGCTGGACTCCTCCACACACCTCTGTCGATGGATCTGGAGTAACAGCTCTGGCATCAGATGCAGTGACGCATTTATCGGAGGTGAGATGAATTAGGGGCGCGCGCTCGCGTCCTGAATGAACGGCCCTTCGCTCTCATTCATTACGCGCCGCTTTACCTACATGTACGCGTTCGCATGTGTTTATCTGTGTTTAAGACCTTCGCATGTGCGGGGACTGATGATTAAAGCATAATATGGGTCAAGTCGCTGGTTCAGTGATGGTCATCATCAGTGTTTTCTATCGATGCAAGCGCGCGCGCGCGTGTGTGTGTTATTGATTCAGGCCTCGTGCACCGGCTTCATTCACAGAGATTCACAGCATCATGTACCACCCACCCAATAACAGAGAAGCTGAAATAATCAAATGACGCACGCATGTGTGCACACATGCATAAACCCCCAGCAGCTTTCTGTACACACACGCACGCGCGCGCGCGCAGGGGCCCGAGCATAAAACCATTACAAACGAGCACGCTTCAACAGCATCGAGATATTGGGTTCATGGATATTAATGTGCAATGGAAATGTGTACATGAGATGCTGTAACTGGTTACTTTCCCCCCTCCATTTTTAGTTTATGCAGTTCACTTAAAAAATTGGGTTGACAATAAATTATAACAAACATGCTTCTAATAAACGAGTCTCTCAAATAATATGAGCACAGAGTAAAACAGCATGATACAAGAATTATACAAATATATAATGGTGAATGAAATCGTTCAATTCCTAATTGTCTTAATGTTCATTCAGAGAAAGTAAATCAGTGAACACACTTGGGACAGAACTACAGTATGTGGAAAAGTGAATGTGAGTTAAAACATTGAAAATTAAAATAATGTGATTCAAAATGTGAAGCACAACACCTCAATAGATTTAAAAAATCAACCTGTCTATATATTGGAGAAAGGTTAGTTATAGTATATCTTCACTCTCTTTTACATTTGTGTGTATTTTTTCATCTGTGCTGCAAATATGAGTAAGTGTGTGTGTATAATGATATTTTATGTATAACTTATATTAAATTATCTGTAATTCACTAATATCGCCACCCTGGGCAAAACAGACTCTGTCGTCGTAGTTTTTCACAAAAATATAACCTTTAGTTAAAAGTAAAATTATAAAAAAATAAATGAACATGGAACCAATGAACAAAATTCTTTAAAATATGTGTGACACGTTCTAATGAGTAGAAATGTAACTGAAATAAATTCTGTTTATAACACGTGTAAGCAGGCCGTCACACTTCACCAGGCTCTACATCAGGACACAGTAACAGTGTTGATGAGTTCACAATCAAGTGGAGCTGGAAGAAGCCCGTTTTAATTAAAGCTTAGATTTTTGTCAATATTTCGAAGGAGATAAACACCAGAAGCATGTTTTGCTCATATCTTTCCAAGCGTGCCAGTGTTTGTGGAGGTCACTGTGTTGTACTGATCTGGTGTAACACTCTTGTCTTAATGTCACGTGTTCAGTGAAAGGCTCTGATTTGATTTATTATTTCCAGACAGATGCTGGTCTGTGTGTCTCTGCACTCCGTGTCATTCTCTACATTAAAATAAGTCCTCTGTCCAGAGAGAAGAGACTGCTGTGTGTCTGAAAAGTGATTAATTGTGCAAAGTTAGTTTTCTTGTATTTGACAGTAATCTCACTGTGCACTCTTCGCTCTGTCTGTCGCTGTTTTAGGGCACTTGTGTCCTTCTCCTGACGGTGCTGTGGCAGAGCGCTTGTGGTCTGCTTAACGTGGTTAATCTTGCAGTAGTTTCAGTCTCCTGACGTTTTGTGTTCTGCTTCTCTTGTTTGTTTATGCCACAACATTTACAACATATATGTTGAGTAAGTGTTGCATGCACCTCATGTAGAAATGGGTGTTTTGTATATTGTTTAAAAAGACAATGTATTTTCTTTAAAAATCTAAGATGATAAATTGTGTTTTTGATCAGTGCAGCTATGGCAGTCATATATTTAAATGTAATGGATCTTATGTTCATGTTATTATGCTTAGGCTTTGTTCACTGAATTAGTTAATGTAATGAAATGTGATTCTCTTGTTGTGGTGACTGATGGTCATTTTTAATGTTTATTGTAAATGTAAGTTTGCATTTCAAAACCACAAATTGGCTTTCATACAAATTCCCACCATGCATATATTAGACGTGCATGTGTGTGTTTATGCCTTTTTTCATAACTATCATGCTCACATTTGATTGCACAATAATGATGAAATGTTCTTTAAGACACACACATAATCTATTCTAAATAAATTCGGACATCTGCTGTAGTGTTTGTTATAGTCTTAACTAGTAGGTGGCGATGTTCCCAGACTTACCTTCAGAGCAGGGTTTCATTGCAGTGCACCAAACTATTGCCATTTTTCTAAAACAGTCTTTTGAAAATCTTTTATTAAATTTGGGCTGAATATCAGCAGAGCGAAGGTTTGTTAAGATTTGGGAAATTTTGTAGAATGGGAGTTGAAAAAAAAACTAATGTAAAAGAGTAGTATGGAAATTTAGCAAAGCCTTCTCAATTGTAAGTTTTGAGCAAAATACAATCAGTATGAGGAAATGAGGAATACTAATTTGCAAACTTGCAGTTTGTTTGGGCTGCTTAAATCTAATACTTGATGAGACTGATTTTCTCAGAAGCAACCCCCCCCCCCCCCCCCACTCAACCCCACCAACTTGTGTTTTTTGGAGGTTGCTTTCCAAATCGACTGACTTGGCTGAGACGTTTGTGAGGCAATGCCAGTCTGAATGACACTTTGGCCACATTTACACTGCAGTTCTTGATGGCTAATTTGGATTTGTTTTTGACTATATTCAATTATTTGGACAACAAGGATATTTTCTCTCAAAAGTGACCCATACTGACAGATTGCCAGGTCTGTGAAACAAAACTAGCCCAATTGTTATTTAAAACTATCCTATTAAATATTACTATTAAAAAAAAATTCCCCACTGACAAGTGTGCCCCTCCATCGAGGGGGGGGGGGGGGGGTTACTTTAATATGTGGACTGAAAAACAATCAACAGTGTAAAAGTAACCCATTTCTGTAGTAAAACCGCAGAATTGGCAACACTGTGCTTTGGCAAAAGTGTCCACATGAGTTGATTTTCTGTTGGAAATATCCAACAGAAAAACACATATCTGAGTCATATCAGATTTATTTCCAAACATGGAAATAAATGCATGAGTCCTGAAACCGTTCTTAGAATTAGGGATGCACCCATCATGATTTTTCATGGACGATTCCGATACCAATTTTTTACAAACAAACTGGCCAATTCCGATACCGATTTCTGATCTTTTTAATTTATTTTTTATCTTTAAGCAACAAACAAGAAAGAAGGAAAGTGTGCATAAACAAGATGTTTATTTGGTATTTAATAGGCCAAACTGGCTTTTGGCTATTGAAAACAATTACCATAACCATCTGAAATTAACAGCTACATTACAGACATCAGCATTTAGCTTTTGTTTTTGAATTGGGTTGAAACTACAGAGAACTGGCCTTAAATTAAAAGATTAACTGTAACATGTGAAATTAAAGGCAATAACTGCATAGTTCTACAAACAACACAATCAACACACATTCAATAAGATGCTTCTTGATCAGCATTCAGTATTTTAGTTTTTAAATTTGGTTTTAAATAAAAAAAAGGTAATGACCAGTGTCTTTATTTACAGACTAAATAAAAGTATGCTATATAAATAGATTATTCCAAAATGATAAAATCAAATAATGTTGGTGTGAATAAAATAAAGATGCAAAGTGTTTTCATTCATCCAATAAAAAAAAAAAAAAATAGGGTAATGATTCACATCTATATTTTTTTCACTTGAGGCAATGAAAATAAATATTCTCTCAAGTAAAAAAATATAGATGTGAATCATTACCCTAAATTTTTTAATTGGATGAATGAAACACTTTTTCTCAGTGTGCTACAGCAGGTGACTTTTAAATCAAATTAAGTCGATGTAATTTTAAGGTAAAATAAAAATAATCAACTGTCGTTTACTTCTGGCTTTTCAAACGTGTACGCAAGTTCCACTTTACAAAGAAAAAAAAAAAAAGTTTCATCACAGTTTAGTCCGTTTTGTTTCTCATCCAACTCGTGAGAAGTTGATCTGAACACACGGTCTACTCGTGTTCAGGGCTCGGACCGGCACAGTATACGCTCGCGCAGCTTTAGTGCGCAGAAAAGGGACTCTTATTTGTGCGGCAGTACACCAACGGCTGATCGCTTCCTGCTATCTGTGCCTCAGACATGTAGCTCTGCATTTCCAATGCTGAACGGCTGCCCGTGTCCTGCGCACAGATTTCCAAATACTTCCACACAAATCACATAGCGAACGATTAAGGAAGACCAAAAACCGGTTCCGATTTATGGCCGGTCAACCGGTGCATCCCTACTTAGAATAACGGAATCCACACACTTTTTTTCTTGATTCCATGTTCATGGGTCATATCCAGTATGTGCCACATGGGATGAATAAAAAGGGTCAATTGATCCATTTTGCTTCACCCTTTAGATTTTGCTTACTGACCTGTCTCTCTCTCTCTCTCTCTCTCTCTCTCTCTCTGTGTGTCAGTGGTTTGCCAGGGCATTGGCATGGCCTAGTAATGAATGGTGACGGGGCTCCCAGCAGCCCGGAGCACTCCTCCTGCACGCTGCCCGACTGGAAGGAGTTCTGTGAGCTTCACGCTCGAGCTTCCGCCGCTGATTTTGCCTACAAGTTCCGGCGATTCATCAGCGAGAACCCATGCTACGACTCACCTGGTGCTGATGCCAATTTCTCGCAACACTTTGCTCAACACTTTCTGACCTGCTTCTCCACCGCCCTCGACCAAGTCCAAGGTCCCGGGTCTCTGGGAGACTCCTCCGCTCTGAAGTACAGCATCGTGCCCTTTGTGGGCATACAGAGCTGCACGCTGCCCCTCAGCCACGACCTCTACCATCGGCGGAAAGACGTGGGGGCCTCAAGCGAATCACTGGATAGCATGGACAGTGGAGGGGGCGGAGCCAGTGGACAGGAACAGCAGACCCCCACCCATAAGATGTCAACTGTGAGCCAATCCAGGAGTTCGGAGGATGTGTCATTGGGACGACGTAAGGCTCGTTTCAAGAAGGGCTTTTCGCTCCGAAACATGAGTCTGAGCGTGGTGGACGGGGTGAAGGAGATCTGGCACCGCAGGGCCTCTCCAGAACCAGACCCCTTGGGGAGCTCCAGGAGGACCAATGGACCCGAGGCCATGGGGTCCGAACACTGGAGCCAGAAGCTGCGGCTCCCGCGGGGCTCTCAGGGCCATAAAGCAGAGCTGTTGGAGATCCAGAGGGAGGGTGCGCTCAGATACATGGTGGCTGATGACAATAACTGTGTGGGGGCGGCGCAGTGGCAGAAATGCAGGCTGCTGTTGAGGAAGACCGCTGCACAAGTGGACGCAGGAGAGAAGTTCCAGCTGGAGTTCTACGTTCCACCAAAGGTAGAACTGCACTCTGATTAAACTCTTATGACAGTCTGTGGGTTATGGGAAGAAAAACTGATTATTCTTAAACAGCAGAGCCCTTCAGCCCTGCTCCTGGAGACCCACTGTCCTATAGAGTTAGGCTCCAACCCTTATCAACACCAGGTAATCAAGGTGTTCAGGATGAACTGAAAAGGTTGGAACTAGACATAGGTCTGGGACACACCAGACAATTTTCAAATCTTAATCCATTTTTAAACTAGACCACAGATATTATGACCGTTTTAACCGATTTTAAACATTTTAATCCTCTTAATGCACACACTAGATGATTCGCCCCGACCACAACGCCACACACTTGTTGATTTTTGGAATAATTTCACAGTGACTTACGTGACTTAAAGGGGTAATCGGATGCCCATGTTCCACAAGCTGTTATGATTCTTTAGTGTCTTAGTGAAAAGTCTGTAACATATTTTGGTTAAAATTTCTGAACGGTAGTGTTAAAAACTCTTGTTTTACCCTGTCAAAAAACGCTCTTTTCAGAGCAGGTGTGTAGGAGCTAAAGTCTGCAGGATGGTAGCTCTCCAGGAGCAAGTTTGAAAACCGCTGGTTTGGATGAAGCGGTCTATAACAGGTGAAAAAGAACAGAGGTGGGCAATGACCTAGAGTACAGTGGTTCCCAATCCTGGTCCTGGAGAACCCCAAACACTGAAATAAGAGAGCCATTCAAAATGTGCAGTGTTGGGGGTTCTCCAGGACCAAAATTGGGAACCATTGGCTTAGTAAAAGTAACATGCTAACAACAAAAATATATATATATTAGTGAGAGTCTAAGTGTGCGGAGGTGGCAGTTATAGTGTTCCTGTGGTGGATGAAGAGCTGTTGGTTGATAAGTACCGTATTTTCCGGACTATAAGTCACACTTTTTTTGATAGTTTGGCTGGTCCTTCGACAAATAGTCAGGTGCGACTTATTTATCAAAATTAATTTGACATGAACCGAGAGAAATGAACCAAGAGAAAAGAACCAAGAGAAAACATTACCGTCTCCAGCCGCCAGAGGGCGCTCTATGCTGCTCAGTGCTCCTGTAGTCTACACTGAACACATACGGTAATGGTAATGGACGGTAATGTTTTCTCTTGGTTCTTTGGTCTAAATAAATGCGACTTATAGTCCAAACTTATATATGTTTTTATCCTCATCATGGCGTATTTTTTGACTGATGCGACTTAAACTCAGGTGCGATTTATAGTCCGAAAAATACGGTAGTCTGATGGCTTGAAAATAAAAGCTGTTTGCCAGTCTAGCTGTCTGTGTTTGGATGCAACGGTACGGTAATGACACAGCCAGGTGGAGTGTGTGTCTCACTCAAACAGCGTGCTCGGTAAAAAAAGCTGTAAAGCCAGTGATGAGCTCAGCTGTTTTCACCACTTCCTGAAGAGCTTTACATCTGGAATAAGAGTTTCTGCCCTATCATACAGCAATTCAGCCTGTGATGCTGTGGTTCTTCTCTAGTGCTCAAAACTTGTTCACTTTCTGCATTCAAGTTGATGATAGATGCGAGAACCATCAAGGTTTGTGCATGTGGTTTCTTCTCCTTTATGAATGCTGCTCACAAACGTTCTCACGTGTTTGACACATTCAGATAAGAGAGGACAAGATTTTGACTTAAACTATGGTTTGTTTGTCATGTAAAGCAATCATATTAATTCAGAAGGCTCTGAATAATGCTCAAGAATCATATTAACTACTTTAATGGTTCTTTTATCTTCTTTTAGGAGCTTGACCGTCACACTCTAAGCATTCCTGTAAAAAATAGCCTAAACACATTAAAAGTAAATGGCATGATGTTCTTGAACCCTTTGGAGTATATGCATGGTTTTGGTCTCCTTTGAAAGGTGACACGTACTTTGTTTCCGGTACGATACCGATGCTTTTAAAGGCCAGTATCATTGATACCGATACGATATCTCGGAACTAAACTTTTAAATCATGGGTAATGATAACCACTTGATTTTACGTTTAAAACACATTTTAACATTCAATACGGCTTAACTTATTAGTTGTTGTTTTCTTTTCTTTTTTTTACAAATGGTTCAAATGTGATTTTTGTTTACACGTGATTCAAATCTACAAATACTAGAATTGAACTATGGTCACTTTAGTAAAACCATGGTTCATTTTCATAAGGGACTGACACTGGAAGGCTGATGCATGTATAAAATGCAACCTTTTTACTTTGACAGTGTCTGATTTCTGTTAACATTACAGAATAGAACATGATCAGTATTATCTTAACATTCAATTTATGTAATTGCACAATTAACCATGTAGGCTACAATTTAAATTTCTTTATTAACAACTCAAAAATATGTTGTTTTTTTCTTTCTTTCCTCTGATAAGCATTGTTTAGGGCTATTTACATGTTGGAAAAAAATAGATTTTGGGAAGCTGATCTTTTAGCATCGTACACAAACACTGAGAACCACTGGTTTAGGTTTAGGTTTAGGAATTGGTTGGTTTTTAGTCTACTCTCATGTCGCCAGACCTCTGACTAAAAGACAAGGCTGAGACCTCCACTTTCCCATGAAGAAGCCGTCTGATTGGACAGCCGTATTTGTTTGGTGTGTGTTTAAGTCTGGAACTTCCTGAGATGCAGGAGTTTTTCCTTTGATGTGCTGATTGACTGATAAACTGATAAAAAATAAAACCTTCTGTGGTCTCTCTGCCAGAAGTATTGTTAGTGGAACTGCTTTTCCAGCGAACAGGACCTCAAAATGTGATATTTGCCAGTCTACTTTTCATCATTTGTCATTTGGTGTTTGACTCCACTCGAGGACAAACGTTGTGGTTCATGAGTAGTTATTTGAGTAGATTGAGTTAGTCTAGTGTAGCTTCACACATGAAGTGATTTCACTAGGAACAGATGAACCGGACATATGTTCGTAGCAATGTTTTCCTCATTAAAAATGAGTCAGATCCGGCCTCTTAAAAAATCCTGTTCCGCATTTTGGTTTAGCTTCAGAAAGGTTTAGAGAGATTTTGGGAAGCCTATCTCAGAGCGATTTGGGTCCCTCAAGACAGTGCTAATGACTTCCTTTTCCGGAACAAACTAAAGACAGGGTAAAAATATCCACGCTAACAACAACAAAAACATCCGAGCTAAGCTCCAGTCTGTCTTCATGTGTCCCCACAGCGCTCAGAAACGAATAAAGCACATTATAATGACCGTAAGTGAGATCCCCTGAACAAATAATGCAGGCGAAAGCACATGAGAGACTTCAGCTTCAGTCATCAGTTTCACTCTGATGTTTTCAGAGCAACATCCCCTTTCCTTTTAAACAAGACTATAGACCGAGTTACGGTCCAGTGTACATACACACTGTCTTCTGCTGATCATGTGCATCTGTTTTTATGACTTGCAATTATATTTATTATGTAAATTGTGCTGATTCCAAACTGTTGGTCTGTACTGTATGTATGTATAAGCCTCTTCAGACAGCATGACAGTAGCACATTGTGTTCTCTTTTGCCAACAAAAACACACAAAATTATGCCAAAATGCCCATTTGTGCCAAGTAAGCAGTCTTACATTAGTTAAGAAGTCCTATATGAGCTGTGAGGAAATGGGATGTGTGTCAGGTTTTAAAGAGACAGCGCTGCTTCTGAAGTGAACCCTGCTGCAGTCTGTTACTGATGGAAATCAGTGAGAAACAAATCTCTTACTGCTCGATTCACTTTTGTTGCTTGAAACAAGCTATGAGATATTACATTTAGTCAATTTATTCAATGCATAATTGCATTATAATAACTCCATTATATTTCTCAAAGCCTGTTAGTTGTTTAAAATAATGTCTTTTAGTAAGACTGTAATTTTGAATGGCCAATATTGCAATTAATAGAGACATTAGCAGTATTGGTATCAATGATACCGGCCATCATTAATAAATAAAAAGATGCCATTAAACACATAATTCAAATATATAATCTTTGTCATTTCTTCAGTCATTTAGAGATTCAGTGTCAAACTATAACAATGTAGGATGCTATTAATAGCGATGTAAATACAGAAAAAAAATGTGTTTAATTAAAAGATTAATATACTGTCAGCATATATATATATATATATATATATATATATATATATATATATATATATACACACACACACAATATTTGCATGCTAATCGTTTTGTATTCTGTCAGTTGTATTTTTATTTATTATGCAATTAACAAAAGCAAAAAAGACCTTTAACACTGGCTTGCGCTATTTTTTTTTTTTTTTTGCTAATCTGTTTTCTATTTTGTTTTCTTTAAATATATATATATATATATATATATATATATATATATATATATATATATATATATTTATTTATTAAGCCCTTGCTGAGTGTACTGTGTTAATCTAACTGAGACTTGTTATAGCACTTATATATCATTGCTGTTTTGTTGTTTTTGATTTGCTTCCACTGTCATCTGTAAGTAGATAAAAGCGTCTGCTAAATGAATGAATGTAAATACACAGTCCTTATTGTTGAGCGCTGCAGAGCCACACAGCACTCAGTCAATTTGGTGTTGTATATGATGCATACGTGAATGGCATTGACTTGTGTTTGTAGTCATCTAAACCCAAAGTGAGCATCCCTCTGTCTGCGATCGTGGAGGTGAGGACCACCATGCCTCTAGAGATGCCCGACAAAGACAACACCTTCGTGCTCAAGGTATTAGATATGTATGCTCACACATCTGACTTGTCTTTGAGTTAGCGATGTTAGCGAGTGGCTGTGGATCAGAGCTGTCAGTTCAGACTGGTGTTGTGTGGTCCATCGCAGGTAGAGAATGGAGCCGAATACATTCTGGAGACCATCGACTCTCTGCAGAAGAACTCGTGGGTGGCAGACATCCAGGACTGCATTGACCCCGGGTGAGACTCGTCTGCTGAGGAAACACGGTCACAACACATCAGCAGCATCATGGAACACCTGTGTGTGTGTGTGTGTGTGTGTGTGTTTCAGGGACAGCGGGGATGACATCGAGCTGGCGTCGTGTGCTCACAGTCAGCCGCACAGAGACGTCTCTCTCTCGCTGGTGTCCTCCTGCAGCTGTGAGCTCCTGTGTGACGGTACGGAGCTGCTCCGATGCCTGCAGTCTTCTGTGTGTGTGTGTGTGTGTGTCCTAACGCTGTGGATGTGCTCAGGGTCACATCGGGGGTCTGAGCGGCTGTGCTCTGTGGCTGCTGATCAGGAGCCGCCCGTCACCCAGCACCCCTCACACGTCCCGCTGGAGCACTTCCTGCGGTCGCCAGAGCCCCAGGACACCAGCACATCATCAGGTACATCAGAACTCAATTACGTTCATGTTAAAGAGCAAAGACTTCAGAGTTTTGGATCGGAAACTTCTGGTTTCGTGATTTTTACTCATTATTATCCCATCTACACATCTACACACACACACACACACACACCATTCACCCTGCTCCTGTTGTTTAGGAAGCCCAGGTGAGACTCCAGGGGAAGCGGACGGAGACCCCAGTTTGGCGGGTTACCCATGGTTCCACGGGACGCTGTCTCGGGTGCGGGCGGCCCAGCTGGTCCTCGCCGGCGGGGCACAGAGTCACGGTCTGTTTGTGATCCGTCAGAGCGAGACGCGTCCCGGAGAATACGTCCTCACCTTCAACTTCCAGGGCAAAGCCAAGGTGAGCGCGCTCCTGGCGTCTGAGCAGACCTCGTCCTGCAGGAGACGTGCTGCTCTTCAGGACTGTCCTGAACCAGACTCACATAGATGCAGTGTACTGGAGAATATCCATACATATTTGTAGAAATAGACAAAAAAACATTGTATGGGTAAAAATTATAGATTTTTCTTTCATGCCAAAGATCATTAGGATATTAAGTAAAGATCTTGTTCCATGAAGATATTTAGTAATCTCCTACTGTAAATATATCAAAACTTCATTTCTGATTAGTAATATGCATTGCTAAGAACTTAATTTGAACAACTTCAAAGATGATTTTCTCAATATTTAGATTTTTCTGCTCCCTCAGATTCCAGATTTATAATAGTTGTATCTCAGACAAATATTGTCCTCCGAACAAACCACACATCAATGTATAAATCTCAATTTGGAAAAATGGACCCTTATGACGTGTTTTGTGGTCCAGGGTCTCATATGTAAATATGTGTATGTATTTATATGCGTGTTTGTGTACTGTATATGTTTCTCCTCGCACTGCAAAAAATAATTTTTCCGTACTTCACATTGTTGTCTTGTTTCAGATTACAAATATCTATGACTTTTTTTTTTTTTTCAGTTTGATAGTTTTTGCTCAAAACAATAAAAGAAATCTGCCCATGGAGTAAGAAACTATTTTAATTTAAGGGGAAACAGGATTATTTTTCACGCCCCATTGGCAGATATGTTTTTCTTGTTTTAAGCAAAAACTAACAAAATTATGATTTTTTTTTATTTTTTTTGTAAATGCGTCTTGATTCGAGAATGTTTATATATTTATACTATGAAACAAGAAAATCTCTTTTTCTAGTGTCATAATTGTTTACATTATATAAGAATGATATAAATATGAAGACATAGAGCCCATATTAGTCCAGATGTATGTGTAATATCAGTGAATGAGGAGGCAGTCAGCAGGAGGATGATGATGATGATGATGATGATGTGTGTTTGGCAGCACCTGCGGTTGTCTGTGAACGACAGCGGTCAGTGTCACGTTCATCACCTGTGGTTCCAGACGGTCACAGACATGTTACGACACTTTCACGAGCATCCCATCCCACTCGAGTCCAGCGGCTCCACCGACATCACGCTGCGCTCCTACGTTCAGGTCCAGCGCTCGGCCTCAGGTACACACACACACGCACAAACACACACACACACACACACACACTCACACACACACGCACGCACACACACGCACACACACACTCGCACACACACGCACTCACACACACGCACACACACACGCGCACACACACGCACACACACACACGCACTCACACGCACGCACAAACACCCACACACACGCTCACACACACGCACACACACGCACACACACGCACGCACACACACGCACGCACAAACACCCACACACACGCTCACATACACGCACGCACACACACACGCGCACACACACGCACACACACACACGCACAAACACCCACACACACGCTCACACACACGCGCACACACACGCACTCACACACACGCACACACACGCACACACACGCACGCACACACACGCACGCACAAACACCCACACACACGCACGCACACACACACACACACACGCACTCACACGCACGCACAAACACCCACACACACGCTCACACACACGCACGCACACACACACGCACACACACACACACACACACCTGTGAGGACTCGTGAGAGCACATTATCATCTGGTTATATCGCTGAGCTCCAGGGACTGTCCAAGCTGAACAGGAGTCTGGTCCACATTGCAGCTTATTCTGGTCAAAGAACGGCCATTTAGACGAGAAGCCTGGCATAAAGTGACTTTTTAGAGTTCGATGCATTTAAACCAGAAGTCATCTGATTTTAAGCTCAGTTTCTGAACCCGGTGGCACAGAGTTGCTCTTGTTTTAATCAGAAACTCAGAAAACAAGACTTCTTAAATGAACTCATGTTGCTTCTCAAGTAAAAGCATCTTGATTTAAGATATCTTTAGGCTTTTGCACTGGAAAACAAGACGTGAATATTGAGGAACACATCACTTTTTTTACAGTGAGGTCAGATGGTACAGTAAAAGTTACTTCCTTGTTCTTGTGTTTATTTACTTTTGCTAATACGAGACATTAACATTTAGAGACCATATTCACGTATCATTCAATTTAATTTATTGCTTAAATATCCTTTATCTGGTCTTAAATAGTCTTAATTTTAAAACCGTTAGAAGTGTCATTTAATAATTTCCCTATAGAATAAAGCTCGATGTTTTGAGAGAGCTTCATTCCTGTGTTCCTTATACTAAACATATTACATAATAACAGTTCTGGATGAAAACCACCTCGTAGACCACTAGATCCAGATCCAGAGTCCAGAGAATAACTTGACTATTTTGTCTAATGTAGTTAGTTGTGTTTTTGGTGGATGTGATTGTGGAGTGCATGAGTGAGATGTGTTCCTCAGGTGTGTGCGTGAGTCTCTGTCTGAAGCGTGATGTGACCTGTGTGTGTACAGGTGTGTTCCTCAGGTGTGTGTGTGTGTGTTTGTGTTTGAGTCTCTCTCTCTGAAGTGTGATGTGACCTGTGGTCTGCACAGGTGTGTTCCTCAGGTGTGTGTGTGTGTGTGTGTGTGTGTGTGAGTCTCTCTCTCTGAAGCGTGATGTGACCTGTGGTCTGCACAGGTGTGGCGTCTCCTCCCCCCGTCCCAGCTGCCCCGCGGGACGCCTCTGTCTGTTGGGCCGAGTCGACGCAGGTAAGTCATCAGCTGTCGGACGCAGTGCTGTCGTCGAGCTCGTCCTCGTCTCCGATGGCTCAGCCGGCCGCAGGAGCACTGATGGGCCGCAGCAGCAGCGCAGAGAGACTCCTGGAGCCCGGGGCCGGAGCCGGAGCCGGAGCCGGGGCCGAGGACTACCACGACAGCGAGGGCACGCGCCGGACTCGAGCCGTGGAGAACCAGTACTCCTTCTACTGATGTCCTGAGGATCTGCTCCAGTCACACCTCTAACTAACTGCAGATCTGTCCCTTGTGCTGTCTGCTTTCATTTACCACAGGGGTTTCTGAAAGAGTCTCTTCTATCCCTTTTTTTTTAAATGTATCAAAGTTTCCATAAAAATATTGTGCAGCACAACTGTTCAACATTGATGATAATCAGAAATGTTTCTTGAGCAGTAAATGATCATATTATTCTGATTTCTGAAGATCATGTGACACTGAAGACTGGAGGAATGATGCTGAAAATACAGCGGAGCATCACAGAAATACATTACACTTTAACACAGATTCACACAGAAAACAGCTGATTTACAATAAAATAATATTTCATTATATTAGTGTTTTTGATCAAATATATTCAGCCTTTAGTGAGCAGAAGAGACTCTTTCACAAACCTCTATCTTATGGACAGTAGTTTTTCAAAGGTTTAGCAATTCATTCGTGTTATTTTGAACCTGGGCTTTCTTGACGTATTCAGTTTGAAAACCGTTTCTACTTGTATTTTTTTTCCAGTTTTACTGTATTTTTTCATTTACCAAACGCAGCCTTGGTAAGACATCTTTCAGAAAACATGAACAATATTATTTATTCCAAACTCTTTACCAGTAGTGTAGTCCCACCACATGATCTGAGAGCCGCTGTGTTCGACCCTCAGTCCGTCAGACGCTCAGTGTTCATGTCTTCTTCAGGTGTTTCAGTGACAGGAAACACCTCACATCATCGTACAGCTGAGCAGGAAGTCTTCAGTCTTCATCAGGACTCATGCGTCTGCACCTGATTCAGTGAGATCTGCGTGGTTTGAGGACGACATCAGTTCTTCACTCGGCTCTTCAGCTGTGTTCCTGAGGCGTGTGGCTAGCAACGTTACCTTTATGCTACTCATATTGTAATTATGTTCACCTGTTTGGCCACACATTACTGTAATATTAGTCATTTAGGACATTGATGTACTGTTTCTGTTGAGTTATACATGTGATATTAATTTTTTTTATCTGTAATTTTCCAATGGTGGCCAAAAGCGCAAAAGAAGACCAATGTTGTAACGGCTGTGATGACTTGGACATCTGTGTACTTCTGTGTGATGTTTTTCTTCTGAACATCACCTGATCTTCATCAACGTGACGAGTGTCTTATTTAAAGAGACAGGTCACCCAAAAATGAAAACTGATGTTTACTCCTCCTCAAGTTGTTCCAAACCTGTGTGAGTTTCTTTCTTCTGTTAAACACAAGAAGAAGACGTTTTGAGGAATGCTGGGAACCAAACCATTGACTTCCATAGTGTTTTCACAGAGGAAAGAAACTCACACGGGTTTGGAACAACTTTAAAGGAAATGATTTTAAACATCAGAATCACTGTAGACCCCTACAACTAGTGTGAACTTGATTTACATTGGAACATAAAAAGGCAGACGAGGATCAGATTTCAGGAGGTTCTCTCCCATCTCCACAGGAAGTGATGTCAAACCCTCTGATTGGCTGCTTCCTGTCCAGCCCTGATTGAGTTGATTCAGATTTCTGTTGTGTTTCCTGCTGCCTGTGAATGTGTGTCTGTTTGAGTACATGCTCCGCACGGCCCCATGGGTCATCACCGACCCTCACAACAGCAGTTTCGGTTCCTCATGGCTTTGGTTTGTGTGCTGTCAGGGCTTTCACTGATGTGTGATTAACTGTTATGAGTGACAGGACCCAAACGCCATGTGCTTTACTCTAGCTGGCTCATTTGTTGATAAATGTGAACTCGTTGTGTCCCAACAGCTCGGTGACACCCAATCCTCCAGCTGTATTGTGAGATATAAGTCAAGCTTCAGATTCAAGCCTTTGCTACGGGGACGTTTTGGATAAATTTGGCTAAATGAACAAACCCTCTCAATGCAGCAGCAGAGGTCGACCGATACTGAGTTAACTGTGGGATAATAAAGTGGAGAAACAGATCACCTCCTGAGCAACTGGATGTTGAAAAGACACCAAAATCTTGACATTTGATGTAAATTAAACGTCATACATACTTTCCTACATATACATTAAACAGTGTGGCACTAACTTCCTGTTTTATCCTAGCAACCGCTTCATCATGAAAATGTCTTGGAATTATTAAATTATAAATAAATAAATGTACTGAGAAACATCCGAGACAAATCAGAAAGTAACAGTTTACCGAACTCCAAATAACATAAACATTGAAAACCAAGCGCTTCGAATAAGTCCAGCAACATATCTTTTTTTTTTTTTTGATAACCTTTATTGTATGCATATCTTCTGTCAATTTTTAAAATTCCCCATGGTTTGAAAAATGGATAAATGTTTAAAATCTGTCTTTGTTTATCTGCATACCAACAGTTAACACACACTCACAGTTTGCACAGGTTAAATTGTGTAGAAACCATCTATTGGTCGACCTCTATGCTGGAGCACACTCATTCTTTTGTTTTGTTTATTTAAATGATTTAGTTTTTTGGTGAATTCTGTAATAAGGGTTCACTCAAGCATCAAAAGATTGAAGAAAAATATAGAATTTTTGTATAATTTTTAAGAAAGGAAAATAAAAACACATTTGTTATACTGTGAAGAAAACCTCGAGTAAGCCTGCTGGTCTAGTGGTGCGCTCGATCATGCTGTAATAGTTTCTGAGTCAGCTTGACCAAGCTTTGATGACTTTGACAAACTGTGAGGAGCTCGACAGACGGACACAGAGCTGACGCTGGATGATGGGGTCCTGCTCACACCTTTGAACCACCGTTTAATGGAGCGCCTTCCCAAGATTTATAGCATGCAAAAAAGTACCTCTGTCAATAGTGTAGAGAGAAATGAATCAAAACTCACGCCACAATCACTTTCAAACCAGTCAGCTTTCTGTTGGTTAACACAGATAACCTGTGTTCCTGTCTTCACTGCTAGAATTGCTTTGTTCTAAAATGTTCTCAGAACATTCCCATGGATTGTTCTAACAATGTTGTTAGCGGCTAGTTTTATTTTTGTTCCCAGAACGTTCTCTCAAAAGATAGGATAACGTTCTCTAAAACATTCTAAAAGTGTTTATTAATAACATTATTAGAACATTATCCCCTAACATTCTAAGTAAGATTAAAGCAGATGTTTAGATGTTGATGTCTGTTTCAAAGTAATAGTTTGGTTTGATGTCACCATAATGGTGGTAAGTGTTGGCTTTAGTTGTGCAATTTGACACTTGACTTGTCAGTGTTGATCTTTAGCTGCTGTAGTCTTTATTAAGCCCAAAACAGCAAGAGAACATGTGATTAGACGACACTGGTTGCTAGCTGATGATTAATGTGTCATCACATATGTGATTTGGTCACACAATCTAATGTAAGGTGTCAGTTGCATAATATTTATGAAAGTGACTCAATAGGTCAGCAACCTGAGACCCTGCTGAATTTAAAGCAGGCATCATGCAAAACTCATCTTTGGCACCCAGAATGCATTGCGGCATGAAGCATTTCACCGCTGTTGAGATTCTTACACTAATTCTTGAGGTCTCTGTGTGTGTAAGCACTCTGTGTACAAAGAGGTTCATTTACAATGTAACTTAAAAAGAACAGACTCAAATGATTATGATGTAAATATACAGGATCTTGTGAGTTTCAACACATCTGCTGTAGTCACTTATAAATTAATAACAGGATAGACTCCGGATAAAAGCAGTTGATTAGACCGTTACAAGAGAAAATTTATAATACCAGCAAATAACCAACTTCACCTGATGACATTTTTCTCTCACTGTTTTTGCTGTAGCAAATATAATTACAGCACCTTAATGAACAGTAACATTGAAAAGACACATACTGCCTAAGTACTGATCACCATAATGGTGATGTCGAACTAAACCATTATTTTCAATAAACCATCAACACCTCTGTTAATCTCAATAAGAACTTTTTTACATTTATGTCAGAAATAAATCTGGTTTATAATAAGTGAAGAAGGTAGTACTGTTTTTGGAGTATTTCCGCTAGAGTTTGACATCAAACAGAGGTTGGGTTTTCACTTTCAACTAACATCTGATTTCTGAGCAATGTCAGTCCACATCTAGTGTGATGGGAAGCTTTATAAGAATGTTAGAGAATAATGTTGTAACAATGTTATCAATAGACATTTTTAGAATGTTTTAGAGAATGTTATCCTTACTTTTAAAAGAACATTCTGGGAACTAAAATAAAACTTTCCACTGAAAACATTCCCAGAACATGAAAACATTCTAGGTGTGTTGAACACATTGTAAAATCTGTGTTGGGGAATATTTTCCCTCATATAGGTAGATTCCCTGGATTTCACCTGCAAAAATGAATTAAAACAAAAATAGTTTGAAGTTGTTTGGATCAATCTAGTTTTGTGGACTTGTTCTTGAGGTAGATTTTCATTTTTAACCAGTTTGATGGACCACCCTAAAGGACACCCTCTTTCTAACCAAGTCATGGGGACACAAAAGGACCCTTCAGACTGATTTACTGAGTTAGCCCAGTAAAGAATCTCTTCATCTCTTCCTGTGCACAGATGTTATTCTATATCCTAACATTAAGGTTTGTTTTAAAGGAATAATCTCATTCATCAGAAGTCCTCCATCCACGACAGACGTGTGCCAATTATCTTCATCATGGTTTAATAACTGAAAAATGACTGCTGTATTGTTATAGCTCCATTTGTAGTTTCCATAAATCTTTCCCTTGGTGTTTTATTTGGTCATTATTTGTTGTCTACTGCTGAGTTTTGTTTTTATATCAATCCTTTATGCTAATAGAGTTTTGAACATTTTGAGATTTTGTATCAAGTGATGACCTTCACATTAAACTTTATATTTCTGTGAATAAAGTGAATGAAGAACCACAACGAAAGGTTTTCATCATAAATGCAGTCTGGGGGATGAAGAGAGTTTATATGATTACACTGACTGGTTTATATAGTGAAGGAAAAGCTTCTTAAAGGGATAGCGCACACAAAAATCAACATTAGCACATGATTTAACTCACCCTCGAGCCTTCGATGTATATGACAGTCTTCTTTCAGATGAATATAATTAAAAACTAACCTGTCTCTTTCAAGCTTTATAATGGTATGGGTTTCCAGATGTTGAAGACCAAAAAAGTGCCTCCATCCATCATGAAAAGTGCTCCACACAAATCCAGGGGTTAATAAAGACCTCCTGAAGCGACTCAATGCGCTTGTGTAAGAAAAAGATCCAACTGGTTATATTCATCTGAAAGAAGACAGTCATATACACTTAGGATGGCTCCAGGGTGAGTAAATCATGGGATCATTTTCATTTCTGAGTGAACAGATGTTTTAGAAATATTTTTTATACTAATGTAAAACATTCACACCAATGTTTCCTACACAACCCACAGCCCAATGACAAAATATATTATACACAAATATATAATGTTCATTTATACATAGCCCTTTTGTTTTAATTAATGCCATTTTAAATGACGTCGAATAGGACTCGTGTTGCTCTGTCTCTCTTAGCCAATGAGAAGACGCGTAGATACAAAACATTATGGGCGTGTCTACAAATAACTCTCTTATTTTAACACTTGCATCAGTTCTATTAAGGATTACTATTGTCCTTATATTGGTGCTAATTATTGTCCAGCACACATCTGAAGCAGTCACGCCTGTTACTTTTCTCAGCGCTTTTTAGAATGGACAAATCATAGTCGTTTTTGATTAATAGATAATTATTTGTATTCATCCACTGATGCATAAAATCTCCGTTCGTATATTGAATACCAATTGTTCATTCGAATACATTTAAAAGAGTATACTCTCTAGTATATAAATCTCTGGAGTGAGGTTGAGGTTTTCTTTTACTGTCTATGGGTTTGAGCCTCTGAGCGTCGCATGTGGGTGACGTCATCAGCGCGGGCCACGCTCCTTCCTCCATGTGTTTCTCTTCGTTGTTGTGATCTTCAGTAACCGGTGGCAGGTTAATTTTGGGTGAATATCATCATGTCGTCGAGCTGTCGCAGACCCGAGCACATGGCCCCTCCAGAGGTGGTGAGTGAAGCCTCGGTTTGACTCTTGAACGTGTGCACATCTTACAAAACACACTTTCAGACCAGCGAGCTCGTGTGCGCGCATGACGGAGACAGATCCGTCACATATGATGAGTCTACTAACCCACCTAACATGTTGACCATTTAAAATAATACATTTATAATAATACATTTCCTAGCAGAAACAATGGTCGAGAACGAGTTAAACTGGTAGCTTCAAGTAAGGTGATCAGATGTCTGGGATTAATTCTGGGACATTTCCTAGTTCAGTGGTCAAAATATCACTGAAATCTCACTTGTGTTTATCTACGCATTTAAAAGCGGGGACAATATTTGTACAAATACATACAGATCCGTCCTCAGATTTGAGAGCGATCTTTTGATGCCAGAAATGTAACGTTTAACTGGAACATATTTAGACAGGAGCCCTTAAACCTCTTCATACTAAGAGTCATGATCTGAAGCCCCACTAGAAGGAGCCTGCGTCTCAGGTTCACTATATACATCCATCACTTCATTCTGTGGCACATCAGATATTGTTGAAGGCGGAAATACTCAATGCCACAGATGTATATACAGGAGGTATATTTCCAGCTCAGATTTGGAGCTAGATTGCAGGAGAGGGAAGATGATTCATATCTATAGTCTATAGCCTAATGAGAGCAGGTTAATGTGAGTTTATGACACTGAGAATCAGAGAGGCATGTTTTGTTTCAGCATCATATGTTCTTGGTTTTAGACCGCTGAAGATGGGTAATATCTTAAAATATAAAACCTGTCACCATTGATATATATAATACAACAAAGATTCTTAAATGTGTTTTTAAATGTGATCTACACATTGCATGTAAGAATAAAACTATCTTGGTGTGCCAGCTTTCTAAAGTGACTCCAAAGTCCAGGTGAAGACCCCATTAAATAGTGAATAGCTCAGTATTTAATATCGTCTTTCTTCATAATCGTTTATGCATTTCACCATAAAAAAAGCTGAGTTTTTTCTCTAACTCTGTGTGAGTTGACAAGGAATGAGCCGATATCTTAATTCCAGCCAATCATAATCTCCTGGTGCATTTCTACATGCTTCTGTCATGTGTGTAAATGCTGTTCTTTATTTACAGTTCTACAATGAACAAGAGGCCAAGAAATACTCCCAAAAGTAAGTACATTGACAGTCCAGTACTGCCGAGATTCTACATGCATCGTTTCACACGATATGTGTCTGTTTTAAACCATTAATGCTTCTTCCGCTGTAATGTGTGTGTGCTGCAGCTCTCGGATGATCGAGATCCAGACACAGATGTCCGAGCGGGCCGTGGAGCTGCTCAGTCTGCCCGAGGATCAGCCCTGTTACCTGCTGGACGTGGGGTGAGCGTGTGCTCTCTGCAGGAACATGTGTTACTCTGTCAGGCTCCTAAACCTCTGCTTGAACCCGCAGCTGCGGCTCTGGACTCAGTGGAGACTATCTGTCTGAAGCTGGACACTACTGGGTCGGTGTGGACATCAGCACAGCCATGCTGGGTGACGGACCACACACACTCTCACACACTCACACACACTCACTCACTCACACACTCTCACACACACACACACATCGCTGGCCAGAAAGAGCTTTTAAAACAGGAAACACTGTTTGTCATGCACTGGACAAATGTTCGTTTTTGGGGCTTTTTGTGGCATGACATTTCTGGTGAATAAGATCCACAGAATAACTAATAGATGTATGCACACTTTTTCAGTTGATTGATTACTTTAATTGCAGACATGCAATGTTAATTTGCATAAATACGCAAATAAAAAACAGTCTAATTAATTATGCATTCAGTTGCATACATGCATAGAACAAGAAATCAGAGTTCAGAATTCAGTTTGCTGGTATGTTACAGATTTGTTCTCTTTTTATCATTCTGTAAAACATACTGCAGACATAGAGAAAAACTAATATTTTTATACATTTGTAGGATTATAATGTTGTAAAATCAGGGAAATGATATATGAACGCACCCCTTTATAAAACCCGTCTGAATATAGACAGGAATGAAAGTGTAAAGTCTGCTGAAGTAGAGAATAAACTCAGCGTCTTTAAAGATACAGACACAAATAGATAAAGAGCACTTGGGTGATATTTTCCACTAGTCTTGGGAAAAAAAATTCCCAAATAGCCTGAGATCTCAGACTGGACCAGTGCGTGACAAAAGTAAAGTGTTTGACTGTAATCTTTTCCGTGAGCGTGTGAAACTGACAGTAATCGGTGTGTGTGGTCAGAAGCTAATGCTAGCGGTGTTACCTGTGCTGTTCAGATGTGGCCCTGCAGCGGGACGTGGAGGGAGATCTCCTGCTGGGGGACATGGGCGAGGGTCTGCCCTTCAGGCCGGGGATGTTCGACGGCTGTGTCAGGTACGAGCTCCTGAGACGCTGTCAGTGTGAGACGAGTGTGTGTGTGTCTCATGTGTGCTGTCTCTCTCAGTATTTCAGCGCTGCAGTGGTTGTGTAACGCAGATAAGAAAACACACAGTCCTCCGAAGAGACTGTACCGCTTCTTCAGCACGCTGTACTCCTCACTGGTGAGCTCCTGTCAGATCTGTGTGTCTCTCACAGCGATCGTTTCCTTCACACCTGTGTGTGTGTGTGTGTGTGTGTGTGTGTTGTAGGCCAGAGGAGCACGTGCTGTGTTCCAGATATACCCTGAAAACTCAGAGCAGGTCTGTATGGAACACCTCTCTCTGGTTATTAATAATCCTGATTCTGGGTTAAGAATGTGTGGTCAGGTTATTCTCCGCAGACTGTAGGACGTGTTTAAGTGAGGTGTTGTGGTTTCTCTGTCAGCTGGAGCTGATCACGGCTCAGGCCATGAAAGCTGGCTTCACCGGCGGGATGGTGGTCGACTTTCCCAACAGCAGCAAGGCCAAAAAGTGACTGTTCAGATCCATATTCCCAGAAAACATCTCTTTAATGTTAATGTGCTCGAGGATCATAACCAGTGACTTTTATTCACTGCAGGTTCTTCCTGTGTTTGTTTGCTGGTGTGTCAGGAGTCTTACCCAAGGTGTGTACAGCCTCAGTATGAACACACACACACACACACACACAGAGAGAGAGGGAGACACAGACACACACACACACACAGAGAGAGAGAGACACAGACACACACAGAGAGAGAGAGACACAGACACACACAGAGAGAGAGAGACACAGACACACACAGAGAGAGAGACACACACACACACACACACAGAGAGAGAGACACACACACACACACACAGAGAGAGAGAGAGACACACACACACAGAGAGAGACACACCACACACACAGAGAGAGACAGACACACACACACACACACACCCACACGAGTGAAGTCGGCCTGTTCCTGCTGATGCTGTGTGTGTTTTCAGGGTCTGGGTTCAGAGGCGGCTGACAGAGCTGTATCCGGTCAGGCTCAGTTCACAGCACAGAGGTAAACACTCCTCTATCAGTCTGTTATCTCACCCATAACCTCACGTTATATTTCACCAACACTGTTTGTGTTCCATGCTTATGGAAAGACTTCAGTGAATGTAATTAGATGTGAACCGCACATGTACAGCTCCATCACGATCAGGTTTATACGTCGAGTGTTACAGTGAACCGTGTTTCCTCACCGTCTGCTCTCCCTAAAGGTCCCGCTTCAAACACATGAAAGGAAAGTGTGTGAAGAAGAGTAAGGACTGGATCGTGGAAAAGAAGGAAAGACGCCGGCGCCAGGGGAAGTATGTTCACGCTTCTGTTAGTTCAGATGTGTGTCTGTATCAGCCGTGTGCAGCTCAACTCATTCTCTGATGAACACATGGCTCCTGTCTTCACTTGTGCTGTATCTGAGGCGTCTGTTTGTCTTCTCTCAGGGAAGTAAGAGCTGACACCAAGTACACGGCTCGTCACAGGAAACCTCGCTTCTGAGCGTCCGGTCTTCACTGTCCGGACAGCAGACTGTGAGCGGTTCAATCTACTGGATCCAGTCACCACTCTCATCTCTACTGAACTGTGTGCTCCGAGGAAATATACCACCGAATAATAAACCCTTGTGGAGAGGAGAGAGCCACGTGTGGGTTATGTCTGAATTAACAACAGCCGTAATAAACCAGGTTTCATCAGCTTTCAGGTGTGATTCTTACATAAATATGCTCATAGATCATGTGCTTTACTCATTGTAGTGTAAGTGTACAGTGAACCCGGAGCAGTGCATTATCCCAGCAAATGTTTTTCAAAAAACAGTGTGAATGCAAGAGATTTGGGTTGTTTATCAAGATTAAATGTTTTATGCATTCATTGAATTTGATTTTGAGTTTCGTATATTTTTCTGTGGTGCAAAAAAGCACATTTCCCATGATATTAACCATTAAAACAAGTTTTATTTTCATAAAGACAAGTGTAACGTGACAATCCACACACTGTTTGAATGAAGTATTGTGCCAGATAACAATAAATTATTTTTGAGTTTTAATCTGCGCTGTAAGCCTGAAGTGCTCTTTACTTTAAACGGTATTTTAAAGACAAGTTTTCTTCATTAGTTGTACACAAGTAGTGTATACTAACAGTGTGCAGCCTGTGTAGGGCGCCAGCAACCAAGACAACAACACCAGGAAGTACAGTTTCAGAGTTTGTAATGCTTTCCAACAGAATGGTTGTTTTGCAAAAATATGCATTTTAAGTAAATTTATATTTTCATGATATTACACCTGTGTGATTGCATTTACAAATAAAATGTAAAAAAAAAAAAAGGCAAGGAGGGTTACATTACATTAAAATGAAATAAAGCTAATATTACACTATGAAAAAGTCTTACATGCAATGGAAGTGTTACAAAAATGAATGTAACATTTTGCAAAAAAAAATAGTAATTATAAATGTTAGAGGAGAATGGTGACAAATATACAAATATCTGACAAATACAGAAGTTTGAAGACAAATTCTTTTCAGATCTGTAAAGTCAACCAAATATTCTTTGAAATGAACAGAAACGCTATTCATAAAATTAAGCAAGTTTATACATTACTAGGTAAAACTATTATGAATAATTTTGATAAGAGATTTGTCAAAGAAGACAGAAATCTTCCGATTCTCTATCATTAAACCTTGTTATTCCAGAAACGTCCACAAACAGGTTCAGAAACCTGAGATCTGATCCTATTCTTCATCTGATGTGCTACTGAAGACATTGTTTAACAAACAGACTAGTGTTGTCTACATCAGGAGGAGAGCATGAAAGATCTTTAGACTCAGTCTTGACTAAAGTTTGAAATATTCAAGGGGGGGCTAAAATATTTATTTAATTTTTTTTTTTTTTTTTTTCAGAAAACAGGACACAACAATCATCTGAAAGTGTATTCTCTAAAGGAGTATTCTTATCAAACCAATAATGAAAAAAAAGTTAATTATCTTTATATGATATATCTTTGTTATTCCAGATAAAATAACTATATGTGGAGAAAAATTGAAGCATTATATTAGTGACTACAGACCTGTGTTTTAGTCTCTGTCATATAGTGTTAAATGTTATATAGTTGAGCCATCCACTATAACATGCAGTATATCTCTTAACATTGATCTATGCCTTTTTAAAAGACGTCTCTCTGTACTAGTGCAAAATCAGAGACACATAAAGCCTCGCACATTTCACAGAGGACATTTGCTTTATATAAACTTATATAGGTTTGATGTGTAAAAATAAATGCTGTTTATAGTGAATGCCACTTTTTGCAATAAGTATTATAAAAAGTTCATCTCCTGTGTAAAAATAACTTTCCTGGATATATATGTATATATATGGTATATATATAAATGGTAAATGGACTGCATTTATATAGCGCTTTCAACAGACCACATGGCCATCCAAAGCGCTTTACAATTTGCCTCACATTCACCCATTCACACACACATTCACACACCGACTGCGGTGTCTGCCATACAAGGCGCCATCCAGCTCGTCGGGAGCAGCTGGGGTTAGGTGTCTTGCTCAAGGACACCTCGACACTCGGTCAGGTGGAGCCGGGGATTGAACCACCAACCTTCCGGTTTGTAGACAACCTACATGGCGGCAGTGGCTCAGTATATATATATATATATATATATATATATATATATATATATATATATATATATATATATATATAAATTATACAGTGGGGATCGAAAGTTTGGGCACCCCTTGCAGAATCTGTGAAAATATGAGTAATTTTAAAAAAATAAGAGAGATCATACTAAATGCAGGTTATTTTTTATTTAGTACTGTCCTGCACTGTAAAACCTGACAAGTAAACTTAACTCAAACCGTTTGAGTAAACAGATTGCCTTGATTTAAACCCTGTAAGTTCTAAAACTTTGCATTCAAATAATTAAGTGATTAACTAAGTGCTGATTGAGAATTAGTGATGAACAGCTGCTGTTAACAAACAGAATCACTGAAGAAAAGAGAAACACAAGAACTACTACAACTGACTTCAGACACAGACTTAGATGAAATCAACTGAAATAAAATACATGAAATCTCTCAAGATCTGATTAAACAACCCCTCAAACAGCATCACCAGCTCCACTTATTAATAACCAGACTGACTTTATTTCTGTCAGACGTCTACAGAAGATCTTATTGAGAATGAACTAAGGTTTAGATGTTGATTTATTGTTTCATTTGAAGTAACCATGTTAGAGATCAGTGTTTGCTTTAGTTGGGCTCTTGACCCTTGATTTCTGTCTTAGTCTTTTCTCTGGCTGTTTTAACCGTGTGTTTCAAAAACACATTTGTTGTAACTCAAAAGCCCAGAAGAAATGCCATCAGGTGTTAACCTGTATCTAGGTGTAGGTTGTTATACTTTATATCGGTGATGATAATCATCAAATATTGAACTGTACAGAGTCTAATCTCTGATGAAATTAGTGTTGTGTAATTTGATTAATTATAGTAAAAGTGATTCTAAGAGCCAGTGGTTCTGTAATAATCAGTTAATACAAAGACTTTCCAAACAGTGTGGTCTTCTACAGTGTCAGTTAGTCACACACAGACATCAATAATCAGAATATGAACCTCAACAATGGTGACCATAAAAAAAAAAAAAAAAGCTGCAGAGCATGCTGGGAGCCATGGATGAGTTTTGTACTACAATAGTACCCAGCATGCATTGCAGCATGTTTTTTTGTCACCATTGTTGAGGTTCATATTCTGATTATTGATGTCTGTGTCTGACCAACTACTGGGATGGAATGCAAATGTATGTGTACAAAATGTTTATGAAGTCATTTTTATATTAACTGTTTATCACAGACTCTTAGTGTCACTTGTATTAGATCCACTTCTACTAATTACACATTTGTTTCCTCAGAGATTAGACTCTGTACAGATCAATATTTGTGAATAATAATGAATAATTATCATCACCTATATGAAGCATAACATCCTACACCTAGATACAGGTTAACACCTGATGGCATTTCTTCTGGGCTTTCGAGTTACAACAAATGTGTTTTAGAAACACACGGTTAAAACAGCCAGAGAAAAGACTAAGACAGAAGTCAAGGGTCAAGAGCCCAACTAAAGCAAACACTGATCTCTAACATGGTTACTTCAAATGAAACAATAAATCAACATCTAAACCTTAGTTCATTCTCAATAAGATCTTCTGTAGTCGTCTGACAGAAATAAAGTCAGTCTGGTTATTAATAAGTGGAGCTGGTGAGGCTGTTTGTGGGGTTGTTTAATCAGATCTTGAGAGATTTCATGTATTTTATTTCAGTTGATTTCATCTAAGTCTGTGTCTGAAGTCAGTTGTAGTAGTTCTTGTGTTTCTCTTTTCTTCAGTGATTCTGTTTGTTAACAGCAGCTGTTCATCACTAATTCTCAATCAGCACTTAGTTAATCACTTAATCACTTAATTGCAATGTATATCTTCTTTCAGTGAACTCAACTGAATTAAGTTCAGAGTACTCCTAACTGTTAGTTTTTTCAACTTAAATGGTTTAAGGCAATCAGTTTCCTCAAATGGTTTGAGTTAACATAACTTGTCAGGTTTGAGTAAGTCTGTGTCTGAAGTCGGCTGTAGTTCCTTTCTCTCTTTTCTTCAGTAATTATGTTTGTTAACAGCAGGTGTTCATCACTAAAGCTCAATTAATCACTTAATCACTTAATTGCAATGTATATCTTCTTTCAGGGAACTCAACTGAATTAAGTTCAGAGTACTCATAACTGTTAGTTTTTTCAACTTAAACGGTTTAAGGCAATCGGTTTCCTCAAACGGTTTGAGTTAACATAACTTAAGGATATCTGTTTACTCAAACCGTTTGAGTTAAGTTTACTTGTCGGGTATTACAGTCAAGGCAATCAGTTTACTCAAACGATTTGAGTTAAGTTAACTTGTCGGGTTTTACAGTGTGAGTAAGATATTGTACATAAAAGATATTAACATTTAGTCCACAAGACAAAAGAATTGCTGAAATTATTAAAATAACCCCACTCAAAAGTTTGGGAACCCTTGGTTCTTAGTACTGTGTTCTGTTACCTGATGATCCTCGACTGTCTTTCTGTTTTGTGATGGTTGTGCATGAGTCCCTTGTTTGTTCTGAACAGTTAAACTGAGCAGAGTCCTTCAGAAAAATCTTTAAGCTCCTGCAGATTCTTCAGTTTTCCAGCATCTTTGCATATTTGAACCTTTTCCAGCAGTGACTGTATGATTTTGAGATACATCTTATCACACTGAGGACATTTGAGGGACTCAAACACAACCATTTAAAAAGATTCAAACATTCACTGATGCTCCAGAAGGAAACAAGATGCATTAAGAGCTGGGGGGTGAAAACTGAAAACCAAGGGTTCCCAAACTTTTGAATGGGGTTATTTTAATAATTTTAGCATTTTTTTTTTTTTGTCTTGTGGACTAAATGTTAATATCTTTTATGTACAATATCTTACTCAGGACAGTACTAAATAAAATATAACATGCATTTAGTATGATCTCTCTTATTTTTTGAAAATGACTCATATTTTCACAGATTCTGCAAGGGGTGCCCAAACTTTCGATCCCCACTGTATACTGTGCAAATACATATACTGATGCTACTGGACACAACTTCAGTGATGTTCCTGGACTTATTGAGTGTTTCGGGTCTTTCAACATCATACACCCTCATCCAGGCGACCCAGCTGTGTGTCCAGTTGGCAAATCTAGCTACCCTTCCTCCATGGATCTCCTCTCTTTAGCCATAGCCATCTTGAGGCTTTTTCTGCTGCTTCACTGGTGTTGCGGATGGCTCTTCTCCTCCTCACCCCATTTACACCTAACAAGCTGAAGGCTCTGGCCAGGGATCGGGCTATAAAGCCCCTGCATCCTATACCTCTATTGGGAGACACCTAGCACTCCATCCGGCTTGTTTGCACTCACTGACCAGTCCCTCGTACTTGACGAGCTTCCTCTCAAAGGCCTCTTCCAAAGTGGTCTTCCCAGGGGACTGTAAGCTCCAACAGAACTACTTGTTTAGTGGACTCCGACAAGAGTACGATGTCGGGTCTTAAGGTGGTGATCACAACATGGTTGGGGAACTTGAGTTGCTGCTCCAAGTCCACCAACAGTTGCCAGTCCCTCACAGTGGCCAAGATACCTGCAGATGTTTTTGCGGCTAGTTTTGGCAGCTCTCCAGCTCTGACAAAGGCAATGGCTTGCTTGAAGGGTCGGGAGCGCTTGGCCCACTTGACTCCTGTAGCAATGGCTTCCGCAATGGCCTTCAGTACCTGGTCATGCCTCCACCTGTATCGTCCCTCTCCCAGTGCCTTTGAGCAGCAACTCAAAATGTGCTCTAGGGTTCCACGCTTAGAGCACAGTGAACATGCTGGAGACTCCACTTTGCCCCATATGTAAAGGTTTGATGGACTCGGAAGCACATCATATACCGCTTGAATGAGAAAACTGATCCGCTGTGGCTCTGCCTTCACCAGCTCCGCCCATGTCACTTTCCTTTTGATTGCATTCTCCCATCATGTCCAGGCACCCTGTTGCCTCATTCCTACTGTCCTGCAGGTTCTCTCTTCCTTAGCCACTGCTCTCACCTCCTCCTAGACTAGGCAGCTCTTATTCTTCCCTTTGATGGTGTCGGAATGCTGTGATTGTCGGAATTTTTTCACCAGCTACGCTGAACCGGAAATTATCATCCACCTTTCCTCTTCATGGCCAGGGAGAACAGAACTACAGAGATGTTGCATCCCGTGACGATTCCAATCTCGACTTTGTGCCAGCCTGATGTCACTGCTCCTGAAGAAGTTATCATCCTGAAATTGTTGTAGTAATCAACGATGAGGTCTCTGACTCTGCACAGGACATGATGTTTTGTGAGGGTGAGCTGAACTAGCTTGTGTGGTATTGAGCCATATGCGTTAGCCAGATCAAGCCACAGCACTGTCAGATTGCCCTTGTTCTCTCTAGCCTCTCTGATTAGCTGTGTTACCACTCCTGTGTGTTCCAAACACCCAGACATTCCTGCAATTCCACCCTTCTGGACTGATGTGTCGATAAACTTATTCTTTGATAGGAAGGTGCTCAGTCTGTTGGAGACTGCACTGAAGAAGATCTTAGCTTCAATACACAACAGGGAGATAATGCGGAACTGGTCTATCTTCTTGGAGTTCTCCTCCTTTGAAATCCAGACCCCTTCCGCAACTCTCCACTGTTCAGGGATCCTGCCCCTCCTCCAGATAACATGCAGGATTTTCCACAGGAACAGCAGGAGTTTTGGACAGTTCTTGTACACTTTTTAAGAAGTGCCGCTTGGTCCTGGAGCGGAATAACTTATCGAACCTCCTTCAGCTGTAGCTCTGACATGTTGAATTGCACACTTGGCCAAGGAGGGTCTATCAGAGTGCTGCACTCCCCCAAATCTTGTTCTCTTACTGGGTTGCTGTATGTTTCCTTCAGGTGGTGATCAATCTCCTCCTGAGAGCAGACCAGCTTGCCGCTACACTTCTGTCCTAGCAGCTCCTTAGTGAACATAAAGGGGTTGGCAATAAATGCGGCTCTCTTTCGGGCTCTTTCACGACGGCGCCTCCGATGCCACTTTGCCCGATGGTGGATCCTGATCTTCTTTCGCAGGATGCTCATCAAATGTGCCAGGCCAATGCGATCCTCCTTTCCTGCCTGCCTGTATTGTCGCTTCAGGGTTGTCATCTCCTGTCTGATGTTATGGATTCTCACCTCGCGTTGGTTATTTGAGTGAGATCCTCTGGAGCCTCCTTTTTTCACTTCTTCACCGAACCATGTCATGGCTTGCAGTTTTCTGTCAACTTCTCCCCTTATGGTGGTCTCCAGGATTTGATCGACATCATTATCAAACTGGTTCCACAATGAGTTCATGTTAGATGCAGGCCACTTGATCTGCCTCCTCTCAGACTTAATGCTAGAGGGAGTCATTTGCAACACTTGGAGGTTCTGGGCACTGTGGGGTGACTCCGGGTCTGGCTCCTCCTGCATCTCACCAGGTTGGACACCTTTGCGCTGTGTTGGTCCTGTCCCCACCAGACACTTCATCCTCCATTGGTGGATCTTTAGGCCTTGCTTATTTCCTGCAGATTTTGCCACATATACACTGCTTTTTCGTAGCCGTTTGTCCATTGCCTTGTTCTGATACCGTTATATCAGTCCAGTTGGGGTGCTCATCCTCCCCCCCTCTCAGGCACCCCTGGGGGTATTTTTCCATTAGGTTCATCATAGCTTGTTGTGGGAGTCCCCCTCACAGAAGACACAAAATTAGGTTGCCAGCATATTCTGCCCCAATTGCCGTCTTTCCGAGCTGTCACCGACTCTCCGGTTGTCACCATGCTTTTCATGGTTGTCACTGATTGAATCAGATTAAAGCTGTGCAAATACTTCTACTGATGCTACTGGACACATCTTCAGTGATGTTCCTGGACTCGGGTCTTTCAACATCATACACCCTCATCCAGGCAACCCAGCTGTGGTTGATCAGACCAGCTTGTGTCCAGTTGGCAAATCTAGTTACCCTTCCTCCATGGATTTCCTCTCTTTAGCCATAGCCATCTTGAGGCTTTCTCTGCTGCTTCACTGGCATGTGCTCAAAGAGTGAACTGCAATCAAGATCATGTGTGCATTCTCTCTCTCTCTCTCTCTCTCTCTCCATACCTTTAAACTAATTTTAGCAACTTGTGTTTAGTTGTGTTTCAATTACTTACTTAGCCAGCCTTTTTTGACATTTCAGACAACTGAACTAAAAATGTTCCAGTGATGTCTGTGAAGGGATGTTCACTGGACAACCTCACACATCTGTGCTGCCATGTGCTCAATCCACTCATCAGCTATATATATGCAGAAATATTATGTTTACCATGTATTATTACATACATGTACTTTATAGATATATGTAATCCCCAATAACTCCGTTCTACTCTGTTTGTTTGTGTCTGGAAACAGCTCTCTTCACATGCTGTGTGGCATCAGTTTGTGATATCGGAGCATTGTAATGAGTATAAGTACGAATACAGGATCCCAGTATCTGTATTGGTGCATCCCAAGATTTCTACATCCTGGTGACCAGGAAGATGGCTGTGTAATGTGAGCAGGGGTCCTACTCAGCTTTGGCCATGAGGCATGCATCTTGTGCCTGAGCTTCTTTCCCCTTCTACTGTTATCAAGCTGAGGGAGAAACCTCCTGACTGCTGATGCCTTTAATCTCTTATGCTGTAGATGGTCTTCTGTCCTCTTTCGAGGCTTGTGAGCTGATCTTCTTTAGTGCCTAGGATTTTGACAACATGTCCACCACTCCCTTGGAGAAAGGCTCTCAAAGTGTTTTCAACTGGGGTTCAGGCCCAACTAGAACAGAGGTCTCCAACCCTGCTCCTGGAGATTTCAGCTCCAGCTCAATCAAACACACATGAATCAGCTAATCAAGGGGTTCAGGGTTACTGTATAATTACAGACAGATGTGTTGGAACAAGAAGTCTTCTCGGTTCCTAAAATCTGTACCCGACCCGAATCACTTCTTACCCAAACTCAGAAGTGATTCTGATAAAAGTTTTTAAAGAAAAACCCAACACTGTAAAACCCGACAAGTTAACTTAACTCAAATCGTTTGAGTAAACAGATATCCTTAAGTTATGTTAACTCAAACCATTTGAGGAAACCGATTGCCTTAAACCATTTAAGTTGAAAAAACTAACAGTTATGAGTACTCTGAACTTAATTCAGTTGAGTTCCCTGAAAGAAGATATACATTGCAATTAAGTGATTAAGTGATTAATTGAGCTTTAGTGATGAACACCTGCTGTTAACAAACAGAATTACTGAAGAAAAGAGAGAAAGGAACAACAGCTGACTTCAGACACAGCCTCACTCAAACCTGACAAGTTATGTTAACTCAAACCGTTTGAGGAAACTGATTGCCTTAAACCATTTAAGTTCAAAAAACTAACAGTTACGAGTACTCTGAACTTAATTCAGTTGAGTTCATTGAAAGAAGATATACAGTGCAATTAAGTAATTAAACGATTAACTAAGTGCTGATTGAGAATTAGTGATGAACAGCTGCTGCTAACAAACAGAATCACTGAAGAAAAGAGAAACACAAGAACTACTACAACTGACTTCAGACACAGACTTAGATGAAATCAACTGAAATAAAATACATGAAATCTCTCAAGATCTGATTAAACAACCCACAAACAGCATCAGCAGCTCCACTTATTAATAACCAGACTGACTTTATTTCTGTCAGACGTCTACAGAAGATCTTATTGAGAATGAACTAAGGTTTAGATGTTGATTTATTGTTTCATTTGAAGTAACCATGTTAGAGATCAGTGTTTGCTTTAGTTGGGCTCTTGACCCTTGACTTCTGTCTTAGTCTTTTCTCTGGCTGTTATAACTGTGTGTTTCTGAAACACATTTGTTGTAATTCAAAAGCCCAGAAGAAAAGCCATCAGGTGTTAACCTGTACCTAGGTGTAGGTTGTTATACTTCATATAGGTGATGATAATTATTCATTATTATTCACAAATATTGATCTGTACAGAGTCTAATCTCTGAGGAAACAAATGTGTAATTAGTAGAAGTGGATCTAATACAAGTGACACTAAGAGTCTGTGATAATCAGTTAATATAAAAATGGCTTCATAAACATTTTGTACACATACATTTGTATTCCATCCCAGTAGTTGGTCAGACACAGACATCAATAATCAGAATATGAACCTCAACAATGGTGACAAAAAAACATGCTGCAATGCATGCTGGGTAACTATTGTAGTACAAAACTCATCCATGGCTCCCAGCATGCTCTGCAGCATTTTTTTTTTTTTTTTTTATGGTCACCATTGTTGAGGGTCATATTCTGATTATTGTTGTCTGTGTGTGACACCGTAGAAGACCACACTGTTTGGAAAGTCTTTGTATTAACTGATTATTACAGAACCACTGGCTCTTAGAATCACTTTCACTATAACCAATCAAATTACACAACACCTATTTCATCAGAGATTAGACTCCTAGCAGTTCAATAATTGATGATTATCATCACCGATATAAAGTATAACAACCTACACTTAGGTACAGGTTAACACATGATGGCTTTTCTTCTGGGCTTTTGAGTTACAACAAACATGTTTCAGAAACACACGGTTATAACAGCCAGAGAAAAGACTAAGACAGAAGTCAAGGGTCAAGAACCCAACTAAAGCAAACACTGATCTCTAACATGGTTACTTCAAATGAAACAATAAATCAACATCTAAACCTTAGTTCATTCTCAATAAGATCTTCTGTAGACGTCTGACAGAAATAAAGTCAGTCTGGTTATTAATAAGTGGAGCTGGTGATGCTGTTTGTGGGTTGTTTAATCAGATCTTGAGAGATTTCATGTATTTTATTTCAGTTGATTTCATCTAAGTCTGTGTCTGAAGTCAGTTGTAGTAGTTCTTGTGTTTCTCTTTTCTTCAGTGATTCTGTTTGTTAACAGCAGCTGTTCATCACTAATTCTCAATCAGCACTTAGTTAATCACTTAATTATTTGAATGCAAAGTTTTAAAACTTACAGGGTTTAAATCAAGGCAATCTGTTTACTCAAACGGTTTGAGTTAAGTTTACTTGTCAGGTTTTACAGTGAACCCAAGACAGAGCTGAGTCAGATATGACTGCATTTATTTTCAAACCAGACAGCATTAGAATAGATTGCACAGCCTGCAGTCAGTAATGAAAAATCCCAGTGTACTGCTGACTGATTTTTCAGTCTCTCCATGACTTTGATTTATTTAACATTTATTATTCCTTTATTATTGCCTGCCTGATAGAAACAAGCTATTTTTGAGTTTGGCTCTTAATTGTAACAGTGGATTGGAATAATAAACGTGATCGCTTAAAAATCGATAGCCTGATAAATCATGGATTCACTAGTGTTGTCTGCTCTGCAATGCTATTTACCTCATCTCCGGCGAAGGGATGCTGCACACAGAAGAGAAAAGCCCTGTCCTGCATGAACATGCTGCGTTTTGAAGCGAGTGGCTTTGATGGATCTCTATAAGAAGTATTTCTGTGTGTGAGGTTACAAATGTATGTTCCTTTCTCAAAAATGCACCTAACTTCAACGCACAAGTACAGGGGATCAGGTCCATGTGGAAAAAGCCCACTCATTTAAAATCGCCTGACACATGAGGCAATTAATATCGAACCCCAGCCATAGCCGAAACTCTCATTTTTGGAAAGTTTTGGACTCCAAATCTGCTTGGGTCTTGGGTCGGACCTCAGGTTTTCGGATCCGAGTGGACCCATGAAGATCTGTAGTTGGAGCAGGACTGGACCTGAAGTGTGCAGGACGGTTGCTCTCCACGAGCAGGGATGGAGATCCTGTCCGATGAGATGTCTATTCAGGACATTTGCCGAGCTGAAGATTAATCTTCTCAGAATACCTTCGCTAGGTCTTGCAATTAGGAAATCTCCTCTTTAGCACCACATGTGTTATCTGTGCAAGTGCATTCAAGCTACACAGCTTTTGGCTGCTTGTATGCCTAGGACACGCTCATTTGTGTGATTTCGACTATGTTATATAGCACTAAAGCCGTGTTTGCATGCATATTCATGGAAATGTGCTATGTGGAGAAGCAGCTGATCGTATATGTGTTTTCTTCAGCTGAGAGCAATGAATAAATTGTAAACATGAGTACACATCAAGTGTGTCTATCGTTGTTTGGTTCCTGCTGTGGCTGGCATTTGTGCATCTACTTTGTCATCATTAATTATTGATTGGTTTTATTGTTTGATATGGTTCTGTGTGTCATTGTGCATGGCTGCTCAGAACAATGCTTGTTTTATGTGAGTTTATCTTGGCTCCCTCCCAGCTGACTGATGCGCTGATCCCATGTTCTCATCAGCCTCTCGCTCTAGTGGTTTCCAGCAGATCCACTGCATGCTTTGAGTGTCCGTGTGGGTATTTGGTTTATAAACTATCTTTGACAAGCGGCTGTTCTTGCTTACATTGCGACTCTTCCCTCACTTCTTAATCAAGTGGTTGCTGAAATAGAGCAGGGTTTTATATAATTCATATAGTGTGAGATATACGCGTACCCAACTTGAAATCTCTGGTGACCTAACATATGCATGGACCCTCGAGGAGTCTCCAGAGTCTTACAGAAGTCTTCTGAGACCAGGACAGTCCAGTGCCATGTTATATGAGGAATGGCTCCGCCCACCTCACGAGCGCTCGATCATGTTTACAGGCGCAATGCAACAGGGCTTCAGTAATCTCGGAGAAAGAGGTTTCCCCTGATACCACGTTTTATTCCCCTCCTCTCAAGAAACCGATTACTTAGGATAAATGAAACGTTAATATAATTGCATTCATTTAATTGGGAACAATGTGTATAGGGCTGTGAAATACAGTAACATATATTAACTAAATTAATTAAAACTTTACTTACGCATTTCGTTTTATCACTGATATATTAATTATTCTTCTCTTTGGTGAACCTTGTGATGCTACGATTTGGCTTTCTATGATGCGCTTCAGGATCACTTGGTTGGAGCGTGCGTCGGTCGCGCGCTGTAGGGGTTAATGAGCGCGCGCGCGTCACAGACTGTCAGTTTTCAAAATGACGCTCTTGTCCGCGAGCGATCAACGCGTCACTGAATGCAACATGAAGGACCGCACACAAGAGCTCAGACAAGTGAGTATGATTAGAGTTAATTGAGTCCGGCTGAAGTTTATCTGTGCTCTGAAGGGCAGACGCGCGCAGATAATGATTTCATATTGATCACTTACTCCTCAGAATCGCAGATCAGTTGTGATGGCTCAAGTTTGTTGTGCACTAGTTGGAATAAGGTCGTTGTGTATCGTTGGTGGATTTGAGATGAGCACAATGAACAAATGCTGTTTTATTTGTGTTTGTCATAAATGCATTTATACTGACCTTTGGACAGAATAATGAAGTTCCTTTGTTTGAGTTGAATAGATTGGAAGTGATGCGCTAAAATTCAGAAAAACATCATTTGTGAGTTTTGTTATAATTTATTTACCTTTGAAACTGTAATTAAATAATGTTAAAATAAAAAGGGGGTTATGTTCGTGTAGATAATAAAAGTACTGCGTGCTCATTTACATATACAGTAAAAGTCAAATTACACCATCAACGGTTATAGATCTGAAAACTGATTTAACATGCCAAATTTCACTGAGCAGATTAAGATTTAACATGATAAATGATGCTTCAACTCTGTGATTTTCTGTAATGGAGAGTTCTGAGTTGAGCACAATAATCATTAACCAGTCTTTCCTCGCTATCACTGAACAAACAGAGGACAGGAGAGGGATTCTGTCCTGTTGTGATTCTGGACACTGGCTTGAGTGTGTTAACAAGTCAAATCAAAAAGCCTTGTTTCATTTCTCTGTCAGTACTAGAGCTGCGCGAAAATGACAAAGAAATTATATTTCTATATTTTCTGTGATTTTGTTGATGATAATTCCCAGCCGGCATTTCAACGTTGATTCAACGTTGAAACAACGTCAGGTACCATGGTTGAATCAACGTTGAAAAACCTTTCGATTTTGCAAATTGGATCAACGTTGAAATCACGACGTTGATTCACCGTTGAAATCGTGACGTTGATGTATGGTTGAAATCACAACGCTGATTCACTGTTGAAATCCCGACGTTGAATCAACGTTGAATAACCTTTCGATTTTGCAAATTGGATCAACGTTGAAATCACGACGTGGATTCACCGTTGAAATCGCGACGCTGTTTCACCGTCTTACCTGCATTATGGGTGAATAGGGTCGTGCTGCAGCCCTGGGATGAAAGCTGAATGAGGTGTTGATTTTGAAAAGTTAATCAGCGTTGATAACACGACGTTGTTTCCCCGTCGTACCTTGCACCGTGGGTAAATACACCTAGATCCTAGTTGGCATTTAGATCAACAAGGTACATGCAAGGCTAAAAATCTAATGACTGGCAGCAATGGCTTTACAAACAACTTCAATAAACTACCACATGCTCAAAATTGTCAAACAGCAGTTTAATTTTGGAAACATACTGTATAAAACAGATGAAAATAATCCCACACTTTATTATGCAGAGTATGCATGGAGGTAATGCTACAAACAGGTAGTAGAACAATCCAAATACAATAATATTTAAAGGTTTTTGTGAAATAATTTGGCACATAAATGCATATTTTTTTGCAGCACTTACAAGACAAACCCTTGTACCTTTATGACTGAAACCAGTGGATCTTTTATTTTGGTGGAAACCTACAGTTTCTGTCAAAAACATGTTTTAGTAATGTGTCTCATTACAAGAGTTGTGTACATTTGTGCAGTGAAAATGTGTTGAACAGTTCGAGAAGGGAACCTTCCACCAGTTGATTTCTAATGGGAACCCCCCCGGACTGTGTCTTCTTTACCGTGGGGAATGCAGAATGAGATTTCTACCGCAGGGCACTCTAAAATGTTAGAACCAGCAGCCTTAGTGTATACAGTGTGGTTGTGCTTCGGGAGATCCTTGAAAGTGTCCCAGCGCTCGGTCCTTTCTGACGCCGTCCCCTCCACTCTCTCCCACTTGTGCACTTTCTGTACCGTCCTGTATAAAGATTTACATTTAATCATTTAACAGACGCTTTTATCCAAAGCGACTTACAAATGAAACAACAGAAGCAGTCAGGTGTACAAGAGAACAACAACAGTATACAAGTGCCATGACAAGTCTCAGTTAGTCTAGTTCAGAACGCATAGCCAGGTTTTTTTTTTTTTTTCAATATGAAAGACAAGAAAAGAAGGAAAAGTGCTAGCATTAGTTGGTTAAGTTCTGGTGAAAAAGATGAGTCTTAAGATGTTTCTTGAAAATGAGTAAAGACTCAGCAGTTCGGATTGAGATTTGGGAGGTCATTTCACCAGCTGGACACAGTCCAGGAAAAGATCCGTGAGAGTGATTATGAACTTCTTTGGGATGGCACCACAAGGAGTCGTTCACTTGCAGAGTGCAAACTTCTGGAGGGAACATAAGATTTAACCAGTTTGTTTAGATATGTTCACAATGTTTGACAATAACTTTGATATTGTGAAATATATTTAACTGAAAACTGAATGCAAAATAAATCACACAATATTTTCACTTTACAGTTCAGTAACAGTGAGGTTGGAAACAAAGTGGACAACACTATTCATTAAACACTTTATGTATTCAGATGAAAATGTACAATATTAACAAATTATTCACAAGCAGTGTTTTCAGAACCCCCAGTTACACTGTTTTAAACAGAACACTAACATTACAGTGTAGTAAAACAAGTCAAATCAAATTCAGTACATTTTTATTAAACTAAGCACAATCAAAACCTATCACAAAAGGTCAAAGCATCTCTAGCAGAAGTGACAGTGCAATGTAGCAGATGAACAATTTCTTACCAATGTTTCAAGAACAAGCTGGATCCTTGATGACTCTACAAGGGGAAAGAAGAAATGGTTTACTGAAAAGTTCTTAAAAAGCAGGATTTCATATTATACCATTTCTTTAAACCATTGATCTCAAACTCAATTCCTGGAGGGCCACAGCTCTGCACAGTTTGCTCCAACCATAATCAAACACACCTGATTCAGCTAATCAAGGTCTTCAGGATTACTAGAAACTTCCAAGCAGGTGTGATTTGGAGCTGGTTGGAGCTAAACTCTGCAGAGCTGTGGCCCTCCAGGAATTGAGTTTGAGACCACTGCTTTAAACCATTGATTCTCAAACTTTTTAAAAGTACCACTTCAGAAAATATTTGTTATTAAATATTAAGTTGCACCATAATGACCAACATTACATTTCAGCAGTGTAGTAGGCCAAACTATTCAGCTACAGGTCTATAGTTAAAAAATGAGGCAGTTTTATTCTAATAAGAAAATTAATTGTCAGACACTTTACCATGGTAAATACAGTTTGAACATTAACACTACAACTGTGCTTACATACACAGGTAAATGAAAAAAAAAAAAGTTTAAATTAAAATTTAATTTTAAATGTAATTATGTAACAAAAGTTACAAAACTGTACTGTACTTTAACTGTAACATACTTAAATGTGCAAAAAAAAAAACTTACTCAAAGATTAAGTTAAAATGTATTAACATTAATTAGTTTAATTTAGTGATTCACCTGCAAAACAACTAGAGGGGGCCTGACACTTTGAGAACCATGGCTTTAAACAATCCTTTTTTTTTTCTTTTTTCATTTTCATTAATTCATTAAAATTATATTATTTAAATACCGACATTTGCACTTATATGTTGCAGAAAACACTTTGAAACTATTATAAGAATACAAACATATATAACACACCTAATGCATGGGATTCATATCAGGAAAATATGGGAAAATCTCTAAAAGACAGACATTAACACATAACTCACCAGCAACACAGTAGGTGAGCATCTAACTTGATCATCTGTGATAAAGCAATGCAAAAATAGACACACGGGTATTTATTTATCTGCAGGTTACATGTCCTTTTAACTACCCATTTGTAAACTCTGGTAATACTTTAAAGTACTATTTTCAAAAGATAATAAAGATAAAGTTAGCGATTTTCTTACCTCATTTTGACAGGATGTTTTCAGGACCTCGCAGAACACCTGACCTTTCTTGTGTTCACAGTTTTTGTTCTCCATTGACAGGTCACGACTCAAATTCGCTCAAAATAAATAAAAAATGTACAGGCAAATATGAAATAATTCGGGACCGACCGAGCAGTCAGATATAACGAGCAGCAGCTCACAGTTAGCCGCCTCAGTCACTCACAGAAAGACGACAACAACGGTCATATTTTTAAATGTAGAAAAGCGCGAACCGATTCATTGTCCAGTTTCCTGAATGACAGCCAGATTAACCAATCATGATAGAAGTAATAAAATAAAACTACCAATGGGAGTTGTTTCAGTGTGATAAAGCAGCGAAATGTATAGTTTTATTGTTGTTAATGATGATAATATTTAACATATACCTTTAGATTTTAGAATAGGTATCATGACTAAAATATTTTTAAATGCTATTAAAATAATAATTAATTTAAATAATTTAATATAAATAATTTAAAAGCTTGTTAACCTTTTTCTACCATTTAGCATTAAACATTTTTAACATTGTTTCATTAAAACAACTGACCTTATTTCAACCATATTTCAATGTTGAAAGTTGGTCATGTGCTGGAAGTTTTTCAACCATTCAGCTTTAAACGTTGAATCAACGTTGTTTCAACGTTGAAACCACAACTGACCTTATTTCAACCATATTTCAACGTTGAAGGTCGGTCATGTGCCGGCTGGGTTAGACTAAATGATGCTGAGTGTTTTTAGTGCTGATATCTTGGCTGGTTTAGGTCTGTAATGGACTGCTAATTCCCAGAGTTTTTCATATTGTGTACCGTGGTCAGTTCATAGACTTTCCATTAAGGGGTGACTTTTGCCACCTTGAATTCATTTACCGTGGACCAGGGTATTTTACCTTTATAAGAGCAGCTTTATTCCAACTTTATATGCGTCATCTTTTATGTCAAATTCTTCCCAGATAGCAAACTGACTCCAGAGCGGAGATCCGGATCAGATAAGGTCCATAACCCACCCATATCCACTAATAAAGTGGTTCATCCGGCTCGGACCTCTTCATTATGTGGGTGCATATCTTATTCAAAATGGGTTATGTGGCCAAAACTAGCTACAGAAATATCTAAAAATAGAGCTGACCAACAATATATATAAACTAGACTGCTTTAAAAGCTTCAATATCCCATTTGTTTCCAAATACCACGGAATAAAACCATTCAAAACTTGAAAAAAATTTCCTTAGTAACAATTAAACACTCTATAAAGAATTAGTTAATTATAGACTGTAGATACATTGAATAGGTTTTACAGGACAATTAAAATGCAACCATAAACATTGTGTTTACTTACAGGTGCTGGTCATATAATTAGAATATCATCAAAATGTGTATTTATTTTACTAATTCCATTCAAAAAGTGAAACTTGTATATTATATTCATTCATTACACACAGACTGGTATATTTCAAATGTTTATTTCTTTTAATTTTGATGATTATAACTGACAACAAAGGAAAATCACATATTCAGTATCTCAGAAAATTAGAATATTGTGAAAAGGTTAAATATTGAAGACACCTGGTGTAACACTCTAATCAGCTAATTAACTCAAAACACCTGCAAAGCCTTTAAATGGTCTCTCAGTCTAGTTCTGTAGGCTACACAATCATGGGGAATACTTCTGACTTGACAGTTGTCTAAAAGATGACCATTGACACCTTGAACAAGGAGAGCAAGACACAAAAGATCATTGCAAAAGAGGCTGGCTGTTCACAGAGCTCTGTGTCCAAGCACATTAATAGAGAGGCGAAGGAAAGGAAAAGATGTGGTAGAAAAAAGTGCACAAGCAATAGGGATAACCGCACCCTGGAGAAGATTGTGTAACAAAACCATAAAAAAATGTGGGGGAGATTCACAAAGAGTGGACTGCAGCTGGAGTCAGTGCTTCAAGAACCACTACACACAGACGTATGCAAGACATGGGTTTCAGCTTCGCATTCCTTGTGTCAAGCCACTCTTGAACAACAGACAGCGTCAGAAGCGTCTCGCTTCAAAAAGGACTGGACTGCTGCTGTGTGGTCCAAAGTTATGTTCTCTGATGAAAGTTAGACGCCGCATTGCTGCAGTAATTCAGACAAAAGGAGCCACAACTAAGTATTGAGTGCTGTACATGCCATTACGTTTCATGTTCATACTTTTCAGTTGGCCAAGATTTCTAAAAATCCTTTCTTTGTATTGGTCTTAAGTAATATTCAAATTTTCTGAGATACTGAAAATGGGATTTTCCTTAGTTGTCAATTATAATCATCAAAATTTAAAAACATAAACATTTGAAATATATCAGTCTGTGTGTAATGAATTAATATAATATACAAGTTTCACTTTTTGAATGGAATTAGTGAAATAAATCAGCTTTTAAAGAGATTCTAATTATATGACCAGCACCTGTAATTCAAAACTTGAGCTCTAAAAAAGACAATAATATTGACTCCGTTCAATAACTTTGAATGAATTAGTTAAATTCAGCTATAAGCAATTCTACAGCAGACAAAGGTTCCATTGTTCACTTTGTGTCAGCTTGATGTTGATTGAATTATGTTCAAATCAGTGAAAATGTTGGAAACATGAAACAAAGTTGATTCGGCAATAAAGCAGCCCTGTAGAAAACAGTGATGTCATCATCCAGTAGCCATTATACAACGTCCAACATCCAATAATATTAGTGAATATTCAGTGTCTTTTAAACCCCAACTAAGCCAGAGGTGACAGTGGAACCCAAACTTCACCAGGTGACTGAAACGGAAACCAGGTGCAGTCGTCTCAGCTCTCCTCTGGCTAAAGGAACAAAGATTATAATTTCAGGCTGCATCACTAGTCTTATTGTGGACTAATGTCATTAAGAATATTTCACTGTAAGCATGATAAAACTGCACTGTGGTCCTGCTCCTGGCTTTACTCGTAAGGATCTAAGCAGAAGACTTGCCCGTTTCTCATGGTCTTTGCTCAGTGCCAATGTAGGCATATCTGCATCACTTTGACCATTCTCTGTGGATCCCACCTTCTCACATGCTACGATTGTTCGATTATCTACAATGCCTGCATGTTATGGGTCAAACTACTTTTTGATCATCACCTTCAGCAAAGATGAAAACAGGAAAACAAAGCCAAAACCTGGATATTTAAGGCAATATAGAAATCCTGGCCAGGCTTGAAAAAAGCATGAATGGTCACCCTAAAATAAGTAAAAAGCATCGGATGTCAAATATTTCTCACAACAACTGTAATGACACAAGCACAAGCACAAGCATATAACATGCAGGCATTGTAGATAATCGACCAATTGTAGCACGTGAGAAGATGGGATCTACAGAGAATGGTCAAAGTGATGCATGCAACATTTCATGAAAACCCATAGCAGCCACCAATTTTCATGTTTTAAAAGGATACATATAACTACTAACCCTATAAATAAAAGTGAACCAGCTAACATTTAAAGAAGTGTGACGTTTTCGGAAATATGCTTATTCTTGCCAAGATTCATTAGAAGATCTCTTAAAGGGTTAGTTCACCCAGATAGCAAAATTATGTCATTAATAACTTACCCTCGTGTTGTTCCAAACCCGTAAGACCTCCGTTTATCTTCGGAACACAGTTTAAGATATTTTAGATTTAGTCCGAGAAGAAAAAAAAAAAAACGCGAAGCAAAAGCGAAATCTGTGGCAATGCATTCAGAATCCACGATCAGCGAAAACAAATCTTTGAAAAACATTAACAAAAAAGAAGCATATTTGAAGAGCCTGTTACATTTGTGTGACTGAGTTCATTTTTTTCATTTTCATTGTGTTTTTCCTCTTTTGTAATGGCATATGTTTGATAGTTTCTGAAAAAGTTACATTCAGTTTTTTAAAGTTCCGTCCGTTATTATTGAATTAAATGTAATTCCATCGAAAGAGCTAATTAACATTTAAAGGCAAATGCTACAAAACTGAATGTTCTGAAAAGAGCTGTTTTTGGCAGAGTAAAAAAAAAAACTTTTTACACTACCATTGAAATTCTTTTAACCAAACTATGTTACAAACTTTCCATTAGGACCCTAAGGAATCATATCAACTTGTGGAAAATGGGCATGATGTCCTCTTCATTTAACCTGCAATTCTTACTTGAAATGTAAAATAAGTGACCTACATATTCACTCTTGACTGAATTAAAATGCGGATTTAAGGTAACTAAATCCCCATACCTCCCAGAAAAACAATGAATCCTGTCCAAATTGGGCTTTGTTAACTTTAACTCAAATCCACAATAATGCTAATGTGCTTTAACGATCTAGCTTAACTCGACACAATGAGGTATTTCAAAATTAAAACAGCAAAAAAAGCCATTAACTGTTAACAGTTAAGTAATTGGTATACGTAAATGTACAAATAAAAAATATTTTGACAGTACTTTCTGTTCTGTCCTCATAGACCTGCCGCTTCTCCACTCAGTGACGGTTTAAAAAAGCGCGTTCGATGTCCAAATTTGGCCAGCAACTGTAGTGAGTCTTTTAGGGCATACTGTAGGGCGTATATTGGGCGCATGGCCAAGTGTGGCAGGACAATTAAAATTTTCTAAGTGGCATCTAAATCAGCATTTATATGTATATTCACTACAATTACAACTGCATAAATCATGAGATTATTGTTTTTAAATAATATAAAAATATTATTTTCTAAAATTCTAAAATTGCCAGCAGGTGGGGGCAAGTCATTGTCATCTTTAACTGTGATATTGATTTCTTTGTTTGTTTATTTGTAAGCGTATATTCATAATAATTGCACTGATGTCACATTTGTTGGTGTATAAAGTATTTATTGGTTATGTGCCAATAGATAACATCAGTCATCATGTTGTTACTTACCTGCTCATCTGGCTGATCCTGGGTTTTTTCTTTTCTGGTAACAACAGCCATACCACGTTGTACTGTAGGTGTAATTCTTATGTTGTTTTTTTTATTTTATTATTCGTATTTAAACCACATGCTGTAAGTTAGGACAAATAATGATGTGTTCTCAAGGACTGCTCTGCATTGTGTAGTGCTAGGTTTGCTGCTCCAACAATTTTCTTTGTGGTTTTGTGTAGCCCAGTAAAGGTGCTGAGTTTGAACTCTATATTAAAATTTGTTTTGTTATTTTGTATTTAGTATTTAGTCATCACCCTTATTTGTGTCTGTGGGGAGAAAATAAATATTTGCACTTCAGTCCCCATGTTTGACTATGCCTATCTAGTTCCTCTCTAGACCATCGGAAACACAATATCTGACTTTGGTGGCTATAAGGCTAGAAAGTTCACAGTCACCTAAAAGTTTGGACATTTTAGGTATTTGCACACTCAATTCAATGAATGTTTTTACATTTTATCTCATATGAGGCAGTTTTACAAAGAATAGTGTCTCACAAACATCCCAATTTACATGCTATCAGTAATTTCTTTGTGTTATTTACATGTGTCCAACCAATCACAAGTTAAGTATGGAGTGCCTCAGGGCTCAGTATTAGGTCCTCTACTTTTCTTCTTGTATATGTTTCCCTTATTGTGGTCCCATTAATGCCAGTTCAGTCTTGCATGTATTGCACATGACAAGATTATATGTTTATCATTTTGTAAAACTTTTGCATGCTTCACTGCATCATTTCTATCATAACTTTCTGTGATGTTCTTCTACCCGGCTCCATACATGGCTCTAGCACTCCTGTGGTCAAAATATTTCATTGCCAGATAGCCATTAGTGGACAGTTTTTTGTTGCCAACATTGTTGACTGATTCGTCCCTGATGATTGCATGGGTACAGGTCTAACAAATCGCTTGAATGCACTGTAAGTCGCTTTGGACAAAGGGATCTTCCAAATGAATAATTGTTAAATGACACTACAACAGTCCTTGCAATTACTACAATGATGTTGATTTTTTTTATGATAATAAATCACCTAATGACTACTGTATTTCTGTTCATCAGGGAAAAGACCCAGAAGAGGTGGATGAGGTGGCCGTCGGTATTGAAAAGGGTTTCATGGACGAGTTCTTTGAGCAGGTTTGATATTAACATTGCTTTTTCGTTAATTAAATATCCTTTTCTGGGATTTTTTTCCTAATCAGACACACACAGAAAAATGCTGCTGCATGATGCATAATGACACGCAATGAACAAGTCATGTTAATACTGCCATAAAACAGATTCACAGAATAACTTAAATGTGTTTGGACAAAGTCAGCACTAAACTTTGCAGTTGCATTCTGTTTATCAAGTAACTTCTTTTGACCTGTTATATAAGATACATATGCAAACATACTGTACACTATGCATATATAAATCAGCAGTTGACATATGCACAGTAAAACAAATGACTGCTGATCAGATTAGTATTTGAAATATGAAAATATATTGTTAAGTATTATTTATTTATTTGATCATTTTTTTGTAAAGCTCTAAGTTTTGTCACTCTTAATCCTTTTATTTGTGAATCAACTATCTGTGCGTGAATTTATTTGAAAGTTTGGGTCTAACCCTACAGAGGTTTGTAAAACAAGCTTTACTGTTAATGAACAACATGTACTGTATTTGATCCATTCTGATCTTCCACTTGTCTCTCAGGTAGAGGAGATTAAAGGGTTCATTGACTCTCTGGCAGAGAGAGTAGAAGAAGTGAAAATAAACCACGGTGCCATCCTGGCCTCTCCAAACCCGGATGAGAGTAAGATCCTGCTACACTTAAAGACTTAATTAGCTCACAAACGCAAATGAAAAAAAACGTGTCTGTTGATCAGCATCACCATTACAAATAATTTGTGTATCTCTGTAAAAACTTAAATGAACATTTAAATAGATTCAGACATAACAACAGGACAGTTGTGATTTGCTGCATTAACACAGCTACATAATGTGGAGGCCGAATCTGGTTCAGATGTTCAATACACTTCTGTTTACACTCGCTTCACTTATGAAAGACAGTGACTACATTACAAGTGTCTCCATTAACCCTCAGATATTTACTCAGATATATGCTGACCTTTATGAGGTTCCACATGTTGTCCGTTTATACTTTATTTAAAGGTGCCCTTTTTTCAGTGTAATTACACAAGTGAGTAATATTAATTATCAACATGTAACTGCTAAATATTTTGGTATCATTTTCCTTGTAGTTATGCATAATTTACTGTTATTACTATAGTAATTAAAGTACACGTGATAATTAAAGATGTGTAAAAATGACATTGTTAAAAGTGGGAAAAGACGGTAGCACTTTATTTTACAGTCCTGTTCCTCATGTACATACTATGTACTTATTATAGTAATTACAATAACTATGTAATAACTAGGTACCAACCATGAACCTACCCCTAAACCTAACCCTACCCTATGTAGTTACCTTGTATTACCAGAACTTTCTTAGATAAATACACTGTAAGTACACGTACTGTAAAATAAAGTGCAACCGAAAAGACTATGAACGATTATATTCTTTTTTGATGTGAAAGAAAACAGTAAGATTTCATTTAGTAATTTGTGCACCAGAGGAGACCCATCTCTATTTTAAGAGTGAGATTGGTTACTGTGTGCTGTGTGAACGGACAGTCAACAGCTGTTTATTCTACAGACTCAGATTCTGAAGAAAAATAACAGTAAACAATAGTGCCATATTCTGTTGAAATCCCCCATATAATGCAAATAGTACCCATTTTATACACTAAATGTAAAGGGATATTAATGTTTAGATTCCCTCAAATTGACAGCAAAAAAAAAAAAAAAAAAACACATTAGAGTGACCTGTTACCTGTTCAGAGAAGTGAACGATCTTTAGATCTTAGTTCCTCTGACCTGATGATAACTGTGTGTGTGTGTGTGTGTTTTCGTATTTCATTATTGTTCCTGTAGCTCATGGATTTTATTCTGAGAGGATGAACTGAAATGAGCTAATAAAATGTTTACCTTGATTGCAATGTAAGCTGCTTTGGATAAAACCCTTTATCAAATGCAAGCAAAGTACAATGTATTTCAGCCAGCCTCTAATGTCTGTATAAAGCACAAACACACTCTGCTCCTGCTAATTGCTGCAGTCTTCACTGCTCTTTCCGTGCTTGACGTCATGGAATATTATATTAGAAAGTGAATGTTAACCCTGGATCTGGTATAGTTTTTATAGCCACAACTGAACCAGAACAGTGCTGAGACTCCATGTGCAGTGATCAATAAAAGAGAAGCAGATGTGGTCCTACTGTAAGACATCACACTGAGTTCTTGTCTGGTTGGGTTGTGTCACAGCCTGACGACGCTCGTGACTGACACACTAAAAGCCAGTGATCTCCCACAATTACAGCAGTTCTCTGTTCTTCAATTTACTCACAGTAAATGAATGTACTCTGAACTGACACAGGAAATATTAATGGACTGATAGATCTCGTGGGTAGTGGTGTATCAGATGTCTAGGACTTCAGTCCCAGGATATATTTATTTAGTGGAGCGATGGGCTCGCAGGAGTCAGAGCTAATGGGTCCACACTCCTATGGTGGATCAGGGCTGATGGTGGGGCTGAAAGGCACCTTCTACAATATTTAGTAGTAACTTATTAGTGGTGACTGTCAGTTTGTGTGTGTATAACAGGATTTTTCAGAAAAATTAATACAAGACGTATTCAGCCAGACGATGAACATTATTAACAGCAATTATTATATTATGCAGTCACACTTGTAGCAATATTTGTTAGTTCTGTTATTGATTCAGGGTTAGCATCTAAATGGGTCAACCAGGGCTACAGATTACAACTCAACCTGTCCTCCAACCAATACGCTTGTATAGTTTGTTTGTCCAAATCCCTGAAATACGACCCATCAGAGCGTATAATACAATTGAGCCCCTATAGGCAAAAGTTCATTTTCATATTAATGTTTTGTACTCTTATATTTGCCCTCTGGTTTGCGTTTCGTGTAGCTCAGTTAGTAGATTATTGCGTTATACCTTGATAAGTAATCATGCTATCGTGGGTTCGATCCCAGGAATGGACATGCACGAAAATTTATATACTATATACTATAATTTAGCATGATTTCTGTGAGGGTTAGGTTTAGGGGTGGGGTTAGGTGTGGTCATTCGAACGAATAAGCCACTTACAGTACATAGCAAAATCCCCAGTGTTAATTTAACACTCTTGAGTGTGGACTCATATAAACACTAAAGCAGTGTTAAAAGTAACACTGAAGCAGAGTTGAAGTTAATGAGATAATTAAGAAGTTAATTGAGCTATGATTGACCATTATTGAAGACACCTGATGTTAACAAGCAGAATCACCAAACTAGAAAATCACAATTTGTGTATCACCATTATAGTGTTCAGTGTTTGCTTTAGTTGGGATCTTGACCCTTCAGTTATTATCTTTAGATTTTATGTGGCTGTGGTGACTGAATGATATCATACAGACAGACCACAGCAAAGGCAATCATGTGTGCTATTGATTGTGATTTGAGCTTTTTGCTATAGAGTGACCTGAATGCCTGAGTTTAAGTTTCTTTACTGCAAACATAAATTAAGTGAAAAAGAAAAGTAAGCAACCCAGCATTTCTGACATAGTATGACATGTTTTTAATAGTTAGTTCTACGTAAAGAAAGTAATCTTTTGTTTGGACACACAGACATCAGGAATCAGCGTGAGCATCACAACAACGGTGACCATCAAAAAAGCATGTTGTAGCCAATAAAAACTCATCCATGGCTCCCATCATGCATTGCGGCATGAATAAATTATGAGCTGAACTGTCTTTTTAACTTTTTATTCTAACTATATTTTATTTTTGCTGTTTTTATGTTAATTTTTTTGTATCTAGTTTTGTGATGTTCAGAGTTGGTCTGTTTATCTGAATATGTTGTTTGTCACCGTTGTTGAGATTCATACGTTGATTATTGTTATCTGTGTGTGCCTAAAATTAGAATTCCTTAATAAAAAAAATCAGAATCACTTGCAAGAGATATCTACAAAATGTATAGAAAATACAGATTTTTTCATTGTGGAATCAAAGCTGTGACAATCAATAATGGAAGTTTTACTTTGAGAAAAGACTGTAAAGGAGTTCAGTGATTCATGTCAAACAACGTTTACATTAAAACATAATCATCAACACGCGATGATTTTTGCTCTTGTTTTGACAAACAAACTTTAAAAGTAAAAAGTTACAAGCCAAGAACCCAGCTAAAGCAAACACTGACCACTATAATGGTGATACACAAATTGTGATTTTTCTCGTTTGGTGATTCTGCTTGTTAACATCAGGTGTCTTCAATAATGCTTAATCATAACTCAATTAACTTCTTAATTATCTCATTAAGTTCAACTCTGCTTCAGTGTTACTTTTAACACTGCTTCAGTGTTTATATGAGTCCACACTCAGAGTGTTAAATTAACACTGGGGATTTTGCTGTGTAGTAAAATATGTAGGAAATACTGTGAGATCGGTGTAAAACGGCCACACATTGCATTTAAATAAACGTGCGTTTCGATTGGTAATGACGTTATACGTCAATTCATGACGACAGATGCAACGCGATACTGTCATTATTTTTACGCCCGCTAGAGGGCGCTTAACTTTAAAACATAAATATAGGTCGTAATAAGGTGCTTGCACAAACGACCTATATGGTCGTTTTTTGTTGGAGGACAGGTTCTTACAACTACGACTTTCAAGGCCACAATCAAACAGAATATACTGGTATTTATGATTATTTCACACAGCAGAAGGACACACGTATTGACACACGCGTCTGCACCAATTGGTTTGCTATCACATAGCTACTTTAAACAGCTCCATTAAGCCTTTAGCACCAGAGAGCACACATTTAGAAAAAAAATTATGAAATTCCCATATATTCACACCTCATTTCTTTATTGAGGATATTACTATGTTACTATATTAATGTTTCACTAAATTATGCGATCATCTGATGAGTTTTGTGTACTCTCTCTCGTCTCATTGTCCTTACACATAGTGGGGAAGAAATGACTTTAAATAATTAAATAAATAAATGAAAAATTTGACGAGTTTCTGTTTATATCATGTATTTAGGACTTAGCCTATCACACAAACAAGAGTCCTGTTTTTTCCTCTCTAATATCTGAACGATTGCTAATTCTGTTTTGCTGCGTCAGGAAGAAATAAGATCAAACAGCAGAACTGCTGCGTCTCTGAACAACGGTGTTTTGTTTCTCAGCGTTTCACAGATCAGAAAATGATTCAATCGGCCTTTAACCACAGTCGTTTGCAAAGTTAAATCAATCAGATTTTTAACGAATCTGTTGATTCGACTCCCTCATTAAGACAGTAATTTGATGCTACCTTCTGACAGTTGTAGTTTCATAAAAAAGTAGCTTATTTCGTTTTTGAAATAATTTAATATTTCTACATTAATATGTCATATTTAAACTTAACATTTACACACATTCCATCTATGAATTTTGTTGATAGTGATTTCAGTTGATTGTTAATAGCCAGGATCTCTTTTTATTTGATTGAATTTATTGATTAAATAAGAACAAATCTGTACCTTGTGTCAGGTTCTTATTCATCTTGATTTCTTGTGTGCTTCTCCTGGTTTAGGCGTAGTGAACTGATGTGCTAATCTCATGAATGTGGAGTCATGCACAGAAACCAACAGCCAGGGTCAGGCTATTCGTTAAATAATACATGAAATTAGTAGCTAAACGATTAAAATACATTATTATTGTTTTTCACCAAACCTTATCTTATATCCCTCGAACACAAGGAATATGTTGCACGTGTTGCATGAGACCATATGGTGATTCTTATATAGCCTGATGCTGATTGTCATCCACTGCCAATATAAAGATGACTGCAAGACATTTTAGAAAAAACTAAATATATTTTAGTGGTCCAAAATATAAGGAAGGGGATACAGCATTAGAACAACACCAGGGTGAATAAATGATGACTTAATTTTCATTTTAAGGTAACCTTTCACTTTCAAAAGTAATGGACAGTCAAAACACTGTAACTCTCTGCATAAAATCACTGTAAATGCATTGCATTGAATTAAGGATGCCTTCAGGATTTCTAGAAGGGAATAGTTATAATATAATAGGTATATTCCAGGAGCTCGAGATCAGAAATGATGTGCATGTAAACATGTTCTGTGTTTTTCTCTTTAATTGTATGACAGAAACAAAAGCGGATTTGGAGGAGTTGATGACAGATATCAAGAACTTGGCTAATAAAGTACGCTCCAAGTTAAAGAGTGAGTCCTTCATCTTTAACAACACACATGTTGAAGCATTAACGAATCGATTGCCTCTCTCTTAACCTGTCAGGTGAAGACTAACTTACTTCAGTATGAATGTGATAGACTGTGGTGAAGTAGAAGCTCACTTAAAGTTTTATAAATAGTAAGAAACGTAATAGGCAGTGAGTCTAGTGACAATAACATTGTCTGATATGAGCACTCAAGCTTCAGATGGTTGAAAATGCAGCAGGTAATTTAATAACTCTACCGGACGTCCTCCCAATAGTGCGTACTATAATTTAATCTTGAGGTCATGAATGCATGAATAATCTTTTTGGCGTTATAAATAGAGAGCAGTCCATATCATTTGCATTTACCATCATTCATTAATGTTCCCTAAGACGATGAAGCGATGAGTGATGTCTTCTGCTGAGCTCACCATTACATCATGACACTGAGTCCCGAGGATTGGGAATAACTTTGCTATTATTGATTCTTCTTTACTCCCTTTAGCACAAGTAAATAATTAACCATCGTTTATTTTATTTCTTTAGATATCCAACAGACCGTAGAGCAGGAGGAGGCACTAAACCATTCAAAAAATCCATCGGCTGATCTGAGGATACGGAAAACACAGGTCAGAGGCGTTACAACCTGTTATTACTGATGACTGGCAGATATGTTGTTGTGTGCTCATTAATATAAGAGGTTTCTGTTTTTCAGCACTTAACCCTGTCACGTAAATTTGTGGAGGTGATGACAGAATATAATGCAACGCAGTCAGATTACAGGGAGCGCTGTAAAGGACGGATACAGAGACAGCTGGAGATCAGTGAGTAAAACACACTGGTAATGCTTTAGTAATCTAGACATGACCAGAAACTTAAACATATATATATATAAGGTCCAATTTCCCAAACAAATGCTAATCACTAATCACCATTATGGTGACTTCTTAAGCAGTAAACAACTACATTTCTCTCAGTGGCACAGTTAAAGACGACTTTATAATATAAACTCACAGTAAAACAAGAGCTGTGATCGTTCTGCTGTTCATTCACAGTAGTTTGTAAATAAATGACCAGCGTGCATGAATTTCATAGCAAATTTCAGACTACAGTAATATATTATAAAATATAATATTAATTGATAATTAATAATATTTAATATTATTTACAGTGTAGCATTTTGGCTGTTTATTAGACCTTCTAAAGCATGTGTTGATGTCTATTCTGAATGACCATATTTTAGATCTCTTAATCCCAAACCACATACCTAAATTTAACAACTACCTTACTAACTATTAATAAGCAGCAGGTAATAAGTTTATTCTAATTAGCATAATGCATAGTTCATAGCTGGTTAATAGTGATGATTGAACCCCTAAAAAGTGTGAATAAAAACACAGATTTTCACTACAAAAATATTTATAAAAGGAATAATTGTAATAGCTGTAAGCAATTAATAAAACAGAATTGCCCAACAAGTTTTTCTGTTATTTTAGGCTTTAGTGTCAATTGCTTCCATCTCTTCACATGATCCCTGACTCAGGTTTAGGATTTTTCTTGTGACTCAAGAGGAGTGTGCACATCACTCTGAACCACTTGAAGTTAACATTTAATTTGATGTATTTCCCAGCTCTTCGAAGCCATAATGTTTTTTCCAATGCTCTAATGACAAGGCATATTAGTGTTTTGTGTGTCAAGTGTCCGTACGTCCTCTATATAATTATATGGTTCTGGGGAGAACAGATGACCCCCATCTGTCTGACAGGCCTGTGTCTTCAAACTGGAACCATAATAATCATCCTGCCATCTTAAAGGAAGACTGCTAGTGTTTGCAATCTGTTACTGACTACCAGGAAAGTGTAGTAGATCTGCCCTGCTGGGTCATGCCACAATAATGTCCGCAGTATAGCTCTACATTCAGTGTGTAATCAAGTCTGAGTCACGATTCATCCAGATCACAGATGTGTGATCACGCCACACAGTTCATTATTAACTCAATGAGCCACTAATTACAGACTGTCAGGGGTGAACAGTGGTGCATGTCACCGCACTGTTTCAAGCTAATGATTCTCTATTCTCATTAAAAAAAGTGCAGTAGAAATGTTTTTTGTGTAATAAGCCCTTTAGAGAAGCATTTCCTCCATAATGGATTTTCTTGTAACTTGACCTTTTACATTACATTTTCAGTGAAACAAGAAGGTATTGTTAGCGATATTGTTGACAGTTTGGATTTTGGCTCAATCAGAGTGTGCATTCATCACAGGTGTTGTGTATTTCTGTGGTTTGGTGAAAAACATGGTAACACAAAAGATTAGAGAGCACATGTTGACTGCTGTCTATGATGTTTGCTTATTATTAGTTAGTAAGGTAGTTGTTAAGTTTAGGATTAATGGCCCTAGAATATGATAATGCAGAGTAAGGCATTAATATGTGTATTATAGGTACTAACACACAGCCAATATGCATGCTTAAAAGCAACTAGTTAATAGTCAATAGTGTTCCCTAATCTAAAGTATAACCAAAAACATATACACATCAACCCATTTCATCATACTGTAGTCTAGAGAGATGCAAAACTCAGTATGCATATTCATATTGACTTTAAAATCTAGTTAAACCTCTCAGATTTAACAACAGTCATAAGACATTATGCATCTCTGCATAGATCAAATATGCATTGTATGTGTGAATCTTTTTATATCAAATACAAAAATGTTGCCCTATGTTACTTTGTACTATAACACTAGCAAGATATTAATGTTGTTGTTTTTTTTTTTTTTTCTTTGTAGCGGGAAGAAATACGACAAATGAGGAGTTGGAGAGCATGTTAGAAAGTAACAACCCCTCCATCTTCACTTCCGGAGTGAGTGGATGTATATAGCAACATATATTAGTACAGTAAAAATGTTCATTCTTTAAAGAAACAGACTGAGAAATGTGTAATAAATTTATGCAGTTTTTCAGTGTATTGTACGTTTTGAATGGAAACGTAACTGAATATACGTTTCCATTCAAAACTTATATTTTAAGATTTTTGTTTCTACTACATTTTATAATTTTCTCTTCATCAAACAGCCAGATTAAGATGGCTTGACACAAACCATATCAAGGCAGACCCTAAACAGAGCTTTCTTTTGTATATGCAAAAATTTTGCAACCTACCCGTGAAATATTAGTTTGCTCATAAATATTAATTTATTTTGCACCTGCACTAACAATTACCTGCATTTTTGCCACACTGCCTAATTTATTATAGCTATAACCACCTAAAATCTGTGTGGGAAAGCTGTGTGATACACTGTAGAGCGGGGAATAATGTATTGAAGACAAGCAATAAACTATTCAGTGTGAACATAGGTAGTCCTAGTTTTAGACAATGAATTATTTAATTTAAATTGGCCAGCTAACAGACAGATGGCATACAAAATTTTTATTTTCTCTGCCAACTAAACCAATGTCACAGAACCACACAAAGAGTGTTGTATCATTCCTGTATGAATCCGAGTAAATTAAAAACCCATTATTATTAAATTAAATACAGCATAACATTAGGAAAATGAGGAGAAAAAAAACAACACCCATACTATGATCATATTGGGAGTACAGTCTGAGAACAAGAAAAACACCTCAGCAACAAAGCACATAATCAATATAAACACACGACTTTGCAACAGGGGACGGAAATTAAGGGGGTCGAGGTAATCCAGCACAGGCAATCAGCCGTCCGGTCCATCAGCCCTACGACACTGGTCACAGACCTGCTTGTCAGACTGGCGGTACAAAGCAGCGAAGCGAGGGATGGGGGGTGTTGGGGTGAAGCATATCTGTATATATGTATGTCTGTGTGTGTGTGTGTGTGTGTGTAAGTAAAAGTTTGTGTATTTGTAGGCCTGGAGAGTTGTGATTCAATCTAGATGCCTCAGTCCGCAGATTGTGATAACATCACAGCAAGTTGTCATTGAGACAGCCTTGGTCAGGTCCTAGACAGAGTCAACAATCAGCAGGTGTCTGTGGAAGAGGGGTGAGGAACGCAAGAGCGTCTCACTGCAGTGCTCACCCGGGAGATAGTTGTTATTCCAGCTTGGCCAAGGCCAGTGCTAGTAGAGGGAGCCGAAAGAATATAAGATACCAATTGTTTGGTCTTGGGGCAAGTAGCCTCCAATTTCACGGTCACTCTCTTGTCCATTCTGGTCTCCAAATCATGACAGGCAGACTTGTGAGGCTTTGGACAGCTGTTCCCGTTTTCTGAATTTTTTCGATAACCCAGCAGAAGACATGTTATAGTTCCGAATAGGTAGATGTCTTCAATGTCCTCCACAGAAAGATCTGCCAGACACACGACCCGCCACCTCTCCCACGCGTCCTTCATGTAGTCAGCTGTGAACCTTCCGGCAGGGCAATCAGGTTCCCCCGATCCCAAGCTTCTCATTGAGAAGATGGTGTCAATTGCGTTGAGAGACCAGTCGATCAAATCAAATGTTTTCCAGTTTTGGAGAGCAGTGCAGAGAGAGTCTCTGAGAATAGATGAGACGAGAGAGCAGAAGGGAAGGCAGGGGGAGGAGAGGGAGAGAAATGTGTCCTCCTCCATTGACAGCCAAAGAAGAACAATGAAGACTTTGTCAAAGAAGACTTCCTGTGTCCCCTGATTCTCCATGGCCTCTTGAGTTCCTTGATCTGCCATGGCCTCCTGAGTCCCCTGATCCTCCATGGCCCCCTGAGTCCCCTGAACCTCCATGGCCCCCTGTGTCCCCTGATCCTCCATGGCCCCCTGAGTCCCCTGATCCTCCATGGCCCCCTGTGTCCCCTGATCCTCCATGGCTTACTGTGTCCCCTGATCCTCCATGGCCTCCTGAGTCCCCTGATCTGCCATGGCCTCCTGAGACTCCTGACCCTTCATGGCCCCCTGTGTCCCCTGATCCTCCATGGCTTACTGTGTCCCCTGATCCTCCATGGCCTCCTGAGTCCCCTGATCTGCCATGGCCTCCTGAGACTCCTGACCCTTCATGGCCCCCTGTGTCCCCTGATCCTCCATGGCCTCCTGTGTCCCCTGGTCTTCCATGGCCCCCGTGTCCCCTGATCCTCCATGGCTTCCTGAGTCCCCTGATCTGCCATGGCCTCCTGAGACTCCTGACCCTTCATGGCCCCCTGTGTCCCCTGATCCTCCATGGCCTCCTGTGTCCCCTGATCATCCATGGCCTCCTGTGTCCCCTGATCCTCCATGGCCTCCTGAATCCCCTGATCTGCCATGGCCTCCTGAGACTCCTGACCCTTCATGGCCCCCTGTGTCCCCTGATCCTCCATGGCCTCCTGTGTCCCCTGATCCTCCATGGCCTCCTGTGTCCCTTGATCTGCCATGGCCTCCTGTGTCCCTTGATCTGCCATGGCCTCCTGTGTCCCCTGATCCTCCATGGCCCCCTGAGTCCCCTGATCCTCCATGGCCCCCTGTGTCCCCTGATCCTCCATGGCCCCCTGTGTCCCCTGATCCTCCATGGCTTACTGTGTCCCCTGATCCTCCATGGCCTCCTGAGTCCCCTGGTCATCCATGGCCCCCCGTGTCCCCTGATCCTCCATGGCTTCCTAAGTCCCCTGATCTGCCATGGCCTCCTGAGACTCCTGACCCTTCATGGCCCCCTGTGTCCCCTGATCCTCCATGGCCTCCTGTGTCCCCTGGTCTTCCATGGCCCCCGTGTCCCCTGATCCTCCATGGCTTCCTGAGACTCCTGACCCTTCATGGCCCCCTGTGTCCCCTGATCCTCCATGGCCTCCTGTGTCCCCTGATCCTCCATGGCCTCCTGTGTCCCCTGATCCTCCATGGCCTCCTGTGTCCCCTGATCCTCCATGGCCTCCTGAGTCCCCTGATCTGCCATGGCCTCCTGAGACTCCTGACCCTTCATGGCCCCCTGTGTCCCCTGATCCTCCATGGCCTCCTGTGTCCCCTGATCCTCCATGGCCTCTTGTGTCCCTTGATCTGCCATGGCCTCCTGTGTCCCCTGATCCTCCATGGCTTACTGTGTCCACTGATCTGCCATGGCCTCCTGAGACTCCTGACCCTTCATGACCCCCCGTGTCTCCTGATCCTCCATGGCTTACTGTGTCTCCTGATCCTCCATGGCTTACTGTGTCTCCTGATCCTCCATGGCTTCCTGAGTCCCCTGATCCTCCATGGCCCCCTGTGTCCCTTGATCTGCTATGGCCCCCTGTGTCCCTTGATCTGCCATGGCCTCCTGAGTCTCCTGATCCTCCATGGCTTACTGTGTCCCCTGATCCTCCATGGCTTACTGTGTCCACTGATCCGCCATGGCTTCCTGAGTCCCCTGATCCTCCATGGCCTCCTGAGACTCCTGACCCTTCATGACCCCCCGTGTCTCCTGATCCTCCATGGCTTACTGTGTCTCCTGATCCTCCATGGCTTCCTGAGTCCCCTGATCCTCCATGGCTTCCTGAGTCCCCTGATCCTCCATGGCTTCCTGAGTCCCCTGATCCTCCATGGCCTCCTGAGTCCCCTGATCTGCCATGGCCTCCTGAGACTCCTGACCCTTCATGGCCCCCTGTGTCCCCTGATCCTCCATGGCCTCCTGTGTCCCCTGATCCTCCATGGCCTCCTGTGTCCCTTGATCTGCCATGGCCTCTTGTGTCCCTTGATCTGCCATGGCCTCCTGTGTCCCCTGATCCTCCATGGCTTACTGTGTCCACTGATCTGCCATGGCCTCCTGAGACTCCTGACCCTTCATGACCCCCCGTGTCTCCTGATCCTCCATGGCTTACTGTGTCTCCTGATCCTCCATGGCTTACTGTGTCTCCTGATCCTCCATGGCTTCCTGAGTCCCCTGATCCTCCATGGCCCCCTGTGTCCCTTGATCTGCTATGGCCCCCTGTGTCCCTTGATCTGCCATGGCCTCCTGAGTCTCCTGATCCTCCATGGCTTACTGTGTCCCCTGATCCTCCATGGCTTACTGTGTCCACTGATCCGCCATGGCTTCCTGAGTCCCCTGATCCTCCATGGCCTCCTGAGACTCCTGACCCTTCATGACCCCCCGTGTCTCCTGATCCTCCATGGCTTACTGTGTCTCCTGATCCTCCATGGCTTCCTGAGTCCCCTGATCCTCCATGGCTTCCTGAGTCCCCTGATCCTCCATGGCCTCCTGAGACTCCTGACCCTTCATGGCCCCCCGTGTCTCCTGATCCTCCATGGCTTACTGAGTCTCCTGATCCTCCATGGCCTCCTGAATCCCCTGATCCTCCATGGCTTACTGTGTCTCCTGATCTGCCATGGCCTCCTGAATTTCCTGATCCACTATAGCAACCTGAACTGCCTGCTCCCCCCTCCTGGCCCTCCCTTGAGGCTTCATTTCCCGGGAGGGGGGCATCCTGTCACGTGTATGTTCCTGTTGAGTTCCTGTTTGCCCTTATGTGGTTCTTCCTATTCCTGTCCGCATAGTGTGTTATAGTTTCCAGCTGTGTTTTATTAATTTTTTTTTTTATTTGCTCCCAGGTATGTCCTATTGGTGTTTGTGTATTCAGTAAAACACCCAGTGATTGAAGCAGAATTATGTTGGAAACATCATCATTCTCACTTTCTCATTTTGCCCCAGATCATCATGGACTGCAACATCAGTGAACAGGTCATGAATGAGATTGAGACGCGGCACAATGAAATCATCAAACTGGAGAACAGCATCCGTGAGCTGCATGATATGTTCATGGATATGGCCATGCTGGTGGAGAGCCAGGTGAGCTTCACTGACAGCTGATTAAACAGCTGCTGTTTGCTCTGTGTGTCACATTGTGTCACTATCAATATCACAAAATCTGGAAACTGTTTTATTTTTACAGGAAATATTCAGACCCAGTTAAAATTCGCTTTAGTGTGACATGTAGATGTGAGCCGTAGTCCTGCAGCATTTGGGACATCTTGAATCACATTCACACTGTAGGGAACAGACAGGATCTAAAACAGCTATAAAGTAGATGCAGTGTAAGCTAGTAGTTTATTTATCTTTCATGGTTGTGCAGTGATTCAGTCAGATGGCTAATGTCTCAACTCACCCACATTATGGTAACTTCAGAACTCAGAAAAAAAAACGTGTGGTGTCATCTTCAGTCATCAAACAAACACAAACACAGTTTTCCAGCATTTCCTGCACTTTACAACAGTGACTGTATGATGTTGATATCTATCTTTCCACACTTAGGATAACAGAGAGACTCATACACAACTATTGCAAAAGAAGGTAACAATGCATCATGAGCCAAGGGGAATAAACTTGATGGTCAGGGTGAATTGCTCCTATTTTGTTTGCTGGAAAACTTGTACATATCTTATGTAACTATAAAGACCAGTAGTAAATAAAACAATAAGATCTTTAAACAAATAATAAAAAAGGGAAATTAACTAGACACATGTGAACATAATGGGTAATCAAGAAAACAAACCATAATTAGGAGTCAATGAAACAGGAACACAGGAACAGTGGAACAAAATAAACTTCAGAACAGCAATATAGAAACCCATGACCACTCCATTTAATGATTATTCTGTTCTGTCTTACACAATCAGTGGCTCGAAAAAAAAAAAGATCTTTCCAAAATCAAGTCAGATCCTACTTTTTCCCCTCTCATTCAAGAAGCAGCTTACATCTATACCTACTAGCAAAGAAAAGACATTGCAATTTCTATTTTCAATTTCTGAGTTTGAGTCTTGCCAGTTTGAACATCAAAGCGAACTGAGCTCTCTTTTGTATCTCATCTTGGTTGGACAGACAAATACACACAAAATCATGTCAGAATTACTGTTCTGTCATGTATCCTCATAAGCGTAGTCAGAAGTGGATGTTAACAGTTAGAGGAAATGAGAAGTGTGTCAATATATTAGATCTGTACATGAGGCCTTAAAGTGACAGCAGCCTAACAGACCTGCTGCTGTCTGTGTCCTTTATATGATTTTATTGACATATATAATCACCAAACAACTATTTGATATGTTAAGATGTAGCGAAGCAATGACATTGATTCTTAGCATAAGCTTGAGTCTAGACTCGGGGACCGTTCCTGATCAGATCCTCCTCTCTCTACTACTTTGCTTCCTGTCTGTCTATACCGTCCTATTGCAATAAAGCCAAGACTGCCAAAAATAAAGAACTACAGACATGAATAAACATTGGCCTGGCTGTCCTGAGCTGGTATCTATGCACTTCCTTTAACTTCCTTAAAGAAACTTCCTTTAATATATTTACTGCAGCGTGCTGTCACAATGCAAAATATTCTCCATGAAAACAAGGAATGGTCACGTTCATTCAGTAAATAGTGTTTGGTGAGCTGTACTTTCCTGTTTTCTTTCAGGGAGAGTTAATAAACAATATAGAGAAGAATGTCAGCAGTGCACAGGAATATGTGGAAAAGGCCAAAGAGGAAACCAAAGCAGCTGTCAAAGTCCAGAAGACTAGCAGGACGGTGAGAGAGCACAACGAATCCATTATACTCCTCTGAAATCACCTTTCTCTTTTTCTTTCCTCTTTCTCTGGTGCCGTCCATCCGCCGCTCTGGTCAGGGAGATATGATAGACCGTATAGAGTATAATGTGGATCATACAGTGGATTACATTAAGGATGCGTTGTTTAACACCAAGAAGGCTGTAAAGTACCAGAGTAAAGCGCACCGGGTGAGTGGAAGATACGAGGCCTGCTGTCCGTCCTGCATGAACTCATTTCTCACCTTTTTTCCATTCCCACTCCTTGTTATGGGAAGCTTTGTCTGTGTGCTGTCAACGTTAATGTAATGCTGATGGGTCAAACTGCTTTCTCAGTCAGTGAGGTGCTAAATTCATTTACACACGAAAACTAGCCAACAACAGTTCACCCAAAAATGAAGATTTTCTGTATATGTGATCATTCTCAGTTCATCTGAGATCAGGATGAGTTTGTTTCTTCATCAGGTTTGTAGAAATGTAGCACTGCATCAGTGTCTCATCAGTGGATGCTCTGCAGTGAATGGGTGCCGTCAGAATGAGAGTCTGATAAAAACATCCCAATAATCCACAACACTCCAGTCCATCAGTGAACATCTGGAGAAGACAAAAGATGAAACAAATCTAAGATGTCTGTAAATTTATACCGATGCTTCCTTTATTCATAACATTGCGTTCTCCATAGAAAAGAGCAGTACAGCTGAGCTCCACTACAGAAGGAAAGGGTTTGGTACAGGAGAGATTAATTACTAGATTTTCATTTCTGGGTGAGCTAAACCTAGTTGTTAAGGTTTGTAATACTTCTAGTCCTGAGATATCATGACCTGAAGATGCCTGCAGTCCTCTGACTTTCTGTCCATATCACCCACAGAAGTTGATCCTGATCGGCGGGTGTGTGTCCATCTGTCTGTTCATCCTCATCATCTCTCTAGCCATTGGATTGAGCTAACAAGACCCTCCACTGTCTGTGCGCTGCTTCTGACAGACAGGAGCTCAGGACCATCTGTGTGCATACTGTTTTATTTGAGATTCAGCCGATAGATTCAGTAGAAAAAAATAAAAATAAATCATAGACATGCAGGATGTGCAATGTACTGAAAGATGAAATTAGATGAAATAGGTTACGAAGTACAGTGGCTAGAAAAAGTATTCACTATCTGTAAAGTTATTGTTTTACGTGTCAATTGACTTTTTCTGAAGTTATACATTATAGAAAATATGTAAAGAAAGCAGACAGGACCATTACCGTTTACAGAAGTGGGTGTGAATTTCAGCCCAACACTTCCTATTTAATGTTCAAAAGGTGAGAGGTAGGATGTAAGTAGCTAAATATTTCATATTTGACGACCCAGAGTAACTAAATATTAAATGTGAATCCACGAATGCAAGCAATTCAAAAGGAGCCGTTTTCAGCAGATTAGGCTTGAGGTTAAAATGCATTCTTATGCAATAAAATTTAGTTCTAGATTTCTACCGTCTATATCCTACTCAAATATTGTGATTCCAGACCCATGATGTCTTCGCTGCGATCAATGGCTGGACTTTGATTACACACATATGATTGTCCGTTCTCCTGAAAGAGGACACTTTTCATGTCATCACCTGTGTTTGTGTTGTTATGTACCGCTCTGTGTCACACGTCTGCTCAGCACTGTGGCATGACTGTAAATGGTAAACAGTGTTATGTATTTACTACACTCCTGATGTTCAAAATAATGCCGTCTTGGAGAGCAGTGTTGAGCTAAGTGTTGTTTACTCTTAGAAACTGGTGTTTTACATTAGACGATACTTACATTAAGATCACAACAGCATATAAGTTTTGTAAATGAATCTGTATCATGTTAAGTCATAATGAATGAAACCCCCACAATCCTCAAACTGCTCTCCATGAATCTTTAAACATGTAATGATATTTCTGCCTGGGTCTTCTTTTTTTCATGCTGCCTGGATTTCTTTTTTTTTTTCTTGAACTCTTCCAAATACAGAAGAAAATCACAATTATTATCTGCTGTGTGCTGCTTGGAATCGTGGTTGCTTCTATCATCGGCGGTGTGTTGTCCTGAATGACACACTTTCAGCATTATGTGTTTAGAGCGGATCATAAAGAGGATGTTTGTTTGAGTCTGTGTGAGGCTGGACTGAACTACATGGCTTGCATAGGCATCAAACCTGAGCAAAAGTCATGTAGTTCGTTCAAGCCTTTATTCTGGTTATTGTACGTCGCTGTATTTCCTCAAGAATAAAACACAGGTCGCCTCTGAACAAAACTAAATGTATCATCTGTCATTGTAATACTTTGAGGCTCTTTGAAGCAAACACGTTCTCTTATTATATAGTGATAAAGAGAAAGTAGTGTGTGTCGTTATCATAAATGAACCACTAATATTTTATTTAAATTGAAAACAATGATTTCTGTTTGTTTTATTCTGTTGTTGCAGTTCAAGGTCCAGTTTATTCACACCTCTGAGATTGTTTCCAGATGTCTGTGTGCTTCATTAAACATGTGAATGTCTAAAGCGAACATGCATTAGTCCTCTAATTCATGCATCTTAAATTTGCTCGACAAAAACATGAAATGCGGTACTAATGATAACAGTCAAATCATTATAATCAAATGTATAGTTAGATTGAAATTCTACGTTCAAGATCTACAGCTAGCTTGGTCTGATTTGTCAATCTGCTAGTATGAATACATTTCTGGGCCCATGGTGCACATAATATAAGAGAAATGTGTCATTCATAATCAACAGTTCGTATTGTTTATCATAGACCAATACATTAGAGCAAATTGTGCATGTTGTAAAGCTTATATTGCACTTAGAATTTGTATTCATTTCTTAAATGTATATGTTTTGTTTGTATAAAAGGATGAATCCCTTCTCTGAATTTGAGTAAATGCCATTGATTAATATACAATAGATATTTTGTTTCATTTTCAACATCTCAACTTGAGTGTTTCCAGCAAGAGACCTTCAAGTGTTCAGGTGAATCACAAAAAGGGAGGACCTTTCCACTGACAAAACACATCTAGAAAGACAATGTACTGCACACAATAAAACCTGGTTTTCCTCTTTCTTTTACATAAAACAGATCTACGACATCCATGAGTCACTCCACCGTACCCATACAGAAAAACATATATTTAGAAATCTAAATCTAATCAATTTAAAAATATATTTGACATCTACATATTTCAGTCCAAGAAAATGCCTTTTCTCGCAATAAAATACATTTAAAAATATATTTTGGTATAGGAAGTTTGGAACAAAATATATTTACTATTTAAAACATATATCACTGAGCTTCCCCGTTTGCAACATATAATTAGCATTTATTTCAAATATATATATATATATATATATATATATATATATATATATATATATATATATATATATATTTTGTCATAAGAGAGAAGAGGTCAGCTGCTATATCATGAAATATAAATTGAATTACATTCAAACAACAAGGCAGATTATGTCTTCATTAAATTAGAAAGTCTACGCAATACTTGTACACATACACTCGATAGCACTGGACGTGTGGGTATTTGTACAGTGCAAATCTTGTAGTTTTTTACCTATAGTTCTAAAACAAGGTGCATAATATTTTACAATTCATGAGGGGATTGACGTTTGTTTTATTTCGGACTTTTATTTTGACACCTGGCGCGCAGGAAATGCGTCACAACCGCTGCCATCGCTTCCTGTGGTAAAGGGATTTCCGTCAACAACAAAAACATTCGACCAACTCATCAATGACGGGCGGAAACTGCTTATTCTCGATCTTTTAAAGTGTAAAACACATCCAGATAAAGCTGTTTTCGGTGTTCACATCTGCACAAGTAGTTTGACACGTAAGACAGAACACTGTTGTTATTATTATTTACAATTTGGTGATCTTGTTTATGAGCTTGTTTGTTTAACCTGTACAATTACACTCGATATTTCTGTTAATTTCATCGTAATTCATTCCACTGTGAGCTCACGACAGTTTTCAGGAGACAAGTTTTCTTTTCAAGAATGATAATATTATACCGTGGTACGGAATAATGGCTTGGTTTTTATGTATCACAGTTTTAATGCAACTAACAGGACTCTACTCGCAGGAAGAATCTGTTTTAAAACAATAACAATGCAATTTCTAAGTGTCACTGGATTGTATAAATGGCAGGGTCCTCTGAATCCTGACAGCTCTGTGTGTAGAGGAGTGATTTAACCCTCTGTGTGCCGTGCTGAAGTGTCTGGGTGTGTGTTCGGGCTCAGGATGGACTCTCGGGGGGAGCGCAGGGGCTTCAGCCTCCAGCAGTCTGACCTGATGTGTAAGAAAGGATGCGGTTTCTACGGTAACGCTGTCTGGCAGGGCTTCTGCTCCAGATGCTGGCGTCAGGAGACCCAGTGCAGCCAAGCCAAACAGATCGAGGACGACAGAGCACTGGCCGAGAGGTGAGAGACGCTTCGTCTGATGGATGTCACTCTCCTGTGAGCAGCTGCTGTAGTGCTGTGTGTGTGTGTGTGTGTGTGTCAGGCTCCAGAGAGAGGAGGAAGCAGCGTACGCCAGCAGCCGTCAGGAGGAGCATCCTCCACCACAGTCCTCCAGAACACACAGCGTGCCCATAGTGAAGAGACTGTTCACCTCCGCTCCCAAAACACCTGCCAGGACAGGTACCAACTCACAGACCTGGCATAGAATCAAATCTCCAAATATATTAGTTAGTGTGTGAGTGAATGGTTTCTAAAAAAGGTCTTAATTCGCCCTTCCAAAAAACTTAAAGGTCCCATGACATGGATTATTTCCTTTTCTTTAAATGCTTTTTAATGTGTCCTTAGGTGTATTTATATTGTTAGTATGATTTTTACATTTAAAATTTAGAAATAAAAAGCATTTTTAGATCCTGACATTAGCCCTCTAGCTTGAATGCTCTGTTTGAAGGGGCGTGTCTGCTGTGAGACTCTGAGTAAACCACAACTGTTGTGATTGGCTGACATCTTTGCATTCGAAATGCATATTACATGTGAAACCCCTCTCAAATATATATTTATATATATATTACTATTACAGCTGTCGAGATTAACGAATCGTGGATTTTTTTTCGATCTTTTCCCATCACATGAAAGGCTGCAGTGATGAGCATTGAGTAGACAGAGTCTGTTTATCGCGTGGATGCAGTGATCTCGTCATTATTGCAACACGTTTTCTCACAAAATGCTTTCACCACAGCTAACAGCAAACACATGAATACAGTAAGAGCTCCGTTGTGCAGCATAACAGCGTCATTCATTGTAACGGCAGTTTGGGCAAGTGTGCAGATATACTCACGATGTGTAACAGCTCCGGAAAAAAGCGAGCGTTCTTTGATCGCTCTCTGTAGTTAAATCACAATTTAAATAACAGATTTGTTTCATGCTACTAAGAGAAACAACATGAAGTTGATCGTTTAGTCACTGGTTTGATTCACTGATGCATCATTAAACGATTTAGAAAGAAAGTCTGTGTGAACTTGAATGATTAGCTACCCATCAGAAATCACTGATCACAGATCAGGCATTAATGAACACTGTTACTCACTGTTTGTGCCAGTGCCGTCGAATCCATATCATAAAAGTCTGTTTGTAACGCCTGTGCTGTATTATATGTAAATATTTGGGCGGGCAAAGCAGAGAAAGGGGAGGTAACAATTCTCCTTATAACGTCACAGCGAGGAGATTCAAGATCAGCCTGTTTGAGCTTCCATTTTCTCAAAGACAGAGAAAGATAGAAAAATCTCAATTTACACCGATTCAAACTTCTAGAAACTTGGGGACCATATACAGGCTAGGGGAACTCATATTAATGTTAAAAAACCTCAGAAAGTGAAATTGTAATGTCATAGGACCTTTAAGACCATAAAAGGTTTTTAAATCAGAGCGGAAAGTCTTAAATTCATACAGTCATGGCATTAAAAAATAGCATGCACTGCAAAAAAGATTCTTCTTCAGTGATAGTGTCTTGTTTTTCAATACAAAATGTTTAAACATCTTTACATCACAATATATTTACAGTCTTCGAAATGCAAATACCAAGAGTTTATGCCTTTAAAACAAGAATAAATCTCAGTAACACTTTAGTATAAGGTCCAGTTCCTACTATTAACTAGTGTCTTATTAGCATGCATAATACTAGCATATTGACTCTTTACTAGTACTTAAGCTACCTTACTAACTATCAATAATCAGCATATTATCAAGGCCAAAGTTGTAGTTAATAGTTAGATAATAGCGAGACTTGGATCTTAAGATAAAGTGTGACCCAAATATCTATCTCTGGGGAATTAAACTTGATTTTCTTTTGAATTTAGTAGATCTTGGCAAATATATGTACTTATTTAAATCGTAAACTCACTTCACTTTGACCAGTTTCTCAGAAAACAGCACCCTTTATGTAATTTCGCTTCTGAAAATTGTAAGATTTTTTTTTTAACGATCCACCAATGCTGAGAGCGACCGATACAGTGTGAAGTTCTGGCTCCTCCAGTCCTGTGGTGGAGTGTGTCCATCTCTCTCTGGTGTTGTCACACAGATGCAGGAGCTCCACAGACGCCTCTGAGCCGGAGCACATCGCTCGGCCGACAGCCCAGTGCAGACCGTGATCACGTGACACAGCACTTCATTGACTTCCTGAAGCCCTTCCAGAGACCCGGATATGACATTTTTAAACAGTGCCATGCCTTCGTTGAAAATATTGCACACAAAAAGGTGAAAGACAAGTATGGTGATATTTCCCAGCAGTCATGCTTTTATTAAGAGTGATTAGCTGAATGTTTGTCTCTGCTTGCGCTGTAGGTGGCTGTACGTGGTGAGGACTTCTCAGACTCTGTGCAGGATTTCTATCAAAACATTTCAGAGAACTTACAGACAAACTTTAAAGGTACAACACGCAAAGTCAAGTTTGTGAATGAATCAGAGAGATTTTATAAGATTTACTGTATAAGGGGTTGGCAGCCATTTGTCTTATTTTTTTTTTTCTGGTGATGGAGTGCCGTTTTTTTTTATTTTCGTAGTTAAGTCACAAACTTGCATAATTTATCTTTTAATTAGTGTTTAAGTTTCCCTGATTATTATTGTGAAACATTCTCTGTAAAACGTAAATCTTTTGCAGTTAACCATTTGTTAAGAACGGCACACATACATGAGCTAATGTAACTATCGATATCGAGAAGCCACTCAGGTACTGCCTTTAAATAAAGTTTCTGCTCTTCAGCACAACAGTGTCCCACAAAACACAGACACCAGGAACCCTTTAAATCCCAACAGAACATGAAACATGAACCCATCTCTAGATCTCAGCATCTTCACTCATTATAAACCAATCTGACTTTATTTATTTCACTCTAAACCTCTTATTGAGAATTAACTGGGGTTTAGATGTTGATGTTTTGAAGTCACCGATGTGGGGATCAGTGTTTGATTTAGTTGGGCTTTTTAATACCAGTTTTCCTCTGGCTGCAGTGTTTCTAAAGCACATTTGTGAGAGATAAAGTTGAAAACCTGAGAGATAACACCTGATAAAGTTGGTTATTTATGGTGTGGCCTGATTCACTGATCTCATCCAGTGTTTAATCTGTGAGTAGGTCTATATTAATGAATTAATTTCACATTACTGTAGCTCTGGAATGCTACTGCATCATACTCCTGTCCAGCTTAGACATTTTGACCATTTTTAAGTCATTATGCAGAGAGAAAGATCTCTTTGTGTTAAACATTATTTTGCTGACAGTCATGTGACATTGTATTTATTTATTTAGGTGTGTTTTCATCTTATTCAAATAAGGAGATTTTACTTTAATAGCTTGCTTTTTGCATGTAATTTTTTATCAGCTATCGTTTTCTTGTTGTATTGATTAGAGAATATTTTTACTATATAAAAGTAAAAATACTATATAAAAATACAACAATTTTTCAGTTGAAAAAAAGTTAATTACTTAATACATAAAATAACAGCCGAGAAGTTAATTTAGAAAGCTAACCCTTTTTTTACAGTAATTATAGCAGCTAAATTAGTGAAACAGGTTATGCAACTAAGAGGAGTGATGCAGATTGTTGAGAGGTCGCGACCCCTCCTTCATACAGTCACATTCATACTGCTCGCTCCTGGTTTTCCCCATCTCTGACGGTGGTTTGTAAATGTGTGTCAGGGTCTCCAGATGTGATGGATGAGGTGGAGCGCTATGTGATGGGCCGTCTGTATGAGCAGCTCTTCTGCCCTGACCACACCGATGATGAGAAGAAAGACCTGGTCATCCAGAAGAGAATCAGGTGTGCTGGGAGCGTAGGCCTAGCCGGGGAGATAAAGTGAGGAGACTAATAACAGTGTGTGTGTGTGTGTGTGTGCAGGGCTCTGCACTGGGTCTCCATTGAGATGCTGTGTGTTCCTGTAGACGAGCAGATCCCTAAAGTATCAGACAGTGTGGAGAGAGCCATAACAGGTACAGACCCCTGCGTGCGTCTTTATACACTCACTGCTGGTTTACAGGGAGCTTGGGACATTACCTGCATCATCACACACACAGTATTGGTCCTGCTTTCTCACTCGGCGAGACGCATTTGCAGCTGTCATACAGTAATTCATGTGCAAGTACATTATTCAGAACAGAAAAGCAATAGCTCACCCTTGTGTCCTCCAAACCCATATGACTTGATTTTTAGTGTTCAGACCAATCCTTTTCTTAGATTGAGCTGCTTCTGGTGAATTCTCTATGAAGGAAGTGCCTTTTTTGTAAGACTGTGCTTTGAGACATATTTGAATATAAGGATCAAGTGTATATATAAAAGAGGGATCTGTAAGTATGTGTCCCTGGAGCACAGAAGCCTTCTGAAGTCTCTGGGGTTTATTTGTAGAAACAGACAACAATACATTGTGTGGGTCAACATTATACATTTTTCTTTTATGCCAAAAACCATTAGGATATTAAGTAAAGATAATATTGCATGTAGATATTTAGTACATTTCCTACCGTAAATACATCAAAACTTAATTTTTAATTAGTTACATGCATTTCCAAAAGTTCATTTAACTATATATCTTTTCTATAAATCAAAGGTATTTCAAATAGAAATGTTAAAACTATTTTCAAATAGTTGCATCTCAGTCAATTAGTGTCAGATCCTAACGTACTATACATCAATGGAAAGCTTATTTATTCAGATTTTATTCCAAGATTTATGATGTATAAATCTCAATTTACTGAATAATTTACACTTAAGAATGGTTTTGTGGTCAGGGTCACATATATAAATGTAATATTCACATATATACCTCAGTAATTCACCATTTCTACGTGAAACATTAGCAAGCACGTAATGCATTACACTTTGCTGAGAGATTATGAAATCATTTTGTTGTTAAAAGTGAATGCACTGACACACCATGCATCATGTGTGTGTGTTTTACAGACCTGATCGACTTGGACTCTAGAAAGGTTCCCCGGGAGAAGCTGGCGTGTGTCACCCGGTGTAGTAAACACATCATGACGGCCATCCAGGGCAGTAAGAAAGCTGCCGCCTCTGCTGACGACTTCCTGCCCACCCTCGTCTACATCGTGCTGAGAGCCAATCCTCCTCGATTACACTCCAACATCCAGTACATCACTCGCTACAGCAACCCCAGCCGCCTCATGAGCGGAGAGGACGGATATTACTTCACCAACCTGGTAAGACTTCACCGTCACCTCATGCTTTCACTGTGTTTCAGCACCTTCAGACTGTTTCAGTCACTAGGACACAAGTACTGCTTAGTATTAAACCAAAGAGACTCGGACAAAACCACTCTAATGCGTTTAGTATGGTGCATAGAGTCACTGAAGGAGAGCTTCCTCATGTTATCACCAGCTGAGGAGACTAGCTCTCATCTCTGATCTCGTTCCTGTTGCAGTGCTGCGCCGTGGCGTTCATCGAGAAGCTTGATGCGCAGTCGCTGAACCTGAGTCATGAAGACTTCCAGCTCTACATGTCTGGTGCATCGTCTCCGTCGGGTCCCAAAGCCGCTTCGTCTGGCCACAGCTCACAGAACGGCTTTAGAGAGGAGCGCCGCGCAGCCGAGCCACAGCGGGATACAGACCTCATCGAGTGGAGCGACGGCCAGGAGCTCTCAGTGCTGGGCTTGTTAGAAGAGCCTCCTGCACACACTCACACCTCAGACACATTCACTATTGACTCAGACAACATAGGGGGCGACAGCCTGCCTCCTCCGTTACAGCCGCAGAAGTTCACTGGATAGCTCCCAGACTCTGTTCCTGCCACGGGACTCGATGCATTCACTTCCGTTCTTCATAGGGAGCGCAGCAGTCATAGGTTTATATTTCACTCCCAGATAAAAACAAGTAATAATGATGAGAGAATCTGAAGGATAGTTTTGGGACCATTACAATTTGAGGTCTTGTGAAAAAAAGAAAAGAAAAGAATATTAGATAGTATAAAGTATTTATACGTCATAGTGGTATTTGCTGTACTGCTTTTCATTAGTGTAAATATAAATGTTAAAAATTTTATTGCATTTATGAGATTTCAATGAAAATCACTACTGAAATTGAGAATTACGGAGAAAAAAAACATGTTTTTTTTTTTCATTATTGTTTTCGAAATAATGTTACAATGCCAAAAAATAGACCTAAGCTTAATTTCATTATAGTTTCTGTTGAAATATTTAATCTATAGTTTCTTGCACTGATTTTATTTCTTTATGCAGGGTCACTGGAGTCTGAGAATATGTAACTTATTAGTATTTATTTTAGTGTTTTTTTCCCCAGCTGTGGAGTTCTGCATCTCCTTACATCCTAAAGCCATTATTATAGGCATTATAAGAATTAAGAATGAATATGGGTAAGGTTTCTATAACTGACCTGTTGGTATAGAGGTGTGGTCTTTACTCTGGATTTGTTGAGCATTGCTTGAATCCCAGGTGAGGTTTCATGGACACCAGCGCATTAGTAAACGAGAAGTTACTCTGTATAACAAATCTTTAGCACGGTACTATTTAAAAATGTATTATCAAATATTTATTTTCTATACTGTAGGTTTCAGTTTCAAGGAAATGCTGTTACAGTATGAAAGAAGGAAAGATTGATTTAGTGAGTTAATTATTATAAACATACCTTTTAACCCTTTGTTCTATGAAAAATATTACTTATGCATGCAAAGTTACAGTTTTGCTGTGGTATGTGGTATCCCATTACGGACTGTTTGTAAGTTCATTTAGTTATCTAAAAGATCTGGGTTTGAAGTCTGAAAAAAGGCTGTTTCAACAAATATGAATAAAATGATCTCCTGAAGGAACAGAAAACTGGTGTCTAATTTGATCTCCGGTTCAGTTTACACCAAATGTAAAACATTTTAGATTTTAAAATGCACTTTGGTGCGTAATTCACAGGCCAGTACATATTTTGCAGCTGTTCAAATATATTCGCTTTAAACATTTTGGATCTTGTTTATACCTTTATATTGCGCGGTCTACCAGTGATCTCATTTACAAAAAATTGGGATAAAGCAAGAAACATTGGAAGAAGATATTAGCCGTTTTCACACATTAAACTTGATAAGTTACTTGCCAGGTTCACCCTTTCTGGTAAATGTACCGCATCTTCTATTCACACAACAGTTATTCGTACATCGGCACCAAAATATCTTCGAAATAAAAGGTTATTTTAAATAGACGTGTCTCCTTTAAGACTTCAGTGTAAAGGGCCACTGCTAGGATTGGCTAAAATATTTCACACGTGTTACTCTTTTGACAATTTGTATTACTTTTTAAATATTACAGCTGCCAAGATTAACTAACCATGAAAAATTATGACATTATATTAAGATCTATTCCCAATGCTTGCAGTGCTGAGCATTGTAATGTAATGTTTTGGGAAATAAATAAATAATGTGATAAATAATGTGTGTATTAGAAAAATCAATCACCTTTTTGACATGCTATATGAAAGACAGTGTATGTTTCCATCTGTTTTTGGCATTTGACTGACAGAATTCAGGTTTGAGGTTTCTACTGAAAGTGACGAGTGTGAGGAGACATTCTTATGTAACTTTAATTAGCATTGAACTGAACTGTATTAGCATTGAACTGAACTGTTGGTGAACACTCCCCAGCTGGTGACTGTACCTGAGCAGGCCATTGTTGAGGAAGATGAAACACCCAGCTACACCTAAATGGGAAAGGCCTTATTATGGGATACTACATGGAATGGAAAAACAACACTTGGATGGCATCAGCCTCATCCTCCAACACACACATTACATCAGGTTGGAAAACAAGATCCTGGCCTGTGTGGACCTCATAATGTAAGTGTCTGAGTTATTTAATCATCACAAATGCGCTTCCTTGTTTTGCCTTGAATTGCCCATTAGCCTTTAGAACAGGACTTCGGGCATGTCAAACACAAGAATCAAACTCCATTTCATTGTGTTCAGAAAGGCATCATACATCATTTTTGAGTCTTATAAAACCACCGGTCAGGTTCCTGATGATGCGGCATTAAATATTCAGACTCTCCTCCTCACTCCTAATTTTGCTGCTTATTAATAGTTAGTAAAGTAGTTATGTTTATATGTGGGATGGATTTAGAGAATAAGACATTAATATGTGCTTTATAAGTACTTATAAACAGCCAATATGCTAGTAATGTGCATGCTAGTAAATAGTAACAATTGGTCCAAAAAATAAACAAATAAAGTGTTACCATAATTTTGTTTGCAGACATACATGTACATTTTCAATTTGTTGTGAGGAAAGTGAAACATTAATCAAAGTGATATTTCTTGCTTGATTTTATTATTTTAGTGCTTAGAAACCCATCAGCCCAGAGTCTACATTGTGATTTGTATTTCATACAATACATAACATATGATATGATTTGACGATTTGATTATTTTGTTGATCCTTTCACACATGATATTTGACTTTGTCAGAATCATTCAAATCACACTTTCTTTTTTTTCTTTTTGTCAAAATGTCTTATGTCTGAGCGGTAAATAAGGACTGTATACCAACAGGCAAAAACGACATACTGTGCAATATGTGCCATTTTTGTGGATATGTAGTTTAGATGTTTGTCTAAAAAGACATGTCACTTTGAAATCAAATCTGGTGTGGTTAACAAAATGGGATACTTGTTTTAATACTTGTTTAAAAAGTACACTTCTTTGATACTCGATAAGATAAAAATGCTACATCTACTGTAATTGGTCATAAATTTCTCTCATGTCCATATCATGTAAAGTTCAGTTCGAGATCTAGTCATGAAGAAGGAGTTAGTCAGGATAGAGCAAGAACCCAGAGAAGGTGCTGTCATCCTCGCTGCTGGAGTAGACACCGTTCCAGTCTCTCAGCGTCTCTACCCACACCTGGTCTCCCACATCCAGCTTCAGGATCACTAGATTGGATGCCTGGTCAATGTCTTGACCCTGTAGGGTGTCTCTCGAACGCACCTTACGCACTCCATTCACCACCAGTGAAGCACGCAGGGGCTTGTTTCTCACCGTGATCTGGTAGGAGAACACATAAACTCCTGAGTAGGTGCAGTTGAACTTGCTCGTGACTATGTCGTAATGGTTTTCTCCATTGTAGAAAACCTTGTCAAAGCGAACTGGAAATCCTGATGGAGGGAAAGACTTGCTTGGATATAGACCAACGCTGAAAGCAGACCGTAGTCTCGATCCATTTTGACCCATAGAGCCCTTCAGTCCCCGTAGGCCTCGGTCTCCACGTTTCCCTTGGGGCCCACGGTCACCCTTCATTCCCCTCAGACCTCGTATACCTTTGACTCCTGGTGGTCCACGTGCTCCTGGTTCACCCTTAGCTCCAGGAACTCCTGGTTCCCCGCGTTCTCCGGTGATTCCCGGAGTCCCGTGCATGCCGTGTTGTCCAGATGGACCAGGGTCTCCACGCACACCTGGAGGTCCAGGATCACCTGGCTCACCTTTCTGGCCCCTCTCTCCAAGTAAACCGCACTCTCCTCTATCACCCTTTTCACCCTTGTCACCAGTCATGCCTTGGGGTCCTGGTGGTCCATCTTTGCCTGGCTCTCCCTGGTCACCCCTTGACACATTCAAATTTGGATCTCCTTTTTCTCCTTTCGAACCTTTGAATCCTGGCAATCCAGCTGCACCCTTCTCACCTTTAATACCCATCTCACCTGTTCAGTAAACATATATTTAGTTGATACATCTTATTTACATTTATGAGGGAACCTAATCTATATCTATGTTCACCTTTCATTCCAGCCTTTCCCTGGATGCCTGGAGATCCAGTGAATCCTGTGTTTCCTTGATCACCTTTCTCTCCTGTTGAAAACAATAGGAAATCTCAAACATGCATGTTATTTTAGAATACATCACCAAAATTGCAGTTAAAATAACCAGGATAATGTACCTTTATCTCCTTTAGATCCCATAGAGCCCTTTGGCCCTATTTGGCCCGGCGTACCTTTGGGTCCAGGTGCTCCCTTTTCTCCAGGTGGGCCTACAATATGGCATTAAACCACATGACAGAAGCCAGGTTTTTCCCCACATATCTATAGTAAATAACACACTAAGGGCCAGATTTACGAATAACTTGCGGTTAAAAACTGCTTTCTGGGTATACCAAAGACACACAGTGAATGCTTGGCCATAAAAAGGTGTAGAGAGCTGACCTTGTTGCATATGTATTTGTAGGAGTTTCCCTTTTTAGGTACAACATTAATATACATAATTATATACATAAATGTGAAAATGCACTATCCAAACTTAGATTGTTGTAATTCGTTAACGCTTTGAAGCACAGACCTAAGGTTGGAGAACACAATTCCTCGGATTATTGCTGAAGTGAAATCAAGAAAAATGGAAGTAAGTTATATAAGTAACTGTAAAGAAAATGTACTGTACTAAAAAGTTTTGATTGTGTATAAAATAAATATTTCACAAAATATTTTGGAATCTACAATTGCTTAAAAGCCACATGTTTTAATAAGTTAAGTCATTTGGTCTTGTACTCTATCACATACATTGTCAGTGTTGTGCGCTTGCTTAGACCTTTGTTGTGATAAACAGTAAAGTGCATTCAGCTGAATTCAATTTCCGTTTTGTCGGGTTTAAAAAAGATTAGTATACCTCCAGTTAAGCCCTCCTCATGTGAAGACCGAAGAGTGTAAAGACCATCGACTCTACCGTGCGACTCCATCGGGCAGGGACACCAGCAGGGAATATAAGTATTGTTTTGATTAATCTCTTTTTCTTTCTCGTTTAATTTCTGTTTCAGTTTTTTTTTTTATAACCAAATCTTACTATGTGTTTCCAGATCCCTACTATCACTACCACTTGCAAACCACACATCACATTGAATCTCATTCAGTTACTGTTACCTACCCTCTTAAAATGAATTTTATAGTCGTCTATTGACCCCTAGGACCACTGGATAACTTTTTAGATGAATTAGATGTGTTGCTCTCAACCTTTCCTGAGGATGGTACCCTAGTTATACTTGGAGATTTCAACATCCACCTAGATAAACCTCTGTATGCTGATTTCCAAACTCTGCTTGCCTCTTTTGATCTCAACCGAGTGTCAACTACTGCTACTCACAAATCAGGCAACCAATTGGACCTTATTTATACTCGACACTGCTCTACTGATCATGTTCTGGTTACTCCACTGCACACGTCGGATCCCTTCCTCCTTACTCTTAACCTCAACATGATCCCTGACACAACACTTACCCCTCCACATGTCATCTTTCGACGTAACCTACGCACACTTTTCCCCTCCCGGCTATCTGCTATGGCAAGAGCGGAATCCAAATCTTCAGTACTTATTCTGCTTGATCTGTCCGCTGCTTTTGACACAGTTAACCACCAGATCCTCCTATCAACCCTACTGGCAAAAGGTATCTCAGGAACCACACTTCAATGGTTTGAGTCTTACCTATCAGACAGGTCCTTCAAAGTATCTTGGAGATGTGAGGTGTTCTACTGGGGTGCCTCAGGGCTCAGTTCTTGGACCACTTCTCTTCTCGGTCTACATGGCATCATTAGGTTCTGTCATTCAGAAACATGGCTTTTCATACCACTGCTATGCTGATGACACTCAACTCTACCTCTCATTCCATTCTGATGATCCGATGGTAGAATTCACATCTCAGCTTGTCTAACAGACATTTCTTGCTGGATGATGGACCATCACCTTCGACTCAACCTTGCCAAGACAGAACTGCTTGTGATTCCAGCAAACCCATCGTTTCATCACAATTGCACCGAGTTAGGCACATCAACCATAACTCCATCAAAAACAGCCAGAAGCCTTGGAGTTATGATTGATGATCAGCTGACTTTCTCAAATCACATTGCTAAAACTGCCCGATCCTGCAGATCTGCTTTATTCAACATCAAGAAGATCAAGCCCTTTCTTTCGGATCATGCTGCACAACTCCTTGTTCAAGCTCTTGTTCTGTGGCTGGACTATTGCAATGCCCTCTTGGCAGGTCTTCCAGCCAATTCTATCAAACCTTTACAGTTAACCTTTACAGTTAATCCAGAATGTGGCAGCAAGATTAATTTTTAATGAGCCAAAAAGAATACATATCACACACCTCTGTTTATCAATTTGCACTGGCTTCCAATAGCTGCTCGCATAAAATTCAAGGCATTGATGTTTGCCTACAAAACTACCACTGGCTCTGTACCCATTTACCTACATTTATTACTTCAGAGTTATGTGCCTCTAGAAGCTTGCGTTCTGCAAGTGAAGGTCGCTAGATTGTGCCATCCCAAAGAAGCACAGTCACTTTTACAGACTTTTAAATTAAATGTTCCCTTCTGGTGGAATGAACTCCCCAACTCAATCCGAGCAGCTGAGTCCTTAGCCATCTTCAAGAATCGGCTTAAAACACATCTCTTCCATCTTTATTTGACCCTCTAACTTTAACACTCACTATTCTAATTCTATTCTTAAAAAAACAATCAAACTACCTTTCTAATCTTTTTTTATTCTATTTTCTTTTCATTTATTATGCAATTGTGTATGTGTGTGTGTGTGTGTGTGAGTGTGTAAAGACATCTAACACTAGCTTGCTCTATTCTTTTATTTTTATTCTTTTTATTTATTATATATTTTTTAAAGCCCATGCTACGTGTACTGTGTTAACCTAACTGGGACTTGTAATTGCACCTATATATCATTGCTCTTTTTGTTGTTTTTTATTGCTTCCACTTTCCTCATTTGTAAGTCGCTTTGGATAAAAGCATCTGCTAAATGAATACATGTAAATAAATGTTGCACATTTGAGGTTGATATTAAAAAATTATGTTCCTGGGAGATTATATTTAGACATTAATACCAAACATAGCCACTGGTTGACACCCAAACTCCACTGAATCTTCCTGATGCAGTTTTCTGTCTCAAATTTATAAATTTCTATCTCAATATTACTTCTATCACAAAATATTCTGTAATATGACACTTGACACCACCACCCACTTGGAGGAGCTGTTAAAAAAATTTTTTTGACAAGGCAATACAAAAAGAGCATCAAGTTCACAGTAAAAGTTAAGGGGGTTAATTGAATTCTTCAAGGTGAATTACTAAAGTTTGGGGGAGTCAGCTTACTGGTATTTGCACTATTATCCAACACCTTAACTGTGCTGTTAGTACATTATACACAACCAATTATCATTGGCTATGCTTGTTTGTGATCCTACGCTGCCCTTGGTAAGCTGCCTGGGTCAATATGGATATGAGCTGACAGATCACCTGCAGAACTTTCCACTCCCATCGGTCTCACACTCACACTGTAGTCTAGCGTGTAGTTGTCTTTGGCCGTGGTGGGAGATGCGGTGGTGTCTGTAGGGTAGTCTATATAGCTGTCAGCAGGAACTGTAGTGCTCTTTGTGACATGTGCAGGGAAGCGCTCTCTTGTTTTGGTGTAGTCCACAATCCGTGCTGTGACCGTAGGCTTGCCTACATATACAGTAGTTTGGATCACCTCTCGGGGGGGTTTCTTGGTGTACTGGAACTTCGGCCTCTGAGTGGGCTTGATTGGGTCACACGAGGTTATAAAGGTCAGTGCTATTACCGTTATGAATATTGCACGTTCAAAAGACATTTTATCTGTAGAAAAAGAAGAGAAATGTGAATAAGTATTTACAATTCTGCCTGGACCAAACATCATCATTTCAGAGGTTGTGTAGCAGGAAGCTGTTGTGTTCGTGTCATGGGTGTTATTTGGGATTAAGTACTCAACAGTACATTACAAGAGTGAATGGAAATAATTTTAAAGTGTTAATAAATAACAGCTCATAATCAGTGTTGGGTGTAATGCTCAGGTGTTCCTGTAGCTCAAGTGGTAGAGCATTGCGCTATCAAGGTTGGGGGTTCGATTCCCCGGGAACACATGATAAGTAAAAATTGATAGCTTGAATGCACTGTAAGACGCTTTGGATAAAAGCGTCTGCTAAATACATACATTTAATATTTTAATTTAATGCATTATAACTATAATTGAATAAATTTTCCCTTAAAAACGTTAAGTAAGGGATTATTCTCTATTGTGACATAGAATACTGGACACTCATGAATCAAGCCATCTAACCAATAGCAAACAGGGACAGCTGGAGCAATGTGACACATGATCTTGGAAGAATTTCTTCCAATGGATGGACAGTTGCCAAGCTCACAGCTTTCATAGATATAACAACACCTTATAGACTGATTTATTAAACCCGCTAAATGGATCAAAACTCTTGGTGCTTTCATTCTCTGAATAGTTTGTGACAGGTGATGCTGGATTCTAGATTTCTGAGACCAGAACCTGCCAGCTGAATATAACAGCCTCAGTCAGGAAATAAGAGTCTCATTCCAATCTATTTGGTATTACTCCAAAAAAGCTTTTGTCCAAAAGAGCAGCGATAATCTCAGGAGCTCACTTCAGCCTCAACTGTTTTCTGGAGGGAAATGGCTTATCTAATGAAGCTGCTTTAGAGGTAGAATGAAGGATACTGGCATACAGTGACCATGACCAGTTTAGTTCTGTGAGTGTATGCTTTGTTACTCCAAAAGTTTTATTTATTACTCGTTACAAGTTACTCCTTTCAAAGGTAATATTATTATTATTACTTACTATCTGGCAACCGTGATTAGTTACACTACTAGTTACATAACTTTTCCTACACGCCCCACAGAAGTTGTAATTGTGTATTTTTCCCATAAAATTATTTTAAGATGTCCATCATTTGACCAACATCTACACTGGATCACAGTCAGAAGTTTATTTGAACAGTGATTGATGGTGACTGAAGTACAACTGTAAAAGTATTAATGGACGTGTAGCTTGAAGCTAATTGTAGCTATAATTTCTCTGTTACCCATATATGATTATATTTCGTTAAGGATTTTATTTTAAAAAATCACATAAGTTCATAAGATGTTTAAATAGAGTAATTTAATTTATATGGGTATCAGGATGATGGTGGTGGTCAAGCCGTGTAATACTAGAGTGAAGTAAAGACAAAATGTACACATCTGTGTTTAGATCAGCTTCTCTCATGACAAAATCAGTGTAATGACAATATTTCCGTCCTCTGAATGTAAGCTCTTCCATATTCCAAGACTTCCTGATGCACTTGTGACTTCATGTGCCTGTGCGAGTCATGTAAATTATGAAAATAAATCTGGGAGTTGTTGGATTTCAAATCAGTGGTGGTTGAGGCATCAAAAGTAATGCAACAAACTGTTTTATGGATGGTATTATTATTACTAAAATCTTATTAGTAATTTGTTACAGTACTACAGGTGCTTCTCAATAATTTAGAATGTTGTGGAAAAGTTGATTTATTTCAGTAATTCAACTAAAATTGTGAAATTTGTGTATTGAATATTCAGTGCACACAGACTGAAGAAGTTTAAGCCTTTGGTTCTTTTAATTGTGATAATTTTGAGTCACATTTAACAAAAATCCACCAATTCACTACCTAAACAAATTAGAATACTTCATAAGACCAATAAAAAGGTGGTAGGGGCTCCTTTTGGTTTAATTACTGTCTCAGTTCAGCGTTCCTGCTGGAAAATTAAATTTAGTTGAAGGAAGCATGAAGAGCTCCAAGATTTCTTGGTAAACGTGTAACGTGTCAAACCCTTCCTTCAGACTCTAGGACCTTGGTTCCTAAATGAAATACAAAACTTGCTCTCATCTGAAAAGAGGACTTTGGACCACTGGGCAACAGTCCAGTTCTTCTCCTTGGCCCAGGTAAGATGCCTCTGATGTTGTCTGTCGTTCAGGAGTGGCTTAACAAGAGGAATAAGATAACTCTAAACATTTGTGTGTGTGGTGGCTCTTGATGCCTTGACCCCATCATCAGTCCATTCCTTGTGAAGTTCACTCAAATTATTGAATCGATTTTGCTCGACAATCCTCATAAGGCTGCGGTTGTCTTGTTTGGTTGGTTACACTTTTTCCTTCCACTCAACTTTCTGTTAACATACTTGGATACAGCACTCTGTGAACAGTCAGCTTCTTTGGCAATGAATGTTTGTGGCTTACCCTCCCCGTGAAGGGTGTCAATGATTGTTTTCTGGACAACTGTCAGATCAGCAGTCTTCCCCATGATTGTGTAGACTAGTGAACCAAACTGAGAGACTGTTTTGAAGGCTCAGGAAACCTTTGCAGGTGTTGTGGGTTGATTAGCTGATTGACATGTCACCAGATTCTAATTTGTTGAGATAGTGGATTGGTGGGTTTTTGTTAAATGTGAGCCAAAGTCATCACAATTAAAATAACCAAAGACCTAAACTTCTTCAGTCTGTGTGCACTGAATTTATTTAATACATGGGTTTCACAATTTGAGTTGAATTACTGAAATAAATAATTTTTTCCATTACATTCTAATTTATTGAGATGCACCTATAGTTACTCGAAAAAATAGTATTTTTACTGTAACTAGTTACTGTCCACCACTGGTGATGTGTTTGGGGCAGTTCACAGAGACAGCTTTTTAAAGCTTAGCAGAGTGTCTTAAAAAGTGAGGTGAAAATGGTCAAAGATGTCAGTCTAATGCATGTTTACATTGAAAAACCGTTATAAAGCAGCATAGTGGAACACAAAAGTGCATTCTGACCTTAAGCTATGCAATGCTTAAATACAACTGATCCAAGTAAAGTATGCAGATACTTTAAGTCAAGGTCACAGTAAGTCAAACATAAAGATATCTGAATGTCTTTGCATTCATAACAACCCAGCTAACAGAGAACGTCCCTGCATCTTTCATTAACAAGTTACATAAATGTTAGGACAACACATTCTCAAAGTAATAATGTTTATGGAACGGTCTTACAACGTATGAAATATGTTCTCATATAAACGTTCAGCGAAAAACGTTCTGAGATCAGAATTTTCAGAATGTTTTTATAAAAGATTTTTGTATAACCTTAATTTGTTACATGGGAAATTATCAATGCTAGTGTAAAGAAATATATAGAAAATACATTCATACTTTTTGGAGCTGCTGTATCCTCTCTGATCCTATCCAAGAACCTCTGGAATCAATGAAGCTGAAAAAAGGCATAAGGAGAATTCAGTCCCTCTTATGTTTCAGACAGGAACATAGGCTATAGGCTGAGGTTTCAGAACACAGCAAGGCAGGGGGCGATACCCATCTGAAACATGAGAGGAAGGCCTGCTTTAGGAGCGTAATACTCCACCTTGACCTGCTGGTGTCACTCCACTATTCAAGACAAACCCAGCTATAGTGCTCACTGCATCCAGCCCATGCAAAGAGCGGCTCTGCAGTACACAGGCCCTGGGCCACCGAACCCCCCTGTTCCTGAAAAGCCTTATGGGAGCGAGACAGGGTAAACCATAGGACACGGAGCCGGTATCAAAATACAGCCCCAGAGCCCCTTCTGCACTACTCCACACTCAGGAGCAACGGAGCGGACAGAAATAAATGCTCTTGAGTTAAAATGATCCTTAGATCGAGGGGTTTAAAATTGCAAATATAGAGACGGGCATTCATTTTATCAATGCATCATGTCATGAATGCATCGTACCTGTAAAGCATGTTTGGTCCTGTTTGAGGGGATTTGAGGAGCATGGGGCTGGAGTGTCACCTGAGCTGGAGGTGTCTCTGGTAACGGCTGAGGCTGTGCTCTGCTGGTAAGCCTTTAATGGAGAGCACTGTGACCTTGTCAGGAATAGAGCGGCTTTTGGACTATTCACCTTTTGTTTTGTTTTTTTCTCTTCAAATTCCCAAGACAGACTTGGAAGGCTTTTCGTTTCACAGGGTTGTATAAAATGATGGTTAAGTAAAAAACTATGAATAATTTAAAATAAATAAATACATAAATAAAAACTCAACAAACACGGAAACATCAAAATATGTGCTATAACTGCTCACCATTATATATATATATATATATATATATATATATATATATATATATATATATATATATATATATATATATATATATAAAATATTATTAGTATAATTTAATTTCAGTAATTATAATAAAATGTTTAAAAGAGTTTAACGTCACACCACAGAATGAAAAAGGTATACTTTATCCACTCAAATAAAATTTCATTATAAAACACATAATGAAACACATAAACAAAAAACATGCAAATTTGGCAAAAGCTCTTGGAAAATGGCATTTGCAATGTCCTTAAGTCAGCAAACTTTACATTTTTTTAATTTTGCTTAAGCCTTTTAAAAGAGTTTAGAAATGCACCTAGATTTACCAAAGCAGATGTAAAGTATACATTATATACAGCAGAACCTCCAGTACAGCCAAGAGTAAAGATCAGAGATTATAAAAAAAAAACATTTAAACTTTTTTAAATTATGTTTTTAAAATTTGAATGCAATTTGAAATGAAATGGATAATACATAACTGAAACTGAATTTTGATCAAATCTTACTTTTGTTCCTAGCACTGTTCCATCACTGCATCCTCAGACAGAGCTGAGATCAAGTCAATGAAAAGCATCAGTAAATGTGTTTACCAGACAGCAGGCTTGTCTCGTGTCCAGTGGCTTCAGTGGTTTCCTTCTGATTAAGCTCAAAACACTGAAGACTGAAAGCACCAGATATGTGTCTGACTTTAGCTCATGGATACACACAGATTTTGGAGTAGAGCAGGGGGTGTGTACTACGGTTCTGGCCCAGTGCTTCACAGTTACAGTCACCCAGACTGAACCTCATCATAGTGCTGCTGGGCAGCGGTGTTACCAGAACTGACCCAGAAACCTGACCCAAGCCCGCAGAACACTATGCACTCTATTCACCTGCTCGTGCTTCCCATTCCCTCTCATTTCCTCCCTCTTTCTCACTTTCCCCCCAGACTCTCATATAGGGCTCTGTCATTTATTCTAGTACTATAAGAGGAAAATAACATAACAGTGTTGAATCCTTTCATTATAAAAGATTACTGCTGAACTGCCAGGAAATCATATTTTTACACTTCAAGACACAAATAGCCACAAATGCCCCTCAATTATGATTTCCAAAGACCGTTTCTGCAGATGTTACCCCAATTCTAAATATGTACCTATTTATCATTTCTAAACCCATGTGAGAAACCAAAAGCACCTAATCACATTTAAGCATGTGAGGCAAAGTGTGTAGCATCTGTGCAATGCCTGATGCTTTAGATTTCACCACTATTTGAAGCGTTTACTAGGTTGAGAAATTCATGTGTTTGTGATATTCAAACCCTATTTACAGTTTTTCTGAATTGCTAAAACACTTTTCTTGAAACCGCCACTCATTTTCTCAAAACCTTAAACACAATCCAAACCTTCAAACTAAATGAACAGAACCCCTGACTCTTCTGGCAAATTACATGAAATTATCACCTGTTAAGCATTATTTAATGTTTGTTAAAGATTTATTAATGAAAGTTTACATTTACATTTAATCATTTAGCAGACACTTGTATTCAAAGCGACATACAAATGAGAACAATAGAAGCAATCAGACCAACAAGAGAACAACAACAGAATACAAGTGTCATGACAAGTCTCAGTTAGTCTAGTACAGCTACACGTGCTGGTCATATAATTAGAATATCATAAAAAAGTTGATTTATTTAACTAATTACATTCAAAAGTGAAACTTGTATATTATATTCATTCATTACACACAGCCTGATATATTTCAAATGTTTATTTCTTTTCATTTTGATGATTATAACTGACAACTAAGGAAAATCCCAAATTCAGTATCTCAGAAATTTAGAATATAACTAGAGACCAATACAAAGAAAGGATTTTTACTTAGTTTGGGCTCCTTTTGCCAAAATTACTGCAGCAATGTGGTGTGACATGGAGTCGATCAGTCTGTGGCACTGCTCAGGTGTTATGAGAGCCCAGGTTGCTCTTCACAAGGTCAGGCAAGTTTATTGGCCAATTAAGAACAGGGATACCATAGTCCTTAAACCAGGTACTGGTAGCTTTGGCACTGTGTGCAGGTGCCAAGTCCTGTTGGAAAATGAAATCTGCATCCCCAGAAAGTTGGTCAGCAGCAGGAAGCATGAAGTGATCTAAAACTTCCTGCTATACAGCTGCATTGACCTTTGACCTCAGAAAACAAAGTGGACCAACACCAGCAGATGACATGACACCCCAAACCATCACTGACTGTGGAAACTTTACACTGGACCTCAAGCAACGTGGATCGTGTGCCTCTCCTCTCTTCCTCCAGACTCTGGGACCCTGATATCCAAAGGAAATGCAAAATTTACTTTCATTAGAGAATATAACTTTGGACCACTCACCAGCAGTCCAGTCCTGTATGAAGCGAGATGCTTCTGAGGATGTCTGTTGTTCAAGAGTGTCTTGACACAAGGAAAGCGACAGCTGAAACCCATGTCTTGCATACAGTCATTCCCACAAATATTGGCACCCTTGGCATATATAATCAAATAAGGTTGTGAAAATGTATCTGTGTTGTTAATCCTTTTGATCTTTTATTAAAAAAATTAACAAAAATGTATCATTTCATTGGATAATAAGAATTAATAAATGGGGGGAAATATCATTATGAAATAAATGTTTTTCTCTAATACTCGTTGGACACAATTATTGGCACCCTTTTATTCAATACTTTTTGAAACCTCCATTTGCCAGTTTAACAGCTCAAAACTGTCTCCTATAATGCCTGATGAGGTTAGAGAACACCTGACAAGAGCTCAGAGACCATTCCTTCATCCAGAATCACTCCAGACCCTTCAGATTCTCCTCTTCAGTTCACTCCTCTCATTTTCTGTAGGGTTCAGGTCAGAGGACTGGAATGGCTATAGCAAAAGCTTGGTTTTGAGCTCAGTGACCCATTTCTGTGTTATTTCTGAGGCTTGTGTTTGGATTATTGTACGGTTGAATGATCCAAACATGGCCCATTATAAGATTTCTAACAGAGTCAGTCACTTACTGATTTTTTATCTGTTGGTATTTAATATAATCCATAATGCCATGTGTCTAAACAAAATGTCCAGGACCTCCAGCAGAAATATAGGCCCACAACATCAAAATTACAGCAGCATATTTCATTGTACACATGGGGTACTTTTTTTCTCTGTGTTCACCAAACCCATCTTGAGTGTTTGCTGCTAAAAAGCTCATTTTTATGTTTCATCTGATCATAAAAGCCAGTTTTTGAATGAGCTAGGATAATTTTTCTTGTATCCCTCCCAAACAACATGTGGTGATGTAGGTTCTGTTTGACTTTTTTTTTTCAAGGTTTTCTGAACCAGAGACTTAACTATTTTCTGCAGTTCTCCAGCTGTGACCCTTGGAGAGTTTTTAGCCACGCAAACTCTCCTTCTCACCGCACATTAGGACGATATAGGCACACGTCCTCTTCCAGGCATTTTTGTAACATTTTCTATTGATTGGAAATTCTTAATTATTGTCCTGATGGTGGAAATGGGAATTTTCACTGCTCTAGCTATTTTCTTAAAGTCACTTCACCGATTTGTGAAGCCCAATATCTTTTGCTGCACATCAGAAATATATTCTTTGTTTTTTCTCATTGTGGGAATTTGGGCTTTGTTTTCCCTCCACTTTATATTTCTGTGAATCAGGAAGCAATCTCTGGATAATTTCATGTTTATAATCATTCTGGAGTGCTCAAAATTGTGAATATGAATGGGAATATACTTCAGAGATATTTTACTCATAAGAATTTCTAGGGGTGCCAATAATTGTCCAACGAGTATTTGAGAAAAACATTAATTTCATAATGATATTTCCCCTCTGTTTTAAATTCTTATTATCCAATGAAAGGATACATTCTTGTGAATTTGTTAAATAAAAAATCAAAAGGATTAACAGATGAAGATAAAAAATCAGAATGATTAACAGATGCAGATGTATTTTCACAGCCTTTTTGACCATATTTGCCAAGGGTGCCAATATTTGTGGGCATGACTGTACTTCTGTGTGTAGTGGTTCTTGAAGCACTGGCTCCAGCTGCAGTCAACTCTTTGTGAATCTCCCCCACATTTTTGAATGGGTTTTCTTTCACAATCCTCTCCAGGGTGCGGTTATCCCTATTGCTTGTACAATTTTTTTTCTACCTCATCTTTTCCTTTCCTTCGCCTCTCTAGTAATGTGCTTGGACACAGAGCTCTGTGAACAGCCAGCCTCTTTTGCAATGACCTTTTGTGTCTTGCTCTCCTTGTGCAAGGTGTCAATGGTCATCTTTTGGACAACTGTAAGTTCAGCAGTCTTCCCCATGATTGTGTATCCTACAGAACTAGACTGAGAGACCATTTAAAGGCTTTGCAGGTGTTTTGAGTTAATTAACTGATTACAGTGTGGCACCAGGTGTCTTCAATATTGAACCTTTTCACAATATTCTAATTTTCTGAGATACTGAATTTGAGATTTTCCTTAGTTGTCAGTTATAATCATCAAAATTAAAAGAAATAAACATTTGAAATATATCAGTCTGTGTGTAATGAATGAATATAATATACAAGTTTCACTTTTTGAATGGAATTAGTGAAATAAATCAACTTTTTGATGATATTCTAATTATATGACCAGCACCTGTATACCATAGCTATGTATTTTTTTTTTTTTTTAAGAATAGTATAGACAAGAAAAGAAAAAGGTAAGTGTTAGTTTTATTTGGTCAAGTGCTGGCGAAAAAGAAGAGACTTTAGATGTTTTTTGAAAATGAGCTGTTCGAATTGAGATTGGGAGGTGATTCCATCAGCTGGGCACAATCCAGGAAAAGGTCTGTGAGAGTGATTTTGAACTTCTTTGGGATGACACCACAAGTTGTCATTCACTTGCAGAGCACAAACTTCTGGAGGGCACATAAGATTTAACCAGTGGGTTTAGGTATGTTGGTGCCGTGTGTAACATCTGCATCCACTATTCATTCATCCAACCGCCAGAGGGAGCCGTCTCCCGAATACCGAACACTGTCGCTTCTTCTCTCATCACTTCCTGTCTACACCTGTTATAAGCCATGTTGTTTGTGCAATATGTTGCGAAGTATTGCCAGTTTATCCTGTCTCTACCAAGCATTTCTCATAGTCACGGATTGTTTGCTTGTGTATGTCTTTTGCCTGCTCTTGACCTTGTCTTTTGGTTTGCTGATTTGGATTTGTTTGCTATCTGGAATTGACGCTATTATATACGACCCTTGGCATGCTTACTGACCACGATATCTGCTCTCCATTTGCCTCTGTTTGTGCTGTTGTGCTTAATAAAGCTCTGCACATGGATTCCAACCCACAACCGAGTCAGTCTTCGTTACACCGTGTCAGTGGTTGTCTTGTAGGCAAGCATCAGTACCTTGAATTTGATGCAAGCGGCTACTGGTAGACAGTGTAACCTGATGAGGAGAGGAGTGATGTGAGCTTTTTTTTTTGGCTCATTGAAGACAACTCTCACTGCTGCATTCTGGATCAGTTGTAGAGGCTTGATAGTACATGCGGGAAGAGCCAGGAGAGCATTACAATAGTCCAGTCTGGAGAGAACAAGAGCTTCGACAAAGTTGGGTGGCTTGCCCTGACAGGAAGGGTCTAATCTTCATAATGATGTGTAAGGAAAATTGCAGGACCGGGTCAATTTAACAATATCAATATCAATATCATCCAGCTAGAAATTTCACTCAGACAGGCTGAAATGCAAGCAGCTACTGTCGGATCATCTGGCTGGAATGAGAAGTAGAGTTGGGTGTCATCAGCGTCGCAGTGATAAGAAAAGCCATGCTTCTGAATGACAGATCCTAAAGATGTCATGTAGGTGGAGAAGAGAAGTGGTCCAAGGACTGAGCCTTGAGGAACCCCAGTAGCAAGAAGATGTTACTTAGAAACATAACCCCTCCAAGATACACTGAAGGTTCTATCGGAAAGGTAGTGTGGTTCCAGAGATGCCCATCTTTCTGAGGGTGGACAGGAGAATCTAGTGATTAACTGCGTCACAAGCATCAGACAGGTTAGAAACAGAAAGTATTTTAAAATATAAATAAAATCCTAAATGACAAAATAGATTATTGGAAAAAGTTGTAAGATGCACCTCCACTGCTGCATAAAACAGTATCACATTTCTATAATTCAAATTCCTTAAAGCAGGCGTGTCAAACTCAATCCCTGGAGCGCCAGAGCCCTGCAGAGTTTAGATTCAACCCTAATTAAACACACCTGACACAACTGATCAAGGAACAGCGTTTGACACTGCATTGCATTAATGAGGTCAAACATAACAGAGAACACTTCACATAACACCTGATGTGCTTTTTACATCAAAAGAGGAATGACATATACACTTATATTTTCCTGTCTGTCTCATCCTCATATAGTCAGCCGGATCTGGTCTGTAGAAAATACTTTTCAGGTGGGACTAGTTTTCCAGGGGGTCATTCGTGAAATTTGTGTTTCACCGATGTACTTTGTGACTAAAATTCCAGAGCAAATTACTCGGTGATCCACTGAGAATCTAATTCCATCTGAATGTGAATGTCTGTGATTGCCAAAAGATTTTTCACAATGCATTTCCTTGTGTGTTTTGGCCAACGTGAACTAACTTACTACCGCCCACATTTTCTGCTTGGTGTGCCATTCATTATGGATGTTAATATGTTTGCCTTCCGGGGAAGAAATAAAATAATAAAACCAAGAGCCAGATCACATAAACTGTTAAGACTGGCTACTGTAATATACACAATGCACACATAACAGAGCACATGATCTCTGCAATGACTAGATGTACAAAACAGACCCTCACCTCTGTAATAAACACAGATGTTCGTCCTAAATGAATCCATGGAATCACTGATGTCGGGTAATAAGAACTTGAACCCAAACGTCGTTTAGAAAATTATTCAGAATAGGGCCCCCATTTTGTATGTCTCTCTTATCTAACACACCTGACTCAGTTATTTGCTCCCTGTTCCCTGAGCACAGGATAATATAATGTACATAAGCATAATTCAAACATAATTTGGTAATACTGGATGTATCTAATATAATCAAACTATGTTTATTTTCACACTACAGGTTGCAACAGACAGTTATCATGCAGTTCAGCGCATTCAATTTTACTAAACATAAAAAAAAACAAATGCATTGCAGCACAGGGCACCAAACGTTTACCATTAATGGAAATAATGGCAAAGATTGTTTAAAAAACAAAGGTCAATGAAAGACAGAGGCAGCTACCAAACAAAAACTGTAAAATTAAAATAAAATGTCCTAATTTATACCCAGATTTTTAGGAACAAAGGAATATTTTACCTTAATTTTACAGGTTTTGTTTGGTAGCAGCCTCTGTCAATCATTGAAGTATTTGTTTTAATTTTTTTATAAATAATCTTTGCCATTATAACCATTAATGGCAAATGTGTGGCACCCATTGCTGCCATGCATTTGACAATAATTGTTATTTTTTTACTTTTTTTAAGAGAGGATCAAGGGCGCTTTTTTTGGAAAATCTAACTCTTTATATTTTGGTCCTGTCTGAATATTCTCAGTCCCCTTTCAGTCATGAATGCTGCGCTTATGAGTGCATGATATATACATCATAATAACTCCATTATGTTATCATGGAGCCGAGTCTCTGTCCACAAACGTCTTCAAAGTTTGTTACATCAGTAGATTATATACAGGGGTGAGTCTGATTCTCATGAAAGCAACTTGGTTGTTTTTTCTTCATTTATTTAGCCCCTTGGTGACCATCATGCCAGCTGTCAAGCATGTCTTGTCGCTGTGCAGTGGGAACATCAATCCTGTCCCTATGTAAAAGCAGTTCTTCAGGCTCTGACAATGATGCTCTTTTAGAATAGTGAGCATTGAGTTCATAGGGCATATTGTGTGGCCACAATGTGCTTCATGAAATGCATTACTTTCCTTATTGTTTGTGGACTCATGAATGATGTTTACTTTAGACTCTGACATCGTTCTAGTCTGAATCACAGATATCATGACTGTAACGTCTCATGTTCATCTCTTCAGTGCATGCAACACACTTCTGACTCCATGTCACGTAGACACTTACTCTTTGCACAGCTAGGAAACACTAGCATCTAACGATGCCTTGAACAAAAACAAAGTTAATCTTAAAAAACAAAGCTTATACACAAATCCAAATAGGAAATTAAACAGTTCTCAAATAATCATTAGTCTTGTTCGGTGTCCCAAACTCTCATATTGTAGAGCAGTTAATGCAATTTATAAAACAAAAAGCTATCTGTGTGTGTGTGTGTGTGTGTGTGTGTGTGTGTGTGCGTATTTGTGTGTGTGAAATTCAGAAGTAACCCCTTTTGAAAATCTTTAACATTTTCATAAGTAACTTTAATTTAATAACGCGTTTTGATTAAAATTACATTTATTTTGTAATTAAATACAATAATTTTGTTACATATAACTAGTTGCTCCCCAAAACTGATGGTAAAAGGTCACATTTATTCTTCACACACTCACTAACTTTCCTCTGAACTGCAGAATCTACTGCAAAAAAAAAAGAAAAGAAAAGAGAACACGCCTTTTTGCACTTGGACTAACATTGTACTAATCTCATGCTTGCAGAAATGTGTTATGGAAACATTACTTACATGTGTTTCTTCTTTGGTTTATTGCTTCTGCTTTAATATATCATTTGCAAAAGTGTCTGCTAAATGAATAAATGCAAACAGTATTGACAATTCTTCATTGTATTGTTCACAGAGCTGGGATGATTCTTGTGTGCTGACAGTTATCATAAACTCGCTGTACTTTCTTCTGTTCCTGCTCATGACATACTCTGATTAATGATAAGAAAGAGCCGTTTGACTGTCATGTAAAATAACTGCAGCAGGGTGTCAAAACATGGAAAAGCTGATATCATCGAAGGGTTGGAACACAATTAAAGCATCATGTTTACTTGTTACTAAATGCAGCAAATAACAACGAGTAGCACTGAATAAGAAACACCATGAATCCCCCATGTCTAGTTAATACATATTCTGTACATAAATGTGTGTGTGTGTGTGTGTGTGTGTGTGTGCACGTGTGTGTGTGTATAATTATTTGTGTGTGTGTGTATATACAAATAATTATACACACTCACAAGTATATTACAGCACTTTTTGGCAGATTTCAGGCTCTACCCACACGTATTTCATGTTTCACGAGGACAACATCCACTAAAACTGAAGTAGTGAAAGGTTTTTAAATTCTATATTGACTTAACTGTGATAGACGTACAGTAAACTAATATAAATGAATTGGGTCTGCACATTGAGTGCATAGTAGAAGTAATTTTAAAACAACAACAACAAAATAGTTAACCCTTATGAAACAAACATATATTGCAGTAAATTGGAAAATATAATGTAATATATTAGGCATATATCCTTATATATATTGTTTTCCAATATATTGCAATATATTGAAAGCGGCAATCATTTGTATATTTTGCGATATATTATGTAATATATGTATCATCAATATATTATTAAATGTATTCAAATATATAAAATATAAGAAAATAAAAAGGGAAAATAATATATTACAATATATCACAATATATTTTAAGAAATATATTGGTAAATATATTTTCCTTTCGTAAGGGAAACAATCAGCTAAGACAAGTTTAAAACTAATTTATTAAATTAACTATTAAATCCGTTTGAAATACTTGATAATAATAATAACAAACAAGGATGCAATCAAATTAACATTATAGTAAATGAGGAAAAAGAATCATCTTTTTTCCAAAAAGCAATTTTGAGACCTATTATATTTGGATATGTATAGTAGGGGTATTATTGAAAAGAAGGGATGCAGCCAAACTGGTTTATCGAGTCTAAAGTTATTGGTGCCTGGGAGGCTGATATAATACTGCCCCAACAATCCAGTTTTCCCACCTGATTTCTAAAGACTTCAGCACACCTGACAGCCAGATCTGAATTCTTTCCAAAGCAGTCTTTTTCACAAGGCATGCTTTCTTTTTGCATCGAGATCTTGTCTGTTTGAATCAGCAAACATCATGTATCCTCCGACACCCTTGCGTGAAACTGAGGTTTAAAATGAGTTTGACAGTTATGTCAAATGTTAGTGGTAACTTTTTAGGACAGGCAGACTATATTGCATGAGACTGTTTTTTCTTCAGTTGTCACTTCTATAACTGCATCTGCTTTTCTTTCAAGATGTTGCAATTGAATAGCCTTCTTTTTAACAGAGCTGGTGTCACATATCACACATCGGCTTTCACAACAAAATTATGATTAATACCAAAACAGTGTTAAGATTCTAGTCAAAACTCATTATCAATATCAAATAAGCTGAAAAAATAATACTCAATATGTAATCAAATTATTAGCACTGTATGGATTTCTAAAAAAAATAAAAATAAATAAAAATAATAATAATAATAATAATAATAATACAAATAAAACTGTGTATAAAATAATACATCAAAATTTCCGTATTGATTTTACCTGTATAATTCACTGCATTGCACTGTGTTTTAGAATTAACAAACATGTCTGTTAAATTAACTGGTAAAATGACCAGTACATTTTCAGAAGCACTTTCTGACTACAACACTTAAAGCGACTGACTCATGCTGACCGTGTTATATGTGTGATCTGTGTTTATCTGGCAGTTACATCCAGCTCTGAACACAGTAATGTTGAAGTTTTGAAAGATTGCAAGGCCAGTGCAGACTACAAACAACTTAATTAGTTTTGGATTCACAAATTACTAATTATCTTGACTGCTATTTTTAACTTAAACCAATTAATACGGTCCATTCGAAAGTTGTTTTGTAAACTAATGGTGCTTTTACAGCACTTTTGATGCACACCCGAGTCCGCTTAAAAGGGTGGTTCGATGTATGGTTCATGTGAACTCTTTCTGTTATATCTTTCATTTCATTACCAAGCAACAGAGTAAACAGCTGTTGGCCTGATGACGCAAATAAAATAATATAAACCCAGTATGGTGAGGGCATTGGGAAGGGGAGCAATCGAACTCGGCTTCGGACCAGGCAAGTGAACCAAGTGTGAAAGCACTCTTAAAGGTGCAGTAAGAGATTTCTGAGAAATGCTGTTGAAAGTGGACCAGACCGAGCACCAAAACACACTTGTAGCCAATCAAACATGTCATCATTAGGATCTATCATCCAGAAACATGGCTTTTGCTATCACTACTATGCTGATGACATGCAACTCTACTTCTCATTCTCATGCATGTAGAAGAGAAGTGGTCCAAGCACTGAGCCTTGAGGAACCCCTGTAGCAAAAAGCTGTGACTTAGAAACCTCCACACCCTGAAGGACCTACGTGCAGTTCCTAAGATGCCCATCTTCATGAGCGTGGACAGGAGGAACTGGTGGTTAACTGTGTCAAAAGCAGCAGACAGATCCAGCAAGAGGAGTACTGAGGATTTGAAAGCTGCTCTTGCCAGTCTCAGGGACCGTTTACATGACGTTTTCAGCCCAAAACTTTTGCGTTTTGCCTGTTCATTTACACAACAACATTGTTCTGTGGACTGAAAAGGTACTTCATACTTTTGAAAAAACAGGTTTCAAAGTGCAAGTTTTTCAAAACACCACTGTTATTGATTCTGTGTAAACAGCAAAAATGGGAAACTTTGAAAAAGCTGTCATCATTCGTGTGCATTGTATGTGTTAGGTATGTAGACATGTGCTGTACATGTCGATTTTAAAGGCAAGGGCGAACAAACATACACAACAATGGCGGAGTACATGGTACTGTTGTTGTTGCTTTCCAAGAGTTTGCTGACGCTTCTTCAGCAAAGCCTGGATTTACTTCACCGATATTACAAACCAACAGCAGAGATGCATCATATAATCATCAATTGCAGAAAAAGAAACTGTTTACTAACAGTGCCTACTACTGGCCTGGGATACGTAAAACAGTGTTTTGGCCATTTTCACGGATATGTGTAAACACAAATCCTTTTGAAATTGTTGTGGTGTATATACGTGAAGCTTTTTAAAAATGCGAGAGAAAAACGTTTCCATTTTTGGCTACATTGTTGTTGTGCAAACATACCCTCAGTATTCCCACTGCCTGTCTTCTGCACAAAGCATTGACTTACCTGGCTCTAAAATAAATCGACTGATGCTTTGGGAAGAGGATTTGATGTAAGTATGCTGTAGATTTCAGCTCATTATGCTTGGACTGAAAAAGGTTTTCAGCAGCACTTGTGATTGTGTGTCTCATAGCATATTAAACAAGTACACTCCCACATAACTGACACCATGTAGCAACATACTGTATATGTATCAAATATTTCCTTTATGGAAAATATGCTATACTAATAACACAAAATACAATTTGACCTAGACTGTAAGCTTCTAGCAAGAAATTAATTTGCAGGTCTCTGCAGTATCTTATCACACCTGCCTAAAAAGGGGCAGATCCTGGCAGCACATTGCTATAATATAGATGTTCTCAACTAGGGGTCCTCAAGATAACTTACATTTCTTTTAAAATATGATGAAACAAGAATTAAATTGAGATAAAACAACTAAAAATCAAGATGGAGCTGACTGAGCAGGTGACATCACAGAGTACTGTACTGTGACAGCATCATGCATCATGACTGCAGAAAGAGAGAGAGACAGTGAGAGAGAGAGAGTTACGCTGCACTGCGTGCTCTGTCGCAAGTTAGAAAAAGACAGGGAGCTTTAAAATACGTTTGATCTTTTCTTTTGCCATTCTATTCCTACACACACACACAAAGGTGAGAGTAAATTCGAGAAGTGGGTGTGGAATGTGAGTTTAACTGGTAGAGCAGCTTACTACACTTTCACATCACATCCACTCTTCACTGCAGCGTGACGTGCAGAGGTGAGTGACTTTACATGACTCTCAGATCTGCCTGCACATTTACAGAGGCTTTGAAGGACTGGAATGTTTATTTGATGATGCATTTGAAGATTAATATCAACAATAATTGTAATGACCATAACAACAGAACTGCTACTACTACAACCACGCAACTTACTATTACCGTTACTACAAGAGACCAGGTGCAGTCATAACAGAGTGGACTAGGAAACATTATGAATATTTCTCTACTGTGCACGGTTGAACTGTTAACGTGTGTGCACATTCACATTGGTATCATCTATGTGAGGATGTTTTGAAATGGTAGAGCAAAAAAGATAACTGTACTCAGTCTGTCCTATTGACTACCAGTGCAACAAAAGTATCCAGCTGAAAGTGTGTTTAATGTTTCTGCTGTTGCCTGGATATGGAATTATGAATTGTCAGTTGGCATTGTTACCTCAGGTCAATTGTTATGAATAATCAGTTTTGTTTATACTTACTTTGTGTCATCTTAACTTCACACCACAGATGAAACTTGTTGCATCTATGGCTGTAGGGATACTGAATATAGCCCTATAAAATGATTTTGTGGTAATGTCTCATTTAACCAGAAATAGGGCTGAATTTACGAGTTAAAACAGAAATAAATTATATAATAATTTATCAGCTACCTATATGTTCACTTTATGGAGTGAGACAGTAAAATGTAGCTAAAATATATACCCTTGTTATGTGGTTAATAATTTACCATAATCACATTTTAAGTCTAAAATACGCAACCCAGTTGTTGTATTAGTTTGCGTTTTATGAGCAAGAGTGTAAATGTTTTCCTTGTTGACATAAGTTTGCAGAGATCGAGCGAGCGTGTTCCTGCTGGGTTTAGGCTTCTGCAGGGCTTCAGTGCTACACGTGTTGAGCTTCACATCGATAATTAGCACATTTTAACTGTTTGTTTCATCCCAGCACTCTCTTCACGCACAGTTTACCTGACAAAGCTTAGATGTTCCCTGCTGTGATTACTGCTGGGGAAAAACAAACAACCAATAATTTAATATTACCAACAAGCTCAGGAAGAGTCTGATTTGATTCTCACATTACAAGACATGTTTACATGCTCTTAGAACCTCAGTGTGTATCATTACTGTTTGTGTGGTTTCACATGATTCAATTGTTATCAAAAGTCCCTAAAAATAAATAATGGAATACACAAGTCGTTGAATCCAACTGTGAGCTGCTTGAATAGTTACTCATTCACGTCATAAAGTCATGTGGCTTTGTTTGATAGGTTCTTTAAAGACATGTACCACTCCTAAGCACCATTATTACTCACCATCGTTTCATCTGTTGTGGTCGTGTCCATTGTCAGGATGTAAGGAAGCGCCTCACCCTGTTGTCTTCCCCCAGCAGCTCGTAGCGCGGCTGTGTCGCTCCTCTGTATGGATATGAAGAGCATGAGAGAGTATGTGTGCTGGCTGTACTATCAGTACCTGCTCATCACAGGCATCTATGTGCTGGAGCCGTGGGAGAAGTCCATCTTCAACACTGTCCTCTGTACTATGGTGGCCATGGTCATTTACACCTCCTATGTGTTTGTTCCTATCCACGTGCGGCTGGCGCTGGAGTTCTTCTCTGAGCTGGTCCGAGGGCAGCCCGAGAGCACAGTGGCCCTCATGAACTCACCATGAACTACTGCTCTGAGACTATTGGCTTGAATACTCTTGTTTATTTTCCCACTCAGGAACAAACAAGCCTGATGAAATGAGGTGTTGTCAAAGCCATGTTCGAGCCCGTCAAGTCTTCCACATTTACCTGGATGCCTGCCCATTAATAAGATTTGTATGCAAAGATTTGTATGCATTTGTGCGTGATTTCCAGTACCAAGGTTTTGCATGATATCACCAGTCACATATGGACACTTCTTTCCAATTAACGTCTTCCTCATCACTGGTTGATTAAAAAATAAATAATAATTTTGACTCCATAGGAGTCCCTGATCAGACTAAGGAGTTATTATTTACCCCAGTGCATATTAAAAAAAGTCTTCTTTTTTTTATTACTGCATGCTGACTTTTATATTCTGGAGTTTTTGTAATCACCTATGCAATGTGACTGCTCTTCATGAAGGTATAAACGTTTATTTTTAATACAGATTGCTGCACTTGATCACAAATCAGTAGGCCCTCATTGGAGCCCGTTTTAAACTCCTGTGTTGATTGGACCTTTGCTCTGGTGATGGTGGGACCATCTTCCATCATTTCGTTAGTCTCTGTTCCTGATATAAGATTGCATGAACTCAAACATGTTCACATGGAATCTGTGTCCTGCAGATGTGGAACAAGTGTCATTCACACATTTGAGGCACTTGAACGTTTATTTATTAAATACCTTAAATTAAATGATTAATATTGTCAGCCACTAAAAGATTGTAGTTCTCTCAGCTCAGCTGATCACATTTTACCATGTTTAAATCAATTCCACAGATTTTCTGTTTTGGCCTTATGAAGTTATGACTGAAAGTTACCAAATGAATTTTTTTCTCAATTTGTGTTTTTCTGGTTATTTGATGTGACATGCTTTAAATTACGTTTTTGTATTTTTAACTGTCTGTATGATGTGATGTCATGTATAATAGTTTATTTTTGAGAAATAAATACATTTCACAAAATATCCGTCCCATTTTCTGTACTTTCTGTAACTTTTAGGATATAAAATTAGTGTGGCCTCAAAGGATATTTTATAAATGTTATAAACTGATTTCATCTACAAGAGGGCATTTGTTTATATATATATTAACTCGTAATGCAGGGAAGTGGCCAAACTGGTTTATCAAGTCCATTGTTATTGGTGCCTGGGAGGCTGATCTAATATTGCTCCAGCAATCCAGTTTTCCCACCTGACTTTCTAAAGACATCAGCACACCTGACAGCCAGATCTGAATTCTTTCCAAGTCATTATTTTTCACAAGACGTGCTTTTCTTTTTGCAGCGAGGTCCTGTCTGTGTGAATCAGCAAACATCATGTATCATCACCTCTGACACCCTTGTGTGAACCGAAAAGAAAAGAGAAACACAAGCACTACATGAGAAAAAATGAGAAAAAAAAAAACACATTGCCACCATACTTGTGGTCAGTGTTTGCTTTAGGTAGTCTCTTGACCCTTTTTTTTTTGCTTAAAATAATTTGCTTCTAAGAAATTGCAATATTGTTTCACAGCAAATGTTTGTGCATTGCTGACTCAAACCTTGAAGTAACAGTTAAGCTTTCTCGTTCTGTCTATAACTCATGACAGATGAACATCAAGTGGTTTCTCTTTGTTTTTATTTTGTCTGACATTCAGTGGTTATTGATCTACAAAAACACTAAAGTGTTATATTGTTTCAATATTGAAAACTGATTCAACTCAAGCTTTTAGACATAAACACTTATCATATGTTCCTTATTAGTTGCGAAAATAATTGTAAATGCTGCAATACATTGCAGCATGAAGCATTTTGTTGATTGTCATTGTTGAGATTCATACTCTGGTTCGTGATGACTGTGTGTGTCTAAAAGATACTGGACTTCAAATTTGTATATATATATATATATATATATATATATATATATATAAAATCATTCATTATAACTATTATAGCAATATTTTGTTTTCATACTGTAGCTTCACAGGTTTTATTATAAAAACCTACACATATAATTGAAAAACATTATTTTGATTGTAATCAGGCGAGCTCATGATGACTGTCTGATCTTTCTGCTTTACAACAGCTCATGCATTGTAACAGAGAGAGATCTAGCCCATAGGTTAAGGGTCAAGAGCACAACTAAATCAAACACTGATCTCCATGATGGTGACATCATTTTAACCAATTCAACATCAACATCTGATCCTCTGTAATTCTCAATAACAGCAGGTGTGCATCACTAATGCACAAATCATCATTTAATTTGTCTCTTAATTATCTTATTATCTTTAACTCTTTGAGGACCTGGGATATATGACTTCAAAACTTGCTTGTGACTTGAAAGTCCCACCTCTAAACTGAAGTCAGTTGTAGTTCTTGTGCTTCTCTTTTTTCAGTTATTATGCTTGTTAACAGCAGCTATTCATCACTTAAGCTAAAGCGCAATTATCTCATGAACTTTAACACTGATTTAGTGTTATTTTAACTCTTTGTAGATCGGGACAATATACACTCTGAGCAGAGTTGATATAACTCTAGAGATTTTGCTGATTTTTGCTGTCTTTTAACCTTAATCTAATGTCTACAGCAACATAATGACAAACATGCATAATGGGCAATTGTAGGCCATTTATTTCTGCTAATTTTTCCATATCTGATTATTGGTGAATAATGTCAATTGTGTTTATGGCTCTCCTTACTCCATATAATCTTTCTTTAGGTGCTCATTTATATATAGTTACAAACATTTATCAGAAATCAACAGGGCCTTTAGACAAAAATGCTGTATTTTTTTTTCAATATGCTGTATTAAATGAATTAACTTCTTGCTCCTTAATGTGACGGTTGGGTTTTGGGAAAAACACAAAGTGAGGGCAGGATCCAATTGCAAGTACGGGTTTATTTACAGAAGGGAAAAAATACAAAATAAACATTCGTGAGAGACAAAACCAAACAAAAGAGGGAACCGGATGAAACGGATAGGAAACTCGGAGGAACAAGAAGGTAAGGGAAAACTCGGGAGACGAGCACAACTCACACATAGGGTAAGGACTCCATACAGATGACAGAGAAAGACAGCTATACATAGGGAGACTAATGACAGAGGATTGTCAGCACCTGTGCGATTCTAATTGGAGTGCAATTACTGTGAAGACACAACCAGACTAGAGGAATTAAAGTGCCTATGGTGAAGTGCCTAAGGAGAAGTGAGCTCACTAGGGAACACCCAGGAAAACAGAGACTGACAGCGTGACATTACCCCCTCCCCTACGGAGCAGCTCCCAGATGCTCCACCTGAAACCCCCGGAAAACCCAACAGATGTAGGAGGGAGGTGAAGCGGTGGCGGACTAGGGGGAGGGACGGAGGGTCAGAAAACAGGGACAGGTGGAATGGAGAGACAAAAGACAGGACAACCAGGTAAAAATGGAAAAAACAGAGACTGAACAACCAGATGGGATGGAAAGGCAGAGACAGGAAGGTGTAACACAAAACAAGGAGTCCAGGAGGGTGGTGGACCGGCGGAGGGAAAAAAGGGAGGGACGGAGGGCCAGGTCCAAAGGAGGAAATAGACAAACAAATGCAAACCAAAACATGGGTAAAAGGAGGACATTAGGTGATGCCCACCCGGGCGGAACAGAGGGCCATCACATTCATGTGGTCAAGGCAGAAGCCCCCCCAGGGCGGAGCGGAAGACCACCACATCCTCGCGGGCGAGGCCGGAGTCCCCCAGGGTGGAGCGGAAGACCACCACATTCTTGTGGCCGACCCCATGGAAGGACGAAGATCACTGGTGACTTGACTCAGTCCTCGAAGATCACCGGTGACTAGCCTTGTCTCTGCAGAGTTCATGGGAACCTGACTCGACTCAAGACTGCCTGTGGAGACGTGAGACACCTCTACTTCGGGCACTGCCTCTGGAACGGCCTCGAGCACCGCCTCGGCCTCCCGAACAGCAGCGGGCACCGCCTCAGGCACAGCATCAGGCACCGCCTCGGGCACAGCATCGGGCACCGCCTCTGGAACGGCCTCGGGAACGGCCTCGGGAACTGCATCGGGCACCGCCTCGGGAACTGCATCGGCCTCGGGAACTGCATCGGGCACCGCCTCTGGAACGGCCTCGGGAACAGCCTCGGGCACCGCCTCGGGAACTGCATCGGGCACCGCCTCGGGAACTGCATCGGCCTCGGGAACTGCATCGGGCACCGCCTCGGGAACAGCATCGGGCACCGCCTCGGCCTCGGGAACTGCATCGGCCTCGGGAACTGCATCGGGCACCGCCTCGGGAACTGCATCGGGCACCGCCTCGGGAACTGCATCGGCCTCGGGAACTGCATCGGGCACCGCCTCGGGAACTGCATCGGCCTCGGGAACTGCATCGGGCACCGCCTCGGGAACAGCATCGGGCACCGCCTCGGGCACCGCATCGGGCACCGCCTCGGGCACTGCATCGGCCTCGGGAACAGCATCGGGCACCGCCTCGGGAACAGCATCGGGCACCGCCTCGGGAACAGCATCGGGCACCGCCTCGGGAACAGCATCGGCCTTGGGAACTGCATCGGCCTCGGGAACAGCGTCGGGCACCGCCTCGGGAACAGCATCGGGCACCGCCTCGGGAACAGCATCGGGCACCGCCTCGGCCTCGGGAACTGCATCGGGCACCGCCTCGGCCTCGGGAACTGCATCGGGCACCGCCTCGGGAACAGCATCGGGCACCGCCTCGGGAACTGCATCGGGCACCGCCTCGGGAACTGCATCGGGCACAGCATCGGGCACCGCCTCGGGAACTGCATCGGGCACCGCCTCGGCCTCGGGAACGTCCTCCTGGACGGCAGCGGCCCGCTCGGGAACGTCCTCTGGACCTTGAGGAACGGCTAACGCCCGTCTCCTCCTCCGTCCTTTATGATGGCGAGTCGGTGGCACCTTATCAGGAGACTCAGCCGTTGAATCGGCCATCTTGTGCTGTGGTGCTTGGCTGGCGGCCCTCATGGGTTGTGGCGCTGGACTGGCGGCCATCTTGTGCTGTGGCGCTGGGTTGGCGGCCATCTTGTGCTGTGGCGCTGGGTTGGCGGCCATCTTGTGCAGCAGCGCTGGACTGGCGGCCACCTTGTACTGTGGCGCTGGACTGGCGGCCATCTTGTACTGTGGCGCTGGACTGGCGGCCATCTTGTACTGTGGCGCTGGACTGGCGGCCATCTTGTACTGTGGCGCTGGACTGGCGGCCATCTTGTGCTGTGGTGCTGGGTTGGCGGCCATTTTGTGGCGATGCACAGGACTGGCGGCCATCTGGTTCCACGGCGCTGGCTCGGCCGACCTGCGTCTCCCCTCTCCTCTCGGGACAAACTGGGGAACTGGCAGCCCCCAACCGAATCCCGGGTCGACGGTTGCCCACAGTGGAGATCGCTGCCGGACCTCCTCCCGGCTGTTTGTTCCGGAGCGACCTCCCCTGGTTCCCCGGAACACCACTAGGCGAGAGCCCTCGAAGCCACCTTTCTCCCGCTTGCTGGCTGGGGAGAACATGGCAGCAGACATACCGCTGGATCCTTGTTTGATGGAGTCCTTCTGTGACGGTTGGGTTTTGGGAAAAACACAAAGTGAGGGCAGGATCCAATTGCAAGTACGGGTTTATTTACAGAAGGGAAAAAATACAAAATAAACAGTCATGAGAGACTAAACCAAACAAAAGAGGGAACCGGATGAAACGGATAGGAAACTCGGAGGAACAAGAAGGTAAGGGAAAATTCGGGAGACGAGCACAACTCACACATAGGGTAAGGACTCCATACAGATGACAGAGAAAAACAGCTATACATAGGGAGACTAATGACAGAGGATTGTCAGCACCTGTGCGATTCTAATTGGAGTGCAATTACTGTGAAGACACAACCAGACTAGAGGAATTAAAGTGCCTATGGTGAAGTGCCTAAGGAGAAGTGAGCTCACTAGGGAACACCCAGGAAAACAGAGACTGAGAGCGTGACACTTAACTGCTCAGTTAATGACATATAAACTTAAATCTTGTCCTGTGGATCCACTTTTCCGAATGCAGTGTCAGTGTCTCTTCCTGTCTCCTGAGATGCCTTCCTCTGATATTTGAAGGCAGTATAGATGTGTCCTTCACTACCTTTGATATCCCACAATCCTCAATTCAGTGATAGTTGAGCTAAGAAAAAAAAAAACAGCATTGTGTTGTGGATGATGGGCAGTTTGTATGTAAATGTATGCTTTTGACCAACTTATTCCACTTTTGATGTCATTTCTAGAAAGAAAAGCTCTTCATCAAAGCGATTCCTGTTTAAGAAGTGTGTCCAAAAACAGTTCCAGAAGGTACCTTCATGCACAAAGCTGCCTGAAAAGTCTTTACCCATATAATGCAGTGAGGCATTGAATCTTTCAGATGGAGCCACACTGTTCAGATTATGGAGTCTCATAATGAGCTGATGATCTGAATCAGGCACGTTAAATAAGACATACTTGACTGGAGTTAAAGTACCACTGTATTTACTTCATAGCCAGTAAAGAACTGGTCACCTGATGTAGCCTGAGAACTGGACATCACTGCAATTAATGCAGTGATCAGACCTGGTGTTCCCTATATATGGATGGTGCAGTTGGATGTATGTGCACCACCTACCCATCTCTTAAAAGTAGTTTTAAATTAAGAGGACCAGTGCCATTACAGTAAATTGCTAACTGAAGACTTGAGGCTGCAACACAAGACTAGTAACTGCAACACTGCATGATTTGTTTCCTGAAGTATTAAACTGACTATATCTGTTCGAATATGCTGGATGGCATCTCACTAAGCAATTTTCCTATCAATTTACATAGTTGCTGATGAATCAGGTGGACACTACCACATCCCACAGCAGGGAAACATTAACAGCCATTTTCCATTTAAATTGTTATGCATAATAATAGTGTTTGTTCTATAGGCTCCACTTAAACTTGTTAAATGACTAATGAATTAATAAAACAGAGACAGAAAAGTCTGTTTTCTGAATATAAGTCCTTCTCTTTAAAGCTGTGCATGGACATACAGAGCATTCATACTGCTTTATTTTTTACACTGTTATGTAAAAGCAATTTTTACATTACACTGTAAAGAATTGTGATAACTGCAAATGCATAAAAACGCTGATATAAATATTCAGATCCTTTGCTACAACACTTAAAATCATTTTCATAAGATCCACCATAAGATAATTTTTTAGATGTTTCTTCTCTTTGATTTGGAGCCCAGCTGTGTCTGTTCATAAGATCAGAGCACAAATCAAGCCATGCAATGCTCAGATACAGGACTACAGATCTGGGAAAGACTACTAAAAAAATCTGCTTCACTGAATGTTTCCAAGAGCACCATGGCCTCCATAATTCTTAAATGGAAGAAGTTTGGAACAAAGATTCTTCCTAGAGCTGGTCACTAGGCTAAACTGAGATATCGGGGAAGAAGCCCATCTTCCTTGATAAGAGAGGTGACCAAGAAACCGATGGCCACTCTGGTTCAGCTCATGCATGGAGATTTGAGAATCAGCAACAGAGTCTGGGAGACTGGTCAAAATGGGAGAAAATATGAATGCAGCAAAATATAGATATTGTTAATGAATACCTGATCCAGAGCACTCAAGACATCAGGTTCACTTTCTAGCAGGATATACTATGCTTAAAACATGATGAAAGAGTGGTGTAGGGACAACTACTTGGGAGACCCAGACTTAAACCCAATCAAACATCTCATTAGAGACCTAAAAAATGGCTGCTCACCAATGGTTCCCATCCAACCTGACAGAGGATGGCAGGAAATCCCCAAATCCCAGTGTTCAAAGCTTGTCACATCAGAGGAGTTTGAATATACAGAAGAATTATTTTGCTGGAAAAATAACACCCTTCCAGGAAGGGAAAGGAGCAGACCAACAGCGGTGAATTACATATACTGAACAAAATTATAAACGCAACACTTCTGTCTTTGCCTCCATTTTTCATGAGCTGAACTCTTTTTCTATGTACACAAAGGGTCTATTTCTCTCAAATATTGTTCACAGATCTGTCTAAATCTGTGTTAGTGAGCACCTCTCCTTTGCCGAGATAATCCATCCACCTCACAGGTGTGGCATATCAAGATGCTGATTAGAAAGCATGATTATTGCACAGGTGTGCCTTTAGGCTGGCCACAATAACAGGCCATGCTAAAGGCTGGTCTGTCATGACCCTATTGGGACAGGGAACTTTGCCTGGGCAGCAATGGAGTGGGGCAAGGTGTCTGACTTGCCATTCTTGGAACCATGCAGAAGCAATAGAGTTAAATCAAAGTGTCTAAAGAGACACCAGTGTGACTGGTGGAATTCAGCCTTTCTGTGAAACCTTTTGAGGGGAATTTGTGAGAAAGAACTGCCAAATCGTTGCCATGTCGTGGAGATGCTGTGTGTTTCGTAGTGCAAGCCAAACTACTTTGTTGGCCTTCCAAAAGAGGACACAACTAGAAATCAGTGGTTAACTTTTATTTACAAAACTGTTCCAAAAGATTTGGGTGTGTGCAGTGCATTTTAGGGAGGAAAGTTTCCCGAGCCTGGTGATGGGTGTAACACTTCTGTTACATGCTTGAGGAATTCGTCCAATCACAATGCGTTAGATAGCTGGCTAATCAGAGCACACCTTGCTTTTCAGAATAATGATTTTTGTTAAAATCGAAATGTTTCAGAAAGGTGGGGCATAGAGGAGCAACAATAACATACAGTGTGTGGAATATATATATTTTTAAAACCTTAAACTGTGTAAACATTGCATTTCACCAAATACACAAAGTAATGTTATTTTTAGCAGCGTCATATCACCCCTTTAGTCTTGGCATATTCTGTGTGAATTCAGCAATGTTTTTTTTAAATACCAGTTCTCACTTTTACGGATGAATCGCATACAATATAAGGCCAAAGCTCATGATTTATGTGCTTAAACTACTAGCTTAGACACACCCACACATATATGATGTAAATATCCTGTTCTTTCCTGTTGTAAAGGAAATTACAATGAACTGAATTCAGACATTCCCTCTTGTCTATTCATCTGACCGACTGAAGGGAATAAACACTACCTCCCACTCTGTTCCTCTTTCAGTGTTTACTCAAGGCAAACCTCTGATGGAATGTGTTTGAGTAAAACACTGAAGGGTATGGAGCAGAGCACAATAACAAATAGGTGCTTTAAGGCCATCAGGTAGATTTATCTGTATACAACTGGACTTCAACAAATAAAACTGACATTCAGTTGCTAAAAAAAATGAACAATGACTGGACAATTTAAACAAACCTTCATACTGAAGCAGACTGGTGAACAGGTGTAACAGTCATAAATTACATGTTCTCAGTGTAATAAATAACCCTGTAAAAGCCATCAAAGAAAGGTGTTTGGCCAAAGATAAATCTCTGCAATTCATAAGCTCCTGTAGCGAAGGAATTTGAATATATAGGGAGTGCTGTTACCCACAGGGAACTAAAACCTGGTTAATAAAAATCCATATATGACATGAGAACATGCTTCAATGCTTCAGTGTGTCCTTTATATACACATTACTGAATGAGGCTTCTGCTTATATATTTCTATACTTCTTGCTAACCTTTAAGTGCAGACCATGGGATCTATAATATAGGTAATAAGTTGGCTTCTTAGATTTTGTTTTCAATCTTTCTGATTGTAAAAGTTTTTACATCTGAACTCATATTTGACCAAAATACCTGTAAACAGGTAAGAGGATCGTCATGGGATAAAGTCATCAGACTGTAATGCAAGGATCCTGGAAAGGTATGATGGGGTAATTGAACTATAGGGTATGCTATATATATATTCTTTCTGATCAATGGTTTGTTTTGCAGAGGCATTTAAACTTTCTCCAGTTAAAAAAAAGAAGTGACTGTATATGTTTAATCTGCTTTTCTAAACGTCAAGTCACTTTCATTACTGAATTACATTACCTCACAGCAAAAAATCCAGAGTGAAATTAACTCTGCTGGGAGTACATGTGAGACCACACTCAAGAGTGTGAAAGTGTTAAAATAGGAGTGTTAAATTAACACTGAAGCTGAGTTAAAGTTAATGAGATAATGAACTGATTAATTGAGGGATGATTGACCATTATTGACGAGACCTGATGTTAACATGCAGAATCAACAAAGATGAAAATCACTATTTTTATGTCAGCATTATAGTGGTCAGTGTTTGCTTTAGTTGGGCTCTTGAGCATTACATTTTTAAAGTGAGATTTGGTTTGGCTGTTACAACTGAATTGTAGCAAACAGACAAGAAAATCGGCAAACTCAATTAAAGCCTAAACAGATTTGATTGACCTCATTGATTATAACAACCCTGTGATTGTGCAGTACCTGATCATTTAAAGGATTTCTTGAAAGTTGTTCTGATAATAAGAAAAAGCTTGTTTTAGACACAGACATACATCAAAAATTAGGGTGGGAATCTCAACAACGGTGACAAACAGCATATTCAGAAAAACAGAACAACTCTAAACATTAGAAAACAAACTACTAAAAGAAACATAAAAAACAAAAATAGAATAGTAAGAATAAAGGAAATCACTGAAACAATTCAGCTAATAATTTCTTCATGCCGCAATGCATCATGGGAGCCATGGATGAATTTTGATAGGTGGCACCCAGAATGCACTGCAACATGCTTTTTGGATTTTCACCATTGTTGAGATTCACAGGTTGATTCTTGATGTTTGCATGTCTAACTTAAAAGACTCTTTTGAAAGATTTTTGAGCAAACAACTTTTAAGAAATTCCTCAGATTGTATTTAAAATGCTGGAAATACTTTGCTGAAGAATCATAGGGCTGCAATAATCAACAATGTAACTTTAACTCTGTAATTCAGGAATATCAGTAGTCTTTGCTTGTCTATCATCTTTATAACTCAGTTATAACAGCCAATTAAAATCTGACTTTAACATTTTAGGGCTCAAGAGCCCAACTAAAGCAAACACTGACCACTATAATGGTGACACCATTAAAATAGTGATTTTCATCTTTGTTGATTCTGCATGTTAACATCAGGTCTCGTCAATAATGGTCAATCAACACTCAATTAATCACTTAATTACCTTTAACTCAGCTTCAGTGTTAATTTAACACTCCTATTTTAACACTTTCACACTCTTGTGTGTGGTCTCACATGTACTCCCAGCAGAGTTAATTTCACTCTGGATTTTTTGCTGTGCAGTTGCTGTTATATAGTTCACGTTAGTTTGATTTTATGCCAAAATAAAGTGTGGAATTCCAGTGATGTTTGCTAATGGTGTTAAAGCACTAAAGAAGTTCAAGCTGTGAGTGAAACGTTTGTGGTTCTTTTTTGTAATTTTTCTCCTTCACATTTTGCATCTTTTATTATTTGGTATGTGGGCCTTTTTTGCACTTTTGCCATGTTGGTTCGAACAATGCATTAAAAAAAACAAAATATTTAATGTCTCATCACGTTCCATTAGGAATTTCATTATTACACAAATCACATATTATAAAATGTCTACACATTTTCAATTTAAAACGGTGAGATTCTAGGAAAATTGCCAAGTAGATTGCATCACTGTATTTTACTGTTGGTTGTTTAACATTTATTTCATAAAACTACTTCATCCTTACCTTGCTCTTTCACTGTTAAACTAAAGCTTCATATATATATATATATATATATATATATATATATATATATATATATATATATATATAAATTTAAATAGTAGGGGAAAATGACATTTCTGCCATTTCCTAAATGGGCAATGAAACTCACATAGAGGTCACACAAGTCGACTGCATTTAATACAGCTGTGAAAGGAATTAAATATCTTTGCCTGCTTTTGGACTACTTTTGGATCAAGACTAGTTTCAGAGAAAGACATGAGAGGCTTAAAGATGCAGCAGCCAAAACCATTAAATGGAAAAATCCAGAATATCCAAACAAAAGCTGATCTACCTCTATGTTCTGAGGTGCTGTATATAAATCAGTCATCATTCAAATCCAAAATGAGCCAATATGTGGCATGACATTTCAAAATGTCTCACTTTCAACATTTGATATGTTATCTATATTCTATTGTGAATAAAATATAAGTTTATCAGTCCCAACTTTTTTGGAATCGGGTTTGTGTACTACTTCATTAACAAATACTTGTAACACTTTACAATAAGCGTCAATTAGTTAATGTTAGTTAATGTACTTATTATATTAATGTGTTTTTAATTGTTTAATTATTGTAAAGTACTAAATAAATAATGTCAGGAACATGGTGAGGGTTCATCTTATTGAGGAACTCATCACTGATATTGGCATTGGCAAAATCAAAGCTGGGGTAAAAACAAGAGCATGTTACACTCTATGACCTGTTTTCATGCATTAAAATCTTTTCATGCTAATAAAAACTGAAATTAAACACACTCACAGTAAACCAGACATCACACTGACCTTCCACCAGTCAGGGTTTGCTAGAGTTATCACTGTTTAGAATGAAGCTCACGAGGCTGCATTCATTTGATTAAAAATACAATTATATGATGAAATATTATTACAATTCAAAATAACTACTTTCTATGTGTATCTCTGTTAAAGTGTAATGTA